>NC_140596.1:6637167-7132167 GCF_057381915.1 Diplotaxodon limnothrissa | reverse complement strand
AGCCTTGATATAGTGATAGCTGTGAAATATAAATTGTAACATCCCCCAAGCGTCATATATTTCTGCCTAGAACCAACATGTGTGTTTTCTTTTCAAATGACCGCATGTACTTTGTGAACGCTAAGAAAAACAAAACAAAAACAGTTTATTCTTTTCACTCATAGTCTTCAGCCCTTCCATGATACGGAGACTCACCTGGTGAAGCATCTGTTTGAACTGTTGCTCGATAGGACTGCAGTCCGCTGAGATGACCGGCAGCCTTTGCAGACACACCGCTGCCATCAGAGTCCACGGAGAATTCGCTCTTTCCGCCGCTTCATTGATCTGAAAAGCCGCACGGCAAACAGTAGCGCTGGAAAACTGACGGAAGCCCGTGTTTCCGACGGGAGATCTGCTGAAACGAGACAGAAACTGCAGGAGAGGCCGACTTGCCATTCTTCCACAGGGCGCAGCCATCTTTTTCTGTTGCATTCAATGTACAAGCAAAAAAAAATAAAATAAATCCTAACATTAGAAAATGCTAAATAAAACAAAATGGAAGTAGGATTCTTTACATAATTTCTCTGCGGATAGTAGTTTATAGAGTAATTATATTATTTATTGTGTTTTAAGTAAAACGCTACAATGTTTGGTTGACGAAGATACGTTTTTATTAAACACAAAATGGCATAATGTCGAGGGGGTTTTTAAGTACTTGAAAGCACCATTTCCGTTCTCGACCCACAATTCTATGCGGGAAAACGGACAATCTATTTAACCATAACCGTGGGTGTGAAATGAAATTAATATATTTAAAAAACAATAATACGCCACTTATACACCCATACTAAATATTATCATTATATTTTAATTAAATGAAAACGGATTATAAGCAATGTATAAGTGAAGCTTCTACATATATTATTTTTTGAACGTGACGCCACCCCCGCACACCTCCGGGGGTATTACTGGTCTGGTCTGGTCTGGATCGCTTCCTCAATGTCACGTTTGTTGTGTGTAAAATTATTTAACGTCTGGCTGCAAGATTGTGTATAAGTGTGTGGAACATGAATAAATTTAGCTGTATATTGTTTAGCTCACTGAGTACCGTATGTCGACAGCTGTCTGCCCCTCTGAACGGAAATACGGCCTCTCTGTAAGTGCTTTATGGCTATGTTTTCTTAGCATTTATGTTAGCTGGCGGCTAGTTCTAGGCTGTAGCATTTGGATAACAAATAGTATTTTAGATGACACCTTTATAATTATGATTACAATATCAACAGAAGATTATGTTTAATATGACAGGTTCATAAAGTTGTTGCTAATTAAATTGCGTGTGTACAGATGTGGAAGCAGAGCGTTGCAGCGGACAATATGCAGCAGTGCTATCAGGCATCAGGAGAAAGAGGCATCCTCCAGCGCAGAGACTGCGAAGGACTTCAGGTCAGGCACAAATGTACATGCAAATGAAATGAAACAACATAAAGCAAGGTGTGCCAAAATGTACAGCTCAAACCGCCCCAACGCGGTTCTTGAACTCTTCTGGAGGGATGCACCATCATTTTCCAGAAAGATATTGCACAATTAGTTTATTTGAGAGCAACGAAGAACGCCCGAAAAGTTCACAGGCGTCTGGGTTGACTGCAAAATATATTGTGGATGGGGCATTTTGACATCCTGGAAGAAACTGGTTCCATTAGGATGGAAAGAAGCTTATATACTGATTTGCAGTAACTCTGTCTCCAGGTGGCCCATCCAGGTAGCCCTCAGGGGTACCCCTGAGCAAGGTACCGGTCCTACACACTGCTCCACGGGCGCCCAATGGCTGCCCACTGCTTCACAGAGTGAATGGGTTAAATGCACAGAGGAATTTCCCCACGAGGATCAATACATTAAATAACTGACCACAATATTATTTTCTGAAATTTTTGGTATTGAACCCATTTGTATGTATGTATGTATGAGAGTATCTATCTATCTATCTATCTATCTATCTATCTATACACTGCACACACATATACATCTGTTCTTCTACCACGGTCAGCTCATTGTGTCTGTACTGCATTGTGCTATGGCCTCTGGGTCTCCAATTGAATTGATGGAATGCACTCTTGGTCTCGCTATATACATAAAACATTTTTAAATGTAACTGGTAGCAAATAGCACAGTGGTCACACTTACTCCTTTCCCCCTATGCTGCTGAGGCTTTTAGGCTCTCCCAAATTCAGCTGGGTATCCTTGCTAAAGTACTTCCAAAATGAAGTAAACAAATGGAAGTTTGCTTAGCAAATGGTACATTCAGCTGCTCCCTTATTTCCCAAGGAGTTGCTACGGCAGATGGATCCACAAATTTGATTTGGCACAGATTTCTATGCTGGATGCCCTTTATGACACAACCCTGCCATTTATGCAAACTTTTGGTCTCCTGAAGCACAACATGCGTCTCCTCATGGAGTTGAACCGGGGAGCTTTCACGTGTAAGGTGAATGTGTTAATGGAATGGGGCCAGTTGGAAATTGGTTTGGCAAATGAAAGAGGAAAAAATGAGAGGGAGACATTCCTCACCTGTCACTTAATGGAAACTGCCATCTGAAAGTTATTTTGTTAGTTGGTTATAAAATATAAAATCAGTTTCGATTACCTTTTTTTATTTTTTGTGTCACACTGTTTTCCGGGGTCTGTAATTTGACAATCTGAGCAAAAGGAGAGTTAAATCAAATCGTGATAATATAACAAAGCCCCCCGGATGTCCTCACTGTTCAGCAGTCAGCAGTTCAGGTTTTATCTTTAATTTGAATTTATTTATTTAAAAGGGACAGTGCAGTTTAACATAGTTCAAGTGCAAGACATGAAACTGATGTACCGCACATAGGTTTATAGCTACTGCTAATTTTCAACAATTGTCCCTTGTTGGGCTTACAATCTAAATAGATACATTTTACAATAAAACATTTTCATAAAACCAAATTACATCATAAATACAATTACAATTAATAGACAATTTAAAATAAAATTTAAATCATTAGTTAAAATGACCACAACTTTGATTTCCCTTTAACCTTCAATGTAAAGGATCTAATGTCTGTAATCAATTTGATATCGGTTGGAAGTGTGTTCCACAGATGACAAGCCTTTATAGAAAAAGCTGACTGACCGAATGTAGATCTGCAATATAATATCTTGCAGTTGCCGTTCACCTTACTCCTAGTAATACGATTACTATCTTGTCTCTGGATGTATCTATTGAGACACTCTGTGGCCATCCTATTTGTACATTTAAAAACGAATTTAAGAAAACACAAACGATTAAAACTCTTAAAACTAAGTAGATTATATTTCTTTAAAATGTGACAGTGATGCCACCGAACAGATTTTTTATCCATTATTTTTAAAGATTGGTTATATAAGGATACCACAGGCTGAATTGTAGATGGTGCTGCTTGGGTCCAAACTGTCATACAATATGAAAAATGAGAAAATATAGAATGCATAAATATCTGAGCTGCTGAAGTGGGTATATAGTGCAAAATTAACTTAAAACAATTCAGATTAGCCTTGACCATCTTAGAAATCTTCTTTACATGCTTGTCAAATTTAAGATGTGAATCTAAGATTATTCCTAAAAACTTAAAATCTTTGACCTCCTTTATTTCTTCGTTCCCTAGGTTGATTTTAAAATCATCAGATGAACTTGAAAGTTGGCAGTTAGCTTTTAATATCCCAGTGTCACAAAATAGATTGTGACTAGTAAAATATCACAATCTATTTTGAATACTCAGTAATATATTATGGATATATGTAATCATTTTTCAGTTTGAATATTTGACATCAAAATAAGAACTTGTAAAATCCTAAACTTACTGCTAATGGGGTATGGATGAATTGGCACAAACCATGTATAGCGGGGGGTGGAGGGGGCACAGCTGTAAGAGGCTGATGGGGTGTTGTTTGTGAATGTCATCATTCAAAAAGAAAGTCACCTAGGAATTTCAACCTGATACCGGCATAGCTGCTAAGGTCCAAATCTCCATGACCTTGAACTCAAGGTCAAAGGTCAAGTTTTCTGAAAATCTTATGAACACAATAAATTGAGAAGGATGTTACCTAGGATTTTCATAGCTGCATCTATTAGGAGGTTCAGTGGTATGTTTTTGTTTTATTTTTTTAATGCATTCACTACTTTATTTCCTGCAGCACTAAAAAATATCAGCTGCTTGTTCTTGCTAATGTGGCCTGTATTGACATTTTCAGTCACATAAAAAAAGTTGTCTTCATTTTTTTCCCTTTCTCATTGCTATTCCTAACACATGTGCACCACAGTCATCAAATCTGCGCCCTGTCAACCACAATTTCCACCACTGTTTACTGATGGCTTTCACGTAGATTTAAATGTTCATTGTCTGCTTGAGCAGTCTTTCTGACTAAAGCTTCAGTGATGTGTACTTAATCTTTTCCTTCCACCATCTTAATACAAACCCCGAATTAACAGGGTTTTCATACATGTCCCACAGCATGACTGTATTGCTTACCTTTATCATGTGGTGCATTGATGTGAAAGGATGCTTGTCTTCATTCATTTATTCATGTTTTCTCTTTAATTTAACACCTGCCAGCATCATGTTTCACTGTCTACTGTCAGCAGACTAAGCTCCATTAAATAGAAGCACAGCCTGCTGCAGTATTATCATTAATGGCTAATCTTTGTTTTAATCCTACAGCTATTTACCTCCACTGCCTGGACATGACAGCACACTGAGATGGGGTGGGAAGAAGTTTGAAGACTTACCAATTGTTCACATTAAAGCCACATACAACAAGTAAGTGAAAGCAAACTCTTACATTTGTACTTACAATGTAAGTGTCAGAAAATATCTCTTAAAGAATATTCAAGATTCAGTCAGCACTTTCATTATTTTAGTCTTTCCTCTTTGTAATTTCAGACCCATTTGCCGTAGTGTTCTGATTTTATTAAGTAACCATGAAACCTGCTTTCAGAGGGAAAATTGCTGCTTGGATCTGTTATCATAATTCAGTGAAATCAGATGTTCTGCTGTGATTTAAATTTCCTATTAACAGTCATGGTGGCCATTGCTAAAAGCCACATATTAGTTAGAGTTCACGACTGCTGATTTGTCCTCACTGTAAAAATGCCCGGCAGTTTGCGACCCAGTAACTCGCTGTTCTCTCTACCAGCACTCACATCCAGCTGACAGACAGCGCAGGGCAGTCCGTGGTGAGGACATCCTGCGGAACAGAAGGTTTCAAAAATATCAAGAAGTCGACGCCGATCGCTGCTCAGACTGCGGGCATCTCTGCTGCTGCGGTGAGTTCGATACAACACAACGCTGGGCCACCTCATTATCCCTGCAGAAGATTGTTCCAATTAAATTAAAATTAGAGACTACAGCATCTGCTGCTTCTCCACTTTGTGCAGCGACACTTAATTCATGAATATTAAATGTTTGCTGTAAACAAACTGGCTTCTCTGAGGATTTTATAAAGGCTGCAGGCTAACAAAGTTATGGTCAGACAGATTTTCTTTTTCATTTGTTGTAATCAGCATAGTTGATAAATTAAGTTTTATTATAATGCTGCCATATTCAGTAGAGTTAAATTATACTTTCCTCTCATCAGTTTTTAAATGTTTTTGCTACAATTGAAAATTAAAAGTAGCTGTACACTTTTATTATCAGAATCAGAATCAGAATACTTTATTGATCCCTGGGGGAAATTATTTTTTGTTACAGTGCTCCATTTTAAACCAGCATTAAGACAAGACAGACAATACGCTAACTAAGAATAGTACAATATATATATATATACATACATACATACATACATACATACATACATAAGTCACTTATAAATAAATAGTTGGAAAAGAAACATGTGTAGCTGTAGCAGCAAACAGTGTGTTAAGTGGATGCGTTGTACAGGGAGATGGCCACAGGCAGGAATGATTTCCTGTGTCGTTCAGTGGTGCTTTTCGGTAATCTCAGTCTCTCACTGAACGTGCTCCTGTGACTGACCAGCATGTCATGGAGTGGGTGGGAGGTGTTATCCAACATTGTCTTTATCTTGGACAGCATCCGCCTCTCCGACACCACCTTGAGGGAGTCCAGCTCCATCCCCACAACATTACTGGCCTTACGGATTAGTTTATTAAGTCTGTTGGCATCTGCGACCCTCAGCCTGCTCCCCCAGCATGCAACAGCATAGAGGATCGCACTGGCCACAACAGACTCCTAGAAAATCCTCAGCATTTTCTGGCAGATGTTGAAGGACCTCAGTCGCCTCAAAAAATAGAGACGACTCTGGCCCTTCCTGTAAAGTGCTGTGGTGTTTTTAGCCCAGTCCAGTTTATTGTCAATGTGTACTCCAAGGTATTTATAGTCCTCCACAATGTCAACACTGACCCCCTGGATTGAAACAGGGGTCAAGTGTTTCCTGGTCTTCCTGAAGTCCACGATCAGTTCCTTGGTCTTTGCCACGTTGAGCTGCAGATGATTCTGCTCACACCACGTGACAAAGGAGTCGACCACAGCCCGGTACTCTGTCTCATCATCCCTGCTGATGCATCCAACCACCGCAGAGTCATCAGAAAACTTCTGAAGATGGCAGGTCTCTGTGCAGTGGCTGAAGTCTGTGGTGTAGAGGGTGAAGAGGAAGGGGGAGAGGACAGTCCCCTGTGGTGCCCCTGTGTTGCTAATCACCTTGTCAGACACACACTGTGGGAGACGTACATATTGTGGTCTTCCTGTCAGGTAATCAACAATCCAGGACACCAGAGAAGCATCCACCTGCATCGCTGCTAACTTATCACCCAGGAGGGTCGGCCTGATGGTGTTGAAAGCACTGGAAAAGTCAAAAAACATGACCCTCACAGTGCTCGCCGGCTGGTCCAGATGGGTGTAGACACGATTGAGCAGGTAGATGATGGCGTCCTCTGTTCCGAGACGAGGCTGATAAGCGAACTGAAGGGGATCCAGATGTGGTCTTACTATGGGTCGCAGCTGGTCCAGGATGAGCCTTTCCAGGGTCTTCATGATGTGGGAGGTCAGTGCCACGGGCCTGTAATCCTGGGGGCCACTGGGACGAGGCGTCTTTGGTACAGGGACGAGGCATGATGTCTTCCACATCACCGGGACCCTCTGCAGACTCAGACTCAGCATAAACAGTTTATGAAAGACTCCACACAGCTGGGGGGCACAGGTCTTGAGGACAAGGGGACTCACTCCGTCTGGTCCAGCAGACTTGCCTGAGTGAAGTCTCCTCATTTGCATCTCAACCTGGTATTGAGTGAAGGTGATGGGTGGGGGAGGGGTGTCAGGAATCTCACAGGAGGCAACATGTGAAGAGAGAGGCTGGCACAGTGGTGTGGCTCTGGATTCCAGGCTGACTACAGGTGAGGTTGTGGGGGTGGGAGCAGACACTGTGGTGTCGAATCTATTGAAAAACAGATTCAACTCGTCGGCTCTATTCTCACCTCCCTCAGTTCCCCTGCTGTTGGTTGGCCTGAATCCAGTGATGGTCTTCATGCCCCTCCACACCTCTCTCATGCTGTTCTGCTGGAGTTTCCACTCCAGCTTCCTCCTGTAATTGTCCTTAGCCTCTCTGATCTTGTCCTTTAGTAACACCTGGATCTTCCTCACCTCCTCTTTGTTGCCCCCTCTGAAAGCCCTCTTCTTGTTGTTGAGGAGGGCTTTGATGTCCTTAGTCACCCACGGCTTGTTATTTGGGTAACAATGAACAGTCTGAGCTGGAACAATGGAGTCGGTGCAGAAAGTTATGTAGCCTGTGATACACTCAGTAAGCCCATTGATGTCCTCGGCGTGAGGCTCACAGAGTGTTTCCCAGTCGGTCACCTCGAAACAGCCCTGTAGTTCCGCTATTGCCTCCTCTGACCACCTCCTAACAGTCCTGGTGGTCACAGGTTCCCTCCTCACAATTGGCACATAGCGGGGGGTGAGGTGAATCAGGTTATGATCTGACCTACCAAGTGGGGGGAGGGAGGAGGAGCTGTATGCATCCTTGACGTTAGCATACAGTAAGTCTAAAGTTTTCTCTCCCCTGGTGGGACAGTCCACATATTGTTTGAATGTTGGTAGTGTATTGTCCAGTGATACATGGTTGAAGTCACCCGAGATCACAATAAAGGCACTCGGGTGCTGAGTCTGTAGCCGAGCTATGGCAGAGTGGATAGTGTCACATGCAGCTGTGGGGTTAGCAGAGGGGGGAACATAAACAGCCACCAAGATGACGTGAGAGAATTCCCTGGGTAAATAATACGGCCTGAGTCCAACAGCACACAGTTCAGTGTCCGGGCAACAAATCCTTTCTTTGATTGTTATGTTGGCAGGGTTACACCACCGGTTGTTAACTAAAACAGCAAGCCCACCTCCTTTCCGCTTACCGCTAGCGATGCTGTCCCTGTCCGCCCGAACAGTGTGGAAGCCTTCCACGGAAGCATTCTCATCGGGAATGGCCTGGTGCAGCCATGATTCGGTGAAACACATCAGGCTACACTCTCGGTATTCCCTCTGACTCCGTACCAGTGCTGAGAGCTCGTCGATTTTAATTGCCAACGATCGCACATTTCCCATCACGATAGACGGCAGACACGGTTTAAACCTCCTCCTCGCTTCGAGCCTCCGCTGTCTCACCGTCACCTTTTTTCTTCTCTTCTGTCCTTGACCTCTGCATCCCCGATGTGTTTTCCTCCAAATTTCAGCTGGTACTTCTGCGGGCCTGGCCAGCGAGCCGGCCGGCATCAGGGCGATCAGCTGATCTCTGGAGTAAACAGTCCGTGCGTGTAGGAGATGTGCCGCGGTCCCGTTCCTTCATAAAAGTAACAGTTCCACGGCCACCAGAAGAACAAAAACTCTCTCAATCCACATGATTGAGTAAGAGATAGAAAACGGAGGAAAATACAAGTCAGAAAAAAAAAAATTAATTAAATTAATTAATTAATTAAAATTAAGAGTCTTTTCTACTGGTTTTGAGGGGTGGAAATCTTAAAGAATAATTCTTGTTTACCTCTTTGTCAATTAAGCCTCTTTGTATACATACCTAAAACTAACAGTTGAATACCTCTGGTTACTTTCTCTAGTAATGGCTGCTAAGCCGCGAAACTGTCACAAAGTAATGAAAGCTGCAGTTACTGTTTGTTGAAGTCGATCTTAAGACTCTAGTGAATGACATTAATTGGAGACCTGCTTATTCTGAACATGTTAGAAGTGGCAAAGCAGAGAAAAAGCCATAGACTCAGAGCAATGGTGTGTCTAAAGCTCCTCAACTGTGTTTTTAGTCAAGATTACTAATCACATCTATTAGCCTCAGAACCAGGAGAGGATTTCATTTGTTGGCTTTATTGGACTTTTCTGAACACCGGAGTCAAAGGGATGCTGCTCATCTCAGATTTTTCTTCTGTCCTTCTGCACAGAAAGCTACAGCCAAAGGAGTTAGCTTTGTGCGTGTTGTGGTCAAAGGTCTTGGTCCTGGGCGTTTGGTGAGTAGTTTCTATAAAGAAATCTTTAAAGCTATTCCAGATAAAACTACGATTTATTTTTAATTAGTGTTATTATTTTTGTATCTTGTTGTTTGGTCTGTCTTCAGACTGAAGACAGTTAACAGGGATGGAAGCCTCATTAAAACAGCCTATTAAAAGAATTGTTTTGGCTTAGTAGATGATAAACTTGTACTCGTACTTTTATTTGGTATCGAAATTTGTCATATTTCTGTTAAAGGCAAGCATACAGTCATAACCCAATAAGACAACCAATGAAAAGAGTTGGCTTATTTTCAGACGACTGGACAGGCAAACATGTGAAACTGAAACTTCTTAATATTATATGTAATTTTACCAACATACTGTTACAACATTACATAGATCCTTAACCTCTGAAGCAAATTCTCTGATGGCTGTACTCTGGGAAAACATTGATTGTTTGGTCAGTATGCTCCCATCTGTCTTTCTCATTGGGGTGAGAAATTGCTGATGTTATTTTCACAAGTAGAAAAATGCTACACTGACAGCTCACCAGGACCCATCTATTGTTTTTTGCAATCGGAGGAGCAGCCTTTAGTACATCATGTTAAAGTTATTGGTACGAGTGCATTTTGCTTAAATGTGCACAAGATTGACTTTTTCCTTTTGATTAATCTCATTTTAAAATAAAATGTATTTTATTTGTGTTACCTGTTTATTATGTTACCCTATCTGCACTGTTTGAAGAAGGATTAAAAAAAAAAAATCTAAAAAAAAAAATCAAGGAACCATTTGTATGAAGAAGGAAAATTTACTGCAGGATAACAGGATGAAAATGAAACTAGTTTTGTTCCGCTGACCCTGCTCTGTGCCGATATGCAAGTGGGCGGTCAATACCAGCAAACCTGTCACAGCATGAAGAAGTGGTCCTCTAATTATTTCCAGACTTGTCATAATGAGGATAATTTAAGGAGCGGCAGACATGTTGATCTGTTCCCATTAGCTTTCTTAATGAATGAATGCATTTTTCTCTGCTCTGCAGTCTGCAATCAAAGGTCTGACAATGGGAGGTCTGGAGGTGGTATCTATCACTGACAACACCCCCGTGCCACACAATGGATGCCGCCCACGGAAAGCCAGAAGGACGTGATCTTTGTGTGCCAGAATGCACTGCAACAGGAGGAAGCTTTTGTGTTGAATTATGCTAATAAAGAGTTTTGTTGTGTAGCTTTTCTGGCTCTGAGCTGACCTTACAAAAAGCGTTTTGGGGAAATAATTGCAGATGGGTGTTATTAATGAGCAGAGAACAGGCTTCTCAGTCCTCTGCTGCTACTGTTGGCAGATGAATAAACCTTCATTCTCACTGCAGGCGCTTTTATGTTCATTAGTAGACTGATGTTTGTACACAGCACAGAAACGGCTCTGCGTGGGAACAACTAGTAGCCACAGGAACCCTTGATCCTGACTATGCTACACAGCTGAACCTACAGGACTGCAGATTGATGCAAGATTGCCCAAGTTTAACCTTCTTGTGTGCCTTTTTATATTTTCAACTTTCAGCACATTAGACAGCCACACATCTATTTAACATGATATCAGTACAAAAGTCTCCTCTCTTCCCCCCCTCCATTCTTCTTTTCTTTACATTTTGATAGGAAAATGGGAAAGAAATGCATGGATTTTTTTTTTTTTTAAACATGCAAGTATACATGTGAATGTAGGATTTAAGGCACAAACAGTTTCTATCATTCTAATGAGCTTGAAAGTCAATATTTGATATGACGACCTTTATTCTTCAACCTAACCTGAACTCCAAGCAAACCTTGTCATTTCTTTAAACAGCCGTCAGGAACAGTTCCCCAGGCATCTTGAATGACAGCCAACATTTTTCCTTTGATGATGGCTGCCTTTTGTTTCCTTCTCTGTCAAGACGATCCCACATTGCTTGAACAGCGTTGAGACCCAGGCTCTGGGAGGCCAGTCCATGACTCATAGTTCTCTACTGTGTTTTTTCCATGCATGTATGGCGTTTACTGGCAGTGTGTTTGAGGTCATTATCATTCTGCAAAAATGGAGCCGTTGCCAGTCAGATGCTTTCCAGATGGCTTAAATGCTGGATAGAAATCTAACCGTAGCATTCTGCATACATGCTGACAGTGATTTGAACCAAAAATTTCAAATTTATTTTGGTCATTCCATAAGACCTGCTGTCAGTCCAGTTCTTGTGTAATTTGGAATACCTCTGCCTTTTTGTATCTGTTTCCATTTCCTTTAGAATGGCTCTGTAACATCCACACGCTCACTGAGACCATGATGAGACTTCAGCGAACAGTAGATGGATCAATTCGAGGCCAGATACACGTCTTTGGTCCTGTGTCAGGTCTTTGCTGAACTTTGTCGTATTTCTTAAGGGATTCACTTTCAGATCTGTTCATTTGCTCTACATCAGAGGTAGGCAACCCCAGGCCTCAAGTGCCGGTGTCCTGGAGGTTTTAGATGTGTCCATGACCCATCACAGCTGATTTAAAGGACTAAATGACTCCTCAGCATTTCTTGAAGTTCTCCAGAGGTCTGGTAATGAACTAATCATTTGATTCAGGTGTGTTAACCCAGGGTGGGATCTAAAACCTGCAGGACACCGGCACTCGAGGCCTGGAGTTGCCTACCCCTGCTCTACATAGTATTTTAACTCCTCCCACTTCATCTTTAGTCCAGTTCATCTTAAAGTACAAATATTATTTTTACTCCTGTTAAACAGTCTTTGGCATTTTTTTGTAGATTTTGATAAATAAATGGGAACAAATTATGTTTTTGCAACAAGCTGCTAGCAACAAAGTGCCTAAATATGCAATTAATTTCTTTTTCTGAGTTATGCTTCGATAGAACACTGGTTCACCCTTGAATTAGGTGCATTTTTATGCTTGAATTATTCATAGATCAGTGTTAGGTGCCTTAACAAAATAAAAAATTGATCTGAAAATGTTCAAATACAAGGACTGGACTTAAAATGAATGAAAAGGCACCCAATGTTCAAAGAAAATTCTTTAGAGCAGGGGTAGGCAGCTCCAGGCCTCGAGTGCCGGTGTCCTGCAGGTTTTAGATCCCACCCTGGGTTAACACACCTGAATCAAATGATTAGTTCATTACCAGACCTTGAAAGATCAATCCTGAGTGGGGAAATGTGGAAATGGAAGCAAGTATATACCAAGTACCATCAATTTTATTGTGTTTCAACATCTCTTCAAGATTTTCTTTGAACCTTTCTGGATATTTTTAACATTTGAGACACCCAGAAAATTTTTTACACCTTAACAGGTGCAAATGTTTTTAACCTAGTCAGTTAGTCAGTTTTACCATATAAGTGCACATAGTCAGTGCACGGTTTGGACAAAAATAGATTGCAACAGATGAAATGACTTACAGGGTCATGTGTTTGTGGGTTTCCAGTCTAAATGCTTCAGAGCTTTTTAAAAGCCTCACTGATACAGTGGTGATGAAAAAAAATACAGTATCACAAATAAAATACACGAAGACTAATCTGATGCTTTTGACCTACAAATATTGTATTTCATTAAAAGAACGACTACTATAACATGTGGCTTCCTGCCTGTTATGCCACCTCTGACCCCTGGTGACCCTGAATTGGGTACGTATTTAAGAAAATAGATGGATGAAGAAAAGTAGTTTTACCAACAATCTCCCGCTCTGCCTCAGGTTAAAAGCCTCATCGCTGCATATTTCAAACAACACAATGGGAGCCATTTTGTAAAATGTGGAACAGAACTGAGACTTATTGTCCTGCTGTTAATACAGACTCCACTGAGAGGTCTCATAAAATGCCATCTGCAAGCTAAATATTTTATTCATCTGCGTTCACATGGTATTTCATACACGCTAGAGGTGTTACCAAACTGATAAAACATGACTTTCTAGATTAAGAGAGAGATAAGATAAGATAAGATAGAACTTTATTAATCCCTCGGGTGGGTTCCTCTGGGAAATTCGACTTCCAAAAAAAGCACAGCAACGACCGAAGTTACAGTTACAGAACTGTTATATATATATATACATACATACACACACACACACACACACACACACACACACACACACACACACACACACATATATAAATACAGAGACAAATATAAATAAAATATACAAAGGGGATAAATAGAATAAATAGGAATAAAAAATAAAAATACAAGTGAATTGCACATTTCAAGTATTGAGTCTATTGCACTGTTGACTATTTACAAAAAGTATTGCACAAGGTATTGTACAGTGAGGTGCAGAGGCACTACAGCTTAGTTGTTCCCCCCTCCTTTGTCCTCCTGTTTCCCCTCCCTCTCCCCTCCAGAGAGGAGTTAAACAGTTTGATGGCGTGTGGGACAAAGGAGTTTTTAAGTCTGTTAGTTCTTGTCTTGGGGAGAAGCAACCTGTCACTGAACAGACTCTTCTGATTGTTTATGGCCGTGTGCAGAGGATGCCCAGCATTGTCCATAATGTCCATCAGTTTCTTTAATGTCCTTTTCTCTGCCACTGTCACCAGAGTGTCCAGCTTCATGCCGACCACAGAGCTAGCCCTCCTGATCAGTTTCTCCAGCCTGGATGAGTCCTTCTTTGCTGTGCTGCTCCCCCAGCACACCACAGCATAGAAAAGTACTCCAGCAACCACTGACTGGTAAAACATCCTCAGGAGCTTCCTGCAGATGTTAAAAGACCTCAGCCTCCTGAGGAAGTACAGTCGGCTTTGGGCTTTTTTATACAGGTGCTCTGTGTTGCATGACCAGTCCAGTTTATTGTCCACCCACAGCCCGAGGTACTTGTACTTGTTGACCACCTCCACCTCCTCCCCCTCTATCTGAACTGGCAGTGGACCTTCTCTGGACCTCCCGAAGTCCACAACCAGTTCCTTAGTCTTTGAGGTGTTGAGTTGCAGGTGGTTTGTGTGACTCCATGCGACAAAGTTCCTCACCAGACTTCTGTACTCCTCTTCTTGATCATCCCAGATACACCCCATGATGGCCGTGTCATCTGCAAACTTCTGAATGTGGCATAATTCAGAGTTGTAGCAGAAGTCAGAGGTGTACAGGGTGAAGAGAAGAGGGGACAGCACAGTTCCCTGTGGTGCTCCTGTGCTGCTGACCACTGTGTCAGACGTGATGTCCTTCAGCCTGACGTACTGTGGTCTGTCGGTGAGGTAGTCGGAGATCCAAGCCACCAGGCAGGGGTCCACCTCCATCCTGTTCAGTTTTTCCTGAAGCATACAGGGCCGGATGGTATTAAAGGCACTGGAAAAGTCAAGAAACAGGATCCTGACCGTGCCTTTTCCCCCATCCAGGTGTGAGTGGGCTCTGTGTAGGAGGTACAGGATGGCATCCTCCACTCCGACACCCACCTTGTATGCAAACTGTAGTGGGTCCTGGGCATGTTGTACCTGTGGTCGGAGGAGGTTGAGGAAGAGCCGCTCTAGAGTCTTCATAAGATGTGACGTCAGTGCCACCGGTCGGAAGTCATTCAGCTCATTTGGCCGGTTCTTTTTGGGATTATTCTTTTATAAAGATTATTCTTTTATAAAGAGAGCAGCTGCAGTATCCAAACTGGAACGTACTGCAAGAGCCCCCAACTGTATTACACTGCATGTATTTTAGAACGCATAAATGAATAAATCTTGTAATTAGGCTAATCTTCCAAAAACAACACATTACCAAATCTATTAATAAAATTAGGGATACATATGCTTGTTATCGCACATTTTCTAATTTGATTAAAATAATTTTGTGACACAAAGGAAAGAAAGGAAAATTTGAGTCCAGCAGTGGATTTTGTCTCTACGGGCTCCGCTTGCATGACCTCGGATTTTAGCTCTGCTGAATACCAGAAACAACAGTGTAAATTTTTTATTCTATTCATCTTTATTTATGACACCAAATCATAACATTTGCCTCGAAGTGTTTTTTCCTCAAGGCATCACCTGACCTACCCCTGACTATATGCTTTTTTAAAAGTAGAGTAGAGAGGTTGTCTGCCTCCTGAATCCAAACTGGGAGCTGGTTCCAGTGAAGAGGGGCCTGAAAGCTAAAGGCTCTGCCTCCCATTCTACTTTTAAACCACAAGCTCTCTATTGGGGTGATACAGAACTATGAGTTCTTTAACTCATTCACTGCCATTGACGTCTATAGACGTCAATTACGTTTCCAATGGGAGGGGCTAGAATACAACCTCGGGCAGCTTGTCAGTGAACATCAGACTGCTTGAAATGTATTTTTCACAAAAAGCTCGTTTTCTCCCTTTTTGTGGTCAAAACAGGCATTTTTGGTGGAACCCACCTCTCTTCTACAGCTGATTACTAAAGAATGGCAAATGGTAGAAACAAGCTTTTTTTTTTTGGATGGAAGAAGAGAGTCTGTTCTTCATTTTGGTAGGTTCAGCGTTTATATGATCATAACACACAGTTTTCTGTGGCTCTTCAAAAATGAGTAAAAATGCTCAAAAACCCTGGCAGTGAATGAGTTAAGATAAAATGAGGCCTGATTATTCAAGACTTTGTATGCGATCAAATAAAAAGTTTAAAAAGGTTGTATTCACCATGATGTCATCAGTTGATTAACAAAGTTTTGAGCCTATGAGCTGTTGCTCATAGGCTCAAAACCCCAAGCTGTTGAAAATAGAGATGGGAATTTTGACTGAGAAACAAAGGACACTGGATGCTCACACAGCAATGACGTGTCAGTTAGGCCCACTCTAAAGCATACCCTACCTTACTTTCTGTTTTACCCTACAAGAGACAATAATTTACATAATGAATGCCATGCTGTACTAAAGGTGAGTCCATAAATGCTTTGCTTTCCTTTTTACAATCAACACTGCAGGGAGTGCAGAATTATTAGGCAAATGAGTATTTTGTCCACATCATCCTCTTCATGCATGTTGTCTTACTCCAAGCTGTATAGGCTCGAAAGCCTACTACCAATTAAGCATATTAGGTGATGTGCATCTCTGTAATGAGAAGGGGTGTGGTCTAATGACATCAACACCCTATATCAGGTGTGCATAATTATTAGGCAATGTCCTTTCCTTTGGCAAAATGGGTCAAAAGAAGGACTTGACAGGCTCAGAAAAGTCAAAAATAGTGAGATATCTTGCAGAGGGATGCAGCAGTCTCAAAATTGCAAAGCTTCTGAAGCGTGATCATCGACCAATCAAGCGTTTCATTCAAGATAGCCAACAGGGTCTCAAGAAGCGTGTGGAAAAACCAAGGAGCAAAATAACTGCCCATGAACTGAGAAAAGTCAAGCGTGCAGCTGCCAAGATGCCACTTGCCACCAGTTTGGCCATATTTCAGAGCTGCAACATCACTGGAGTGCCCAAAAGCACAAAGTATGCAGAGAGCTCCAGTCCGACTCAGACGCCAGCAAGGTGGAGTACTGGTTTGGGCTGGTATCATCAAAGATGAGCTTGTGGGGCCTTTTCGGGTTGAGGATGGAGTCAAGCTCAACTCCCAGTCCTACTGCCAGTTTCTGGAAGACACCTTCTTCAAGCAGTGGTACAGGAAGAAGTCTGCATCCTTCAAGAAAAACATGATTTTCATGCAGGACAATGCTCCATCACACGCGTCCAAGTACTCCACAGCGTGGCTGGCAAGAAAGGGTATAAAAGAAGAAAAACTAATGACATGGCCTCCTTGTTCACCTGATCTGAACCCCATTGAGAACCTGTGGTCCATCATCAAATGTGAGATTTACAAGGAGGGAAAACAGTACACCTCTCTGAACAGTGTCTGGGAGGCTGTGGTTGCTGCTGCACGCAATGTTGATGGTGAACAGATCAAAACACTGACAGAATCCATGGATGGCAGGCTTTTGAGTGTCCTTGCAAAGAAAGGTGGCTATATTGGTCGCTGATTTGTTTGTGAACGTCAGAAACGTATATTTGTGAATGTGGAGATGTTATATTGGTGTCACTGGTAAAAAAATAATTGAAATGGGTATATATTTGTTTTTTGTTAAGTTGCCTAATAATTATGCACAGTAATAGTCACCTGCACACACAGATATCCCCCTAAAATAGCTAAAACTAAAAACAAACTAAAAACTACTTCCAAAAACATTCAGCTTTGATATTAATGAGTTTTTTGGGTTCATTGAGAACATGGTTGTTGTTCAATAATAAAATTATTCCCTAATTCTGCACTCCCTGTACAGGTGAAGTATCACTGAACTAAATCCCTATTAGCCCTGGAGCTTTATAGTTCTGAGTAACGAAAGAAAGAAATACGGTTTTGGAAAAACATCTGAAATTATGTCTCAGAAGGTCAGATTTAGAAATCAAATATTTAATTATAAATCATATTTTTAAAAAGCATGACTGAAAATAGAGATTTTGTACACACTAGTTATACAAAAATACAATTTATTTTGAGTCGCAGTTTCTTTACACAAACATCTAAACTCTGAACCAGGCAAAGGTCAAACCACAAATGTAAGATATTAGATATTGTAGACTCCAGTCACAGAGTTCCTGTCCCATCTTGGCTTCTCTCACCAGCCACACATTCAGCAAAACATCAACAAAACAAAGCATAAACATCGAGTGCAACAATGCTTCATAACGACAGAACATAAATAACAAATTGAAAGTACATTACAACAGGTTCCACACACACCGCAAAATAAGCTCACAACTGACAATGACACTTTCAAGGGAAATGATGGAATTCTGGGAAATCCTGGGAATCCTTTTAACAGGAGTGGAAGTTTAGTAATGGGCAAAAGACTAATGATTATCCCAGGATTTTTTATGCTTCCCAGGGCTTTCCTCTATTCAGGAAAATACCATTTCCTTCATCATCAGGTGTAATGCTGACAAAGTTGTAAAGTGTCTGAATTAAGCCACTCTTTACATCACATCACTCATATCTTTACAGCAGCAAATATATGGTTTGTAAAATGACAATAGAGTCAACAACTACATGGACTGTAGCCATCTGCAGAGTGGGAAGTTTACAACAGTACTGGAGAAGATTGTCAGTCAAATCCCTTCTGGATAGGTTACAGAGAACAAATTGGAAAAAGTCTTCAGCATCTTCTGCTGATTAGGGCTGCCACAAACGATTATTTTGATAGTCGACTAGTCACCGATTATTTTTGCGATTAGTCGACTAATCTGATCATCATCCATTAGACGTAAAACTACAGCTTATTGCACCAGCAGCATCTGCTCTTATATAACTATCATTAGCTTACAGCTTTAAGTGTTTAGGGTCTGTGCTAACTAAAAATAAAGACAAGATGATAGTTTATTAAATTTTAATGAAATTTGCAGATTGTTTCGGTGAAGTTTAATAAACTCCTTGCTATCTAAAATATAACAGGACACTGGAGTATATTCTGGAGCATCTCACACTTCTGATAATCAGCTGTCTGCTTGACGTTTATTCAGCTGTGTAAAAACTATAACTTTAATCTCAGACAAACTGATTTACTCAGGAACAAATAAAATACTAAAAAAAAAAAGCCAAACAATAACATTTTAAGTTATCTAAGTGACTCATATATTTAACCTGAGTAGCGAAAGACGGCGGTGGGTTTGAAAACGATTTGCGGGGAGTCCGGTGTTCTCACGGCGCTAGTGAGCCTAGCCCCCGGCTCGCTAACGAGCTAGTGGGTAACAGATGTCTCCGAAAACGTCGGAGCGCTTTTGAAAATATGTGGTGTCCTGATAAACTGAGCCGATATTTGAGGTTTACACAGCTACATTCTCGCATGAAAATATGTTAAACGTTTATTTTGTGACCCAGAAAGAATAATAAGAGTAACATTAAAACTAACTAGCTGCCGCCATTGTTGGAAACTGCGCTGGGCCGCGCTATGAATTCTGGGACACAGCTGCTGCTTCTTCTTCTTCGGGGTTTAACGGTAGCTGACATCCTTGTACATGCAATGCTGCCATCTTCTGTTTCAGTCCGTTATTACACTCTTAAATCCTGCCACTTATTCCTGCGTCTTTTGTGATCGTACAAAGTTTCAAACGACGCGTCGACTATTAAATCAGTCGTCGACGATTTTGATAGTCGACGTAATCGTGACTAGTCGACAAATCGTGGCAGCCCTACTGCTGATGTTGCCTTAACAAAGGCACTTAACCAGAGAGTGTCTCAGACAGCTGTGAAGCTGGGCAGGGCTGAGAAACAACGGCAGA
The DNA here is from genome assembly GCF_057381915.1 of Diplotaxodon limnothrissa. Lineage (NCBI taxonomy): Eukaryota > Metazoa > Chordata > Actinopteri > Cichliformes > Cichlidae > Diplotaxodon > Diplotaxodon limnothrissa. The sequence continues at coordinate 7,112,498 of NC_140596.1, read as the reverse complement.
ATTTGATGAGACAAGAGCTTTGTATTTAATGCAGCAAAAGCATCTGGAGCGTATTAAATATTGCACTTTGAAAGAGGGAGATGCAACAAGGAGATTAAATATTAGAGTTACGAGGAGTGATTGTGCATAAAGCCCTCTCATTAGGAGACATAAAAGGAAAGAAAGGTTGGCACTGCAAGGTAAGAGCAGGAGTGGATTTGGTGGAGGAGTGTCACGGGAAAGTTTTGCGTTACTCTGCATCACTTCCCCTGCAGGTTGCTGAGCTCAATGTCATCCTTGCGGCGCTTTTGTTGGGTGAAGAGGGAGCTGAACGGGTAGAGCTTGGCTTTGGCCGGATAGCGCTGACCAGCAATGTCCACCTCGTAGTCCCCGCGGTTGATGAAGTCAGGAGTGATGGCTGTAGGGAGCCCCTCAGGGCCAAGGGGTGGAGACACAAAGCCCAGGCAAACATGGCGCTCCAGGGTGTAGCTGTAGGCGCTGCTGGTGGTTGTCCCCGCTAGTTGATCATTACGATAGACGGGCTCACCCCACCACGGCCACAAGTCGAGCTCGGTGTCATGGTCCTCCAGAACCAGCATGACAAACCGTCGTGTCACACCGTCCTGACGCTGCTGAAGCAATGCCTCACGGCCGATGAAATCTGTGTCCTGATGGAGAGAAAAAGGCAGGGGGTGTGAAGAAGATGACGATAAATAGAGGAAATTAGGCCCTAAGAACCTTCACTAAGTTAGTGAAGATCAACTTGAGTAAACAACACAATGGCCCTGCTATGTGCAGCTCTGCTGGAGTAGCATAAGACCACCATGTTTTAAAGTCACCCACCTTTTTTTTAACAACACCATAAAACTTAAAACAGTCTGTGAAACCAGCGTTAAACTGTAGATGCCTTTAATCAGCACCGCGCTGACACTGCTCTAAGCAGCAGACAGCTCACCTGATGTTCCACCCTTTCAAAATGAGACAGACAGTAAACTTTACACCTGCTACTTTAAAGTGCCACCTGTTGTGCCTGCGGGTGCAGCCCGGTGACAAATTCCCTGCTGCATCATGACAAAGACTGCACCAAGATGTTGAGTGCTTTAATTATTCTACTCTTCATCTCTCATCTTTCAACCATTTTAAAGCAAAAGAGGGAAAGTTTGAAACTTAATAAGTAGAGTCAAATAAAGCATCTTATGCATTTCTATCATATTGGCAAAGTAAAAATGTAGCTGACTAACTGATCAGTCTATTAGGATGAGGCAGTTCGATGTACAAAGAAAAACAGTCTCCAATATGGGTAGGATCAGATATTATATGTTTAAAACTGTCAACAGACCTTGTCAAACTTGACCCTGAACTCTCGTCCACACTCCAGCGGGGTCGTGAAGGCGTCGAGGTCTTGACCCCAGAAGGCGAAGAATTTCTCTATGCGTAGACTTCGCAATGCGTAGTACCCTGCGTTACGGATCCCGTACTTCTGACCCACTGACATCACCTCGTTGTACACGTGCAGTGCGTACTGTGGAGAGCAGAGGAACGGGTGTCTTATACTCTATATGGCATCAGTCATATCACTTTTAACCATTAACAATAAAAACACAACAACACATGTGTGACACTGAATTATCACAATTTTAAGTCCTAGAGTCCTGGTGACTCTTTCCTACATTTGCTACAAGAAACTGGATATTTTCTAGGATTTTCCTCTGGAAGTTTGTCTTGTGAAGATACTTGTATTTTATAACAACAGAGTCAAGGCAGCTAAGGACACTTTGATTCTCTTGGGACTTTAATTGGACATAATTTGACAGTATAATTGTGTAATAAATGTTTTATCCATCCTTACACCATTTTCTGCTTTTAAATGATCGTTGTAGTATAAAAAAATTTAAAAAAAACCTCCTCTTTCAGCCATTCCTGAACTTCACACTGCAATCATCCATTTTGAAATTTGAAAATCTTCTCTGGTCCACCAAAACCTTCAACCACAACTCTGATCCTCATAAAAGGACAAGTTAAACCCTTGATTGTTTGTGTTTTTCACTCATTCATCCTTATCTTCTCACAGTCTAAGGTTGATTCCTTATTAATACACTTTTACTTCTACCACCTAATAAAGCTTTTTTTCAGTTCTTTCCCAGTAATGATGTATTACAAGAAAAAGATCAGAATCAAAAGATATTGTCAGAAATTTTTGAATAATGTTTCATTTTTTTAATCCTATGGCTATGCTTAACTCATTCACTGCCATTGACGTCTATAGACGTCAATTACGTTTTTCAATGGGAGGGGCTAGAATACAACCTCGGGCAGCTTGTCAGTGAATTTTATTTTTTCATATATTTGTAAATAAATTGTTTTGATAAAACATAACCTTTCTCAGTGTTATTTCTGTTTTATAGAAGTGAAAAACTATTTTATATGTTAGAGGTGTCACAAAGCAAGAAATATTAGTGTCAAAGGCACTTTTCTGCTTGAAATGTATTTTTCACAAAAAGCTCGTTTTCTCCCTTTTTTTGGTCAAAACAGGCATTTTTGGTGGAACCCACCTCTCTTCTACAGCTGATTACTAAAGAATGGAAAATGGTAGAAACAAGCTTTTTTTTTTTTGGATGAAAGAAGAGAGTCTGTTCTTCATTTTGGTAGGTTCAGCGTTTATATGATCATAACACACAGTTTTCTGTGGCTCTTCAAAAATGAGTAAAAATGCTCAAAAACCCTGGCAGTGGGGAGTTACCTGATTTGAAAATGGCTGGCAGTGAATGAGTTAATTAATTTCCTGTGAAAGTAAAAAACAAAACAAGAAGTGTTGTTTTTTTGTAAATGACTTGTTGTCACCCACACTTTGGAAAACAACAATAGAAAAACAATACTTATTTCCATCTTTGGCATTTCAAGATAAAACCCAAGTTATAGAAAAACTAAATGTTGAAGAATAACGGGGAGTTGTGTGATTAACTGTAAAAAAAAAAAATAATAATTATATATATATAAAAAATAACAACTCATGTAACATACTCATGGGTTGTTGTCACTTTATCAACCATCCTGTGACGAGGTATCTATTAAATATCTGTGTGTGTGTAGGACTGCACCTCAATGGGGATGTAGAGCATGAAACCTGGTTCCCCAGTGTGAGTCATGCTCATGACTCTGATCCCGTTGGCATAGCCCACACTCATCTCCTGTAAACACACATGCACATAAACATGGTCAGTTTACTCCTCTTGGCAGGGTGAAGAGACAGACTGATGAAACAGTCATTTAAAAAAAACAAGCCATCAGCTTTGCTGTATCTAGCTTTCCCTACCTTACAGAACATGGAGGGGAAATGGTCAGGTGTCATGGAAACATATGACAGTTCAGCAAGAACATCCATAGCTCGAGGTCCAATCAGATTTAAAGCTGAGAAGAATAAGAGTTATAAACACTTAACAGACTTTCTGGTTAACAAAGCCCACATCTGATGTTATATTACACATGCAAAAACAGAATCTGGTACAACTGTTGCTCACATTTTACACAATTAAGATGACTGCATTAAAAATACACAAGATCTACTTTCAGACATGTAATTAATGCCATCCCTCCACAGACTTCATCCCTCTGGTGTCTGATTTTTAAGGTTATTTAAATAACTGGGTTGCAAGTCGACAGTGGATTGTTTTGACTTTTTGCATTGTTTCTCCTTTTAAATGTTATATGAGCACTAGATGGCGATATCAGAGCAGAAACCCCAGTTGCTGCATGCGTACCAGTGTACTTCCAGCTGACATCCTCTAGGTGGAGGTGTGGGTCATTAGGCATGTGCTTCTTTATCCAGGACCAACAGTGGACCTGCTGGTCCGTTGGAGAGATGATGAAGAAGCTGGACAGCAAATGAGAAAGTAAGCAATTTTTAAAAAATCTGTCATGTACTAGTATCTACAGTGCCACTGCACAGATGTTTCAAACCTGTTCTTGCTGAGGCGGACCACACTGCAGTCGTTCTCATAGCCACCTCTCTCATTCAGCATGCCGGTGTGGACAATGTGTCCAACGGGAACATCCAGGTCATTGGCACAGAGATGTTGCAGCAGTTCCAAGGCTTGGTCACCTGTTGACTGAGCCATCAGGACAGAGCAGAGGATTTAACCTGAATACTTTTAAAGCTACAGTGGGGCAAAAAAGTATTTAGTCAGCCACCGATTGTGCAAGTTCCCCCACCTAAAATGATGACAGAGGTCAGTAATTTGCACCAGAGGTACACTTCAACTGTGAGAGACAGAATGTGAAAAAAAATCCATGAATCCACATGGTAGGATTTGTAAAGAATTTATTCGTAAATCAGGGTGGAAAATAAGTATTTGGTCAATAACAAAAATACAACTCAATACTTTGTAACATAACCTTTGTTGGCAATAACAGAGGTCAAACGTTTACTATAGGTCTTTACCAGGTTTGCACACACAGTAGCTGGTATTTTGGCCCATTCCTCCATGCAGATCTTCTCGAGAGCAGTGATGTTTTGGGGCTGTCGCCGAGCAACACAGACTTTCAACTCCCGCCACAGATTTTCTATGGGGTTGAGGTCTGGAGACTGGCTAGGCCACTCCAGGACTTTCAAATGCTTCTTACGGAGCCACTCCTTTGTTGCCCGGGCGGTGTGTTTTGGATCATTGTCATGTTGGAAGACCCAGCCTCGTTTCATCTTCAAAGTTCTCACTGATGGAAGGAGGTTTTGGCTCAAAATCTCACGATACATGGCCCCATTCATTCTGTCCTTAACACGGATCAGTCGTCCTGTCCCCTTGGCAGAAAAACAGCCCCATAGCATGATGTTTCCACCCCCATGCTTCACAGTAGGTATGGTGTTCTTGGGATGCAACTCAGTATTCTTCTTCCTCCAAACACGACGAGTTGAGTTTATACCAAAAAGTTCTACTTTGGTTTCATCTGACCACATGACATTCTCCCAATCCTCTGCTGTATCATCCATGTGCTCTCTGGCAAACTTCAGACGGGCCTGGACATGCACTGGCTTCAGCAGCGGAACACGTCTGGCACTGTGGGATTTGATTCCCTGCCGTTGTAGTGTGTTACTGATGGTGACCTTTGTTACTTTGGTCCCAGCTCTCTGCAGGTCATTCACCAGGTCCCCCCGTGTGGTTCTGGGATCTTTGCTCACCGTTCTCATGATCATTTTGACCCCACGGGATGAGATCTTGCGTGGAGCCCCAGATCGAGGGAGATTATCAGTGGTCTTGTATGTCTTCCATTTTCTGATGATTGCTCCCACAGTTGATTTTTTCACACCAAGCTGCTTGCCTATTGTAGATTCACTCTTCCCAGTCTGGTGCAGGTCTACAATACTTTTCCTGGTGTCCTTCGAAAGCTCTTTGGTCTTGGCCATGGCGGAGTTTGAAGTCTGACTGTTTGAGGCTGTGGACAGGTGTCTTTTATACAGATGATGAGTTCAAACAGGTGCCATTCATACAGGTAACGAGTGGGGGACAGAAAAGCTTCTTACAGAAGACGTTACAGGTCTGTGAGAGCCAGAGACTTTCCATGTTTGAGGTGACCAAATACTTATTTTCCACCCTGATTTACGAATAAATTCTTTACAAATCCTACCATGTGAATTCATGGATTTTTTTTTCACATTCTGTCTCTCACAGTTGAAGTGTACCTCTGGTGCAAATTACTGACCTCTGTCATCATTTTAAGTGGGGGAACTTGCACAATCGGTGGCTGACTAAATACTTTTTTGCCCCACTGTAAATGCATTAATTAAAATTGCCTGCATAATTTAAAGAGAAAAAAAAAACCCCAACAACAACAAAAATTTTTTCGAGTAGCTAGTACAAACATACATACATAACACTGATAAATATCATATGCTAGCTGGGTATGACCACATAGACAACAGTAGGTAGCACAGCAGCAGTTTTTCCCCTCTCTGCAACCCAGTTCTAATTCTAAGTTTTCCAAAGTGGTTCATGACTCACAGTGAGTTCGAATTTGGTGAAGGAGGACATGTCGATGACACAGACGGCCTCTTTGCAGCATTTCACTTCTGCTCCAACTATGTCAAACCAGTCTGGCTTATAAAAAGTCTTACTCTGGTCCAGGGACAGCAGATCTACAGAGAGAAACAGTCCAATTCAACCAAGTAATTTAATTCATTAGACAAAACTGCCTTAAAATCCGTCAAAATCATTTGCAGTCCAAGACTTTGACTAAAGTATTTTTGTACCACTGCTTCTCACTGAGACAAACCTTTTCCTGGAGGAACAAAGTACTTGGGCCTTTCAAAGCCATGTTTCTCCATCCACCGAGCCCCCTGAGTGTCCAGGCGGTCGTACAGAGGACTGGTCCTCAGCTGGCGTCCGGTCTGGAAGTCCCACCGGGGAACCTTCAGCTCATACAGCAGGGCTGAACATTGACACACAAATATTAGAAGGAGAGATAGCAGAGCAAGAATTAGAATATACTGCACATTATAATAAATATCCAACACCTATAGGATTTATAATAATTTAGCTAAAGCAACAGCAGAAATTAATTATTTAAACAGTACACCAAGGTTCAGATGACTATACAGCCTTTGTCTACTTAAAAGCATGAACCAAACACCCAACAAGGCTCACTACTCACGCATGACTTCCATCACTCTGTGTCTCAGGAAGGTTCGGCTGCTCTGCAGGTTGCCAAAGCGTTTGATGTCCAGTGGCCAGACATTGGCGGTGGGGTAGCCATAGGTCATCCACTCTGCCAGGTACCTGGATACCAAACCACACAACAGGCCATTTATCCCTTCTTGTAATGCAAAAAAGGCACGTCCACAACACAGTCTTGATCGCTGCAACTGATAAACCATGGCTGAATTATTTCAGGTGACCCAGTATTGATCACGTGCTTACGTCTAGTCTTAACAGATACAATATATATATTTGTTCTTACTTTCCAGCCCCTCCAGCAAAGGCCAGGCCTGAGGAGTTCATCCCTGCCAGCACATAGTACCCAGACACACCTGGGGTCTCACCCATCAGACAGCGCATATCAGGTGTGAAGGACTCCGGACAGTTGACCAGCTGATGGATCTCAGCTGACTCGAGACTGGGCATTCTCCTCAGCAGGGCACTGAGCATCGGCTCTGAAGGCGGAAAACAAAAAGTGCTCTAAAATGTAGCAAATGCAGATGATAATTTAATACAGTTCACTCTAATTAACTTAAACAACCAACCACACCATAACCAAGAAATATTAGTGCTGCTTCTTGTTCTTTTGCTCACCTCTATTGTTGTACAATTACTGAAAAACCCTGAACCACCTCTCACCATAAATCATCTAAGAGTCTAAAGGTTCCAGCTGCAACCTTAACCCATGTTGTTCCATCAACAGTCCAACATGTTATTCCAAAATAAATGCTGAAAATGAAAATTAAAAAAAAAAAAAAAAAATCTAAACCTAAAGACATCCAGGTTAGTATCACATAAGAAAAAAGAAGGCAGCAAATCTTCATATATTCGAGAATCCATAACCAAGGTGTTTTTGCCCATTAAGATGACATATTTTTAAAAATTTAATAATGGATTAACAAAATAATCAAATGAATTGCAGTTCTAACAATATCTATTACAATACATTAATATAATATACATTCATAAAATACAGTACATTCTAACATTATATATTGTGATGGATTCTTTCAACAACCTTTTCAACCCCTACACTTATAAGATAAAATAAATGGAAAATAACGGCTTCAGAGCGGTCGATCACAGACTGGTTTGGTGATGTGTGCTGCTATAATAAACTCTTGTTTTTATGGCAGCCTGGTATGAGAAATCTCACATTACTGGTTTAAGGCCAAGGCAAACAGTCAGGTGTACTTTTACATGTGTACAGAGAGGTGGGTCAAAATCATTTAAGGTAGCCTTAAACAGAGGTGGATAAAAATAGATATGCCCAGTCTTGCTTGCTTCCTCAGTCTTCTGTAGCTGTTAAATGAAACCAATGAAGGTCTGACTTTGTGTTGTTATTTGAGAGGCAAACCTCATATATAATTTTCAACATTTTAAGACGCAGTCTACAACTGTGGCTATTTTACAGCTAAGAAAAACTAAACACACCTTGCCTTTGTGCTACATTAATGACAGGAGAGTTGATCAAGTGTTCTTCCTATTCAGTTACTCCAGCCATTAACATTATACAATTCAGTGCTGCGGGCAAGACTATTTCAGCTGTCACTGGGCAAGCAGCAGAGTATTGTAAAGTGCCCGACTAGTATTGTAAGGTTAAAGTCCTGCAATATTAGACAGAAAACACCAACAATCTAGTAACTCAATTTGCGCAAGTATTCAGTAAAGATTGGTAGGAAAACGTCCAATTGACAGGCTGAGACCCCCAGCAGAGCCAGGCTCATAGTGGGTCAGCAATCTACATGAAAGTGGTAGATACAGCTGTTACTAGAACCTGACATTCAACATAGGTCGATAAACCATGTTCCTAAAGCTGGGGTTATTTACTTGGAACAATTTTTAATGAATAAAAATACAACATTAATACTTTTTTTTTTTTTTTACCAAAGTGATCCCAGTCCTCCTGCATGTTCTGGATCTCCAGCTGGTTGCGACCCTCAGTGAAGATGGGTTTGGGGTTTTTCTCAAAGCCTCCTGACAGAAGGCCTCCCTGCCACGGCCGTGCATATATCCTGCCATCCATATCAATCACCACTAGCAAAGAGACACATAGTTAGAAACATCTCCTGGCTGGACTTGTTTTTAGCCTTTCAGCAGGCATTACCATATTGCATATTGCTAAGCACATTATTTGGCTAAGTAAAAAGGTACAGCCTGTGCCCTAGTTTTTTCTTTTTACTATGGGACTAAAAAAAAGGACTAGACATAATTGTCGATCTGATATAAATTGCAATTCGTTAATTAATTTGCCAAAAAACAGGAAAAAAAATCATGAAGTGAATGTTCTTTAATACAGACACGATTTCAGCTGGCTACACAAATTGGACTTTAAAATTCAATAGTGTCTACTGCAAAGGTTACTTCCTAGCTTTTTAATATGTGAGACCTGGTGTCTTGGGTGGAAGTGGCTCCTGGAGAGGTTTGGTGAGGAGGTAGAAGTGTTCACATCCATGGAGGGGAACTGACACCTTCGTCTCACTAGCCTGGCCCAGCTCATAAGCCCACTGGAGCAGAAACAGTCAGAGCAACCAAATACAATCAGAACAATGTGTAGAAACAAGATACTTATAGTCACCATAGGAAACAACTGCTTCAACTAGTTTCAGAGGGAAAAAAGATTATGAAATAGAATTAAATTATTATTATTATTATTATTATTATTATTATTATTATGATGATGATGATGAAGGAGAAGGAAAAAATTGCTGCCTGTCCTGCTTACATATTTTTGACCAAGCATGACACTGAATTTCCACAGAAACAAAAGTAATTCCAAAATGTTTACAGAGGGGTTTTTCTTTTTTGTCACAGATTCCATTTCTCATAGTTTCAGTCTTATTAATGCATCTCCCATAGAGCAATCTACCTGTCCAGCACAGCTGACAAAATATTCACATTTAATGGAACCACGGTCAGTCTCTACAGCTGTTACACATCCCTTCTCTACCAGAACCTGCTGAACACTGGTTCGCTCCATGATCTGAACCCCTGAAGGAGAAGAAAGAGGAAACAAAGGACAAAAGAGGAGGTTACAATTATAGGGTGGGCCAGCAACAGCAGAATACACGATTTATGGTCTACCAAACCAAACTGCAAGTTTGTGTTACCTTGTCCAGCTGAAGCCACAGCAAGGGCATGGTTAACATCTGGTGGAGACACGACAGCATCTTCAGGAAGGTGGAGTGCGCCTACCAGGTCATGAATGTTAACAAGGGGGTGGAGTTTGGCCACCTCTTTAGGTTTAATAATATTACAATTGATCCCCATTACCCTGTGAATGAAGTGAAAGGGTCAAAAGTCATTTATGTTTTTAAATCAGTGAAAGGGGACAATCAGCTGACACTATTATTATTTTAAACAAAAACTTTTGAGTCCCCAAAAGCTTGTCCTCACAAAGCCACTAGAGCTTTACAGCTTAATCCACATAGCTGTGGTCTAAAAACTAACTACAGGACTTACTTCAGCCTTGATGCGAGGCGCTTAAGAGAAATGAAGCGATCCTGATTTTGAGCCAGACACAAAGACCCTGTCTTCACATAACCTGCAACACATACCACACACCACATATGACTCAGTCTATAATTAGTATTCTAGCTTTGCAGCTTGTTTATTGCTGGTGCACATCAAATGATATCTCAGACTTCAACAAATCTGAAATGTTTCTAAATGCATTGAGACAGAAGGCAGTATGTCACAATTTGCTCCCTTGTCTGTTTTATGCTTTAGAAGCTATAATCTGGGAAGATACAAATGCAAACTGTTCTATAATCTAAATTAATAATTAACATTTTAAAAAATATGTGGTGATGTGCATGTGGGAACTGTTAACTATCAGCACCAATAGTAAAATGGTGAAAAAGCAAACCCTTCTAAGAATAAAATAGTTTTAAAAAATTAAAAAAGTTAAATATGACAAAAGCCAAATTCTGTAAATCATCCCACCTGTTTTAACCCCCGTCTCCTCCTCCAGCTGCTGGTAAAGACTACTGGAGTAGTTGGCCATTTGACACTCGATGGAAATGGGCTTGGCCACGCTGACAATACCAGCACATAGTCTTGTTGTTCCTGCACCAAGTCTGGTTAGGATAATAATGGCCAAGAAAGTATTAACACAACAATATCAAATCTAACATTTCTTTCCACTATCACCTCCTAATGTTAAAGCTATCCCTACTCTCATATAATATCAGTGGTCTGAGTCAATAACATAAAGAACATCTCTCTCTTCGTGCTAATTTTAAGACAACAAACACAATGGCTTATCTGTAATTTGTTGAGCTGAAACACTCACCTGCCCTGCTCAAGTAGTACAATATCAGTCCAGCCCAGTCTAGCCAGGTGGTAGGCCACTGATGTTCCCACAATACCTCCTCCACAGATGACAACCCGGGCCTGCCTGGGCAATGGAAGCAGCTGGGAGTCTCCACTGACAGTCAAACACCGAGGGGAAGTCCAGAGACCCCTGCCTACCAATCTATACCCCGTCTGGTGAAGCAGCCGCAGCCGGGGGAGCATAACAGGGGACAGAGCCCTGGAGCTCCGCACACAGCTGGACATAGCTGTGCTTTCTGCAATAAGAGACACGGGATCTAAAGTTACTCTATAACCTTAAATAGAGGACAGTACCACAGTGAATACAGCAACAATGACCCTAACTTTACAAATATCATGATATAATTTTAGTAACATATGATCCGTTTTCTACAGTTTGCAGGGTGTGATATAGACCTCTTGTATTATTTTAAGTTGCTGTATTTTTTTTAATCTGAAATAATTTGATATTTGCTGTAGATAGGGTTGTGTCAATGTCACAGTTTCATTTTAATTTGGCTAGGTAGATACTAATAAAATTATTACTACACCACAATCTATACATCTCTGACAGTACTGCTGACCTTTTCTGCTAACAGCATGGATTAGTTTGCGTTCTAAAGTTGCTATGTCAGGGCCTTTGAAAGTGTCTACTATAAACCAGATTAAATTGTCAACACTGGAAGTCGCTAGTTTCCATAAGGTTACAAAGATGCACTGCTGTCCCTAAACTTAAGTTGCTACATTTAGCTTAACCAGACATAATCGAAAGTAAATACAACATTAAACACTTTGAATAGGGCCTGGGAAATCAGCAAGGTGAACTTACAACAGTCCTTCAAATGTCTTGCTTGTATTATAAAGACTGCTGTTAGCCTTGAAGCACTGCTTTAGCTTTACTTGTATTCTTAGCAGCACAGCTAGCTTTAGCTAACAGCATGTCGGTATCTTTGTGATTTTTTGTGATATTTAGATTAGTGGTAGATACCTAGCAGACGTGTAGATGACCAAAGTCACGCACAAAGTTCCTAACATTTGGGGGGTATGTGTTGGTACTACTAAAGTTAGCACTACTGATAATGTTAGTCACATAGCACAGCTTAGGCTATCGAAAAGCTAGCCAATGTTTATTATTTTTGCTAACACGACGGCTAAACCAGGCAGAAAATCTTCTCTAATCATAACACTTATTTTTCACAACTACATTAAACTTACCGATTTAGTTAAGTCCAGTGATTATGATATTTCAACAGAAGGATAGTCACTAAGGTGTAACTGAAAGCCAAATTCAGAGACTCCAGTTAGTTAAGTGGTACCTCTTCCGGTATAACCCTTCAAAATAAATTACGTCTGCGTCTTTTTAGAATGGCTTCAGTAGCGGTGGAGCGGTTATCAGCGAAAACATTGAACTCATCCAACTCAAATGCTTAGGGTATATCTAGAAAGTTGCAAACCTACTTATTATTAATCTAATTATTTTTTCTAAAAATTTATTTTTTTTCTATTTTTATTGTTTGTTTGTTTTTTTATTGTTTGTTTGTTTTGTTTTGTTATCTCGAATTTACCTTTTCTTCCTGCCCCTTGTGCTGCTGTAACAAATTAATTTCCCCAATATGAGATTAATACTAAATTTCGCAGTGTGACTTTTAAAATATGTTAGGTTGCTGAATTGTTGCTGCAATGGACTACTTGCACTAGGGCATGTGACGTATTTCCGTTTCCAAATACTACCGCTTGGGCATTTCCGGTGTGTTTGTTTATCTATCGGTTGCTATGCTAATGTCGCTTCAGAATGAGTATAAAAAGGAAAGTATTTAAAACAGAATATTTTCAAAAACAAGAGAAGAAATACTCCGAGCATTGCTGTGTCCCACTTTGTTCGGCTTCAGCCAAATTTAACGGCATACTAAGTTTTCATGGCTTTCCGACCCTTTCCGACTTGAGAAGACAATGGCTGGTAAACATACGACGGGATCATTTCACGATTACCTCTCACACCAGGGTCTGCTGCAGACACTTTGCCAGTGATCAACTCATAGAGCCAACAACCCTCGGTGGTCGAAGGCGGCTTATTAAAGGTGCTGTACCAACACTTTTTGAGTGGAATGGCTATAAAGTTGAACCACCGCGGCCTGGTGTTTGGGAGAGAACGGAGCGACGCCCAGAACTAGTTCCTCCTGACGATCAAGAAGACCACAGTCTTACAAGAGATCATGACTACTGCTCAGTCCCTGAGCCGTCTGCATTGGACATATCTGCATCAGCTGCAGAAGACCTGTCCAAAGACGTGGAGACTCTGAGGAAGGAAATACAGGAGTTACGTGTCCAGCGAGAATTTGGGTTACAGCGTTTTGCTGGCTCCGACACTGACATCCGATTCTATACCAGGTACACCTAAGTTCTATCCAAGCTAACTGTTTAAAATATACCAAGGTCACCATCAGTTAAATTTAGAAAGTTTTTCCAGTCTTAATGAAAACAAAATAGATATTTACTTTTTCTCTGCTGACTGTATGTTTCATCTAGATGCTTTAGTATTTAAACGATATTCTAATGCTACAGATAAAATACAACACCAAATACTCTTAATCAAACTATTTTATACAGCATGTCATTAGCATATTTGTCACAGTTTACATTATTTTTATGTCAGTGTGTAATGTTAATTAATGATTGACACGATGTATGTCTCTCTCGTGAATAGATTTCCAAGCTATGATCATTTGATGGCATTTTGGTTTTTGATTGAGCCTTGTATCTATAAAATGATCCGGGTTTCAAGAGCCAAGTCAGCTGCCAATCGGAACGAAGAAGTGTTGACACCTGCACGCACATCAACGGTAGGTTATGGGTTTGTTGGTAGTTAGAACTAGAGGTGTAATGTTATTGTATTTATGTACAATAACATTACATTATGTACAATAGCGCTAGACTCAGTATCCTACATACATACACCTGTGTACTACAGCACCTCATTGTTTACCCCATGGTACAGTGTAGTATGCATAACCATTACAAAACATTTAGCCAAGAAAAGCATAATTTTACTAGTTCATAGCTTAAGGAGTAACATTTTCCCTTTTGTTTTCACCTTCCAGAGGCAGCTGCTACAGCCAATTGACGAGTTTTTTCTTTTCCTGGTTTTCCTGTCAGTTGGTTTGAAGGAGAGGGACCTGGCACACCAATTTACCATACACCAGTCCACAGTGAGCCGCATTATTGCAAAATGGACAAATTTTCTTGCCACTGTACTGGGGTCTCAATGCATTTGGCTTACACGTGAAGAAGTGCAAGCTTACCTCCCTGAGGAATTCAAAGATTTCTCAGACACCCAGATGATCCTTGACTGTACAGAGCTGAGGTGTCAGACACCATCCTCACCACTTCTCCAAAGTGAAATGTACTCTTTGTACAAATCCCACTGTACGATGAAAGCCCTGGTTGGCATAGCTCCACATGGTCCAGTGACATTCATCTCTAATCTGTATGCTGGTTCGGTTAGTGACAAGGAACTATTCAAACAATCAGGCATTGCTGAGAAGTTGACTGAAGACATGGCAGTGATGGTAGATAAGGGCTTCCTAATCACCGATTGTTGTAAATGCAAAGTGTACTGCCCACCTTTTCTATCTAAGCAGAAGCAGATGCCAGCATACCAGGTTAAGGAGACGCAGGCCATAGCCAGACTCAGGGTACATGTGGAGCGAGTCATTATGAGGATAAAACAGAACAAACTTTTTGATAGCATCATTACCATGTCACATGTTTACAATATCAACCAACTGTTTGCAGTAGCATGTATGCTGTCAAATTACCAGAACACAGCATTAGTTAAAAAAATGGGTTAAGTGAGACAAGATGGTTTTTTCCCAAGACACCGGTGCCAGTACAAGTAACTTACGGAAAATGACCTGCAGCTGAGGCCACTACAGTTGCATTTCTTCCTTCTCAGCTGACAATACTTGATTACAGAAATAGTACTTGAGTGCTGATAGTTGAGTTTCAGTTATTAATAATTCAAATTCATTGCAAATGTTGAATGTTAATAATACTGTTTAATTATACTACTATATTACTATTCAGATTCAACAAAATTGTTTATCAAAATTATAAAGTAAATCACTAAATCGTTTTAAAATCATCATACCATTTGTCATTTTCTTCATTCAGTTGTGTTATTGTCTAAATGTATATCAGTATGCTAGGCATGGAGTTTTAAATACTTACCATGTAAATAAGTTCTGCACAAATTCAATCTTTTAATGTGTGTTTTTAAAAATTAAATTGATGCCATTGCTTAAATAACTGTTTATTGATTTCACATAAAAGTAACATGTAACAACAAAAGAATTCATGAAATATATTGCAAATAAAACCTCAGTTATTTTGTTCCAGCCAGCCTGAAGGATCTGTTTTCCTTTTTGCTATGTTTTCACTGTTCATTTTTCCCCAAACACGGGTATCTTGGCATATATATGTGAAAAAATAAGTAGTCAGCCTTTTCTCTGATTGCATTGTGCACATCTGTATCCATGTATATTCTTTGCACTAGGTAGTCCTCTTGTGCCCACACAACAAAGTCACACCACTGCATCCCACTGATGAGCAGTTGTCCTTGCACTTGCCAATAATATGCGTGGCTCTTTTTTAGTTTAGGGGTACCACATTCCATTTGCACATATTTGCAGTCAAAGTTTTGCACATTGGGACATTTGCATTTGACGAGGCCAAACTGGGGGTATTCATTGGGGTCAAAAACAACACCATCAGGAGATGCAGCAAGCCAGGGGGCAATGGGGTGAATGACCAGACCACAGGGTGAGTAGTTAACATTCATTAGCCTACTATACTCTGCTGCTATTGCAAGCTCCATCTCAATTCCCCTCCTCATGTCTGCTGTCTGCCTTGTTCCCTTCAATATACGCTCTGCTAGTGACTGCAGAGCTCTGGCCTCTGACGTGACACACCTCCCGAAACCTAGAGGCAGTCACTCTGGGCCTGCAGAGCTGATGCCACTCAGACGAAGAGCTTTGCTCACGTGTAGCTTCCTCTATTTTGTGAGCCATTTCCAGAGTTACAGACAAGCTTTTCAGATGCAGAAGCTCTTCTTCTGAGCACACAAACACACAATCTGATGGCAAGATGTCATACCCCTCCAGAGGCAAGTGCGGTGTTGGTGGTGCATCACGGTGTAGTGTGATGTACCGGGTTGTCAAAACCAGCTGCTGATATGACAGAACACTGCCCTCCTGCACCAGCCCAAAGGCACTTTCCACAAGGGGCTTGTCAGGTCTCATGTTCATTGTGGTCACAAGTGGCCTGTCCTCAATATTAAATTTTGCATATGCCTCCGTTATTCTGAACAAGCAGGGATCTGGTAACGGACCCACCATGCCTCTGTAGAAGCCACTCCTAAAGAAAACATCAATGACAATAATGTAAGAAAGAAGGTTATTATACTGAACAACAACTAAACTAAAAAGGTGTAAAACAGTGGTGCATAAGTTAGAGACTGGGATGTATATGTACATGACTGAGTTAGCAGTCTTCAGAAAGTGTAATGTTGTATGTAAATTAATACCTATTCTGACACATGTATGTATGAACAAATAGCAACATACATTTGTAACACATGAAACCAAATTTTACAAATCTAATTACCGTACTCCAGTCTGGGCCACCCTATTTGGTACCGGCTTAGTGAAGATCATGGAGTTGATGGGTCCTGGCTTCACACCCTAACAGAAGACACATTTACTATGGATGGTGTTGCTGTTCATATGTAAACATGGACTAATTCAAAAACTTTAACCTCATTTAAATTACCACTGTCCGTGGCTTGTGCCATTGCTGTTCAGATTCCATGCAGCTATGCACAGGGGGGACAACTGGCACTCTGAGTTGTGAGTAGTGTGCTGTTTGGAAGAGCAATGCCACTGTGTGATTGCACATAACAGCGCCTGCCACACAGGAGCACTCGCTATGTGTCAGTACCACCGGCGATGAATCCAGAAGCTTAATCTAAGAAGAAAGAACGAAAATTAAAAATGTAACATCTTCATGGAAGAGCCGAACAGGAACATAGTTCAGTGTTATGGTTACTACAGGCTTACCCTCTTGAATGCTTAGTGTTTCTTTCTCTCCCTATTAAAACAACTTAGCCATCCTTGATAACTGTAATAACTTAGATTGTGTATATTTGCAGTATTAACTTGTTGTCAAATGTTTCTGATCACCCACACACGTTGAGTAAACTATCCGACTAGTCAAATTAGGAGTGATAAAGCAGGGAGACAAGGAAAACATTCAAGTTGATGGGCCTTTAGGAATGAACTTAACTAATGCTTAAATAAACTGAACCCCACTGAACGGGGATTAACAACTTTACACAGCTTCCTGCCTGTGTGGTGCCTCACTCTTCCTCATTGACTTGTAGCACAGGGCTCTCACACCGACCTCCCCTGACAACCTGTCTTTATTGGACACTGAATAAAGATACAAGTACCATTAGCATTATTTCTGTATTACTCATGTCAGCACGTCTTAAACATATATACTTTACACTTAGCAAGAGTAGCATTAGGTAGTTAACTACCTCCTTAGTTAGCCAACTACATAACGCTATTATAACAGTGTCTAACAACAAAAGTGACATTAGTTAAGAAAACCTCAACTATAGTTTCGGACGACATAAAACACCGTTTAAGAAAACATGTAATATAGAGAATTGACATCAAATGAAGGACATAGCGGAGTAACGTAGTGTTTGCATTTGACGTTAGCTAGCGTTTCTTTGTCGGTTAATTTACGTTTTCTTACCTTCGTAGTTGTGTATATATGATGCAGCATATAACTTAAATCCTTTATCTAATTGCTGGCCGGGGTAGTCGTCAATCTGCAAATCCGATGAACATCAGTGATGTTCAATTTTGGGAGCTCTTGTAGGCAGCGAGTGTGGAACGTCGCCATGGTTTAACCACACCGGAAGCACTGGGGCAGGACTACATAGAACGCGGAAGTGATTGTGCAAGTTATTCTTCTCTTAAAGATATCAGCTAGGTTTGCACATCTGGAATATTTAAACATGTCTTTGGTTACATGGGGCCATGTACCTCATTATCGAAGTTTTTTTCTTTCTTTCAACTTCTCAAAGTCAGATTTATCAACACAACTGTCTATGCATACTTACAGTGTTAGGTATTCTGTACAGGGTTGGACACTCCTTTGCCTTGAAAACAACCTTAAATTATCTTATTATTGGTTTAATAAGGTGCTGGAAACATTCCTCAGAGATTTTGGTCCATTTTGACATGATGGCATCACGTAGTTGCTGTAGCTCTGTCAGCTGCACATTCTTGATCTAAATCTTCAGTTCCACCACATCCCAAAGGTGCTCTATTGCATTGAGATCTGAGACTGTGTGGAGGCTATTTGAGTAAAGTGAACTCACTCCAACAGGTAATACACTAGATGTTTCTTAAATGTGATGTTCAAGAAACATCAAGTGCATTAACTTTTTGAAGCCGCCTCTACTCTAAAGGAATATGAACATGGCCACCAGCAATACGCAGAAAGGCTGTAGGGTTTAAACAATGCTCAGGTGGTAAGGGGTCCAAACTGTGCAAAGAAAATACCCCCAATATGATTACACCAGCAGCAGCAGCCTGAACTGTTACAAGACAAGGTAGGTTCATGCTTTCATGTTGTTTAAGCCTAACAGAATGTTGCACTTCTATATTCATTGGACCAAGGCAGTTTTTCTAGTCTTCTATTGTCAAATGTTTCTGAGCCCATGTGAATTGTAGCCTCAGCTTCCTGTTCTTCGCTGACAGGAGTGGCACCCAGTGTGGTCTTATGCTAGTGTAGTTCTGCTTCAAGAGTTGACTTGTGTGCCCAGAATGGCCAGAGGTCGACCATTCTTCTCCGACTTCTGATATCAACAATAAGCATTCTAGAGATGGTTGCGTGGGAACATCTCAGTAGATCAACAGTTTCTAAAATGTTCAGACTAGCCTGCCCGGCACTAATGACCATGCCAAATTCAAAGTCACGTAAATCACTTTTCTGACACATTCTGATGCTTAGTTTGAACTTCAGCAGGTCATCTTGACCGTGTCTGCATGCTTAAATGGATGACTGAGTTGCTGTCATGTGATTGGCTAATTACACATTTGTGTTGATAAGCAGTTGAATTGGGAAACTTAAGAAGGGGCTGGCAAGTGTGTATTGCAATAGCATAGAGCTGGGCCTGCACAGAGGTAACCACTGAGGGGAGCCAAAAACCTTCTGTATAGGATTTGTAAGTATTGTCTGCATGCTTCTGTGGCTGCAGTGTTCTAGTAAAACAAAGGGTACTAAATATGCGTTCCAGTCTATTTCTAGTTCTAATTAATATTCATGTTCACAAAAGGTAGAAATATAACTTACTCTCAGGAAGCGCTCCCTCATGTTAGTGAAATTAACTCCCAGAGGGTTAGTAACCCTGTTACTACTGCTACCCTATTTTCAAGAAGGTCAAAATGCAATATTATAATGCAATTAAGAATATTCTATAGGTAATTCAACTTTTTCAGCAGGTTTAATTTTACTGTTAATTTTGTTTTTACCTTAAATTGTCTGTACAATAGTCCAGCCTTCTCATTCAGTTTCACATTTTTTCACACAAACAAGGGAGAGAAAAATTAAATACATAGCAACAAAGTTCTTTTGAGATTTCACACGTAATCAGGTTAAACTGGGATTTGTAAAGAGGTGAACCCATGTCCACTGTGTATGGGGGTCACACAGAATAATCATTCTTGTAATCAGCTTTTCTAAATGTATTTTTAACATGTTGCACTGCAAAGTAAAATAAGTACGCAAATTTTATTTGTGTACTTATCTTTTAAATTTTAAAAGGAAGGAACCTTTTTTGAGTTTTTAGTGGAAAATAACTGACTACATTACTCCCATTAATTGTTAATAGTATATTTACATGTAATCTTTTCTTCATAAAACACATTCATGCTTATCTCTGTGTGTTTCCTTGTTTTTAATTCACTTAATAATTAGATAAGTTGCATATTTTAAATACTACTTAGTTTAAGTAGCAAAACTTTGTGTAATAATCCATTTAATATGCTAGGGGGAAAGTGCCGTGATTGACCGAGGAGAGAATCAAAAAACTGTTCCTAAAAATAAAAATGTAGCAATAGCAGATTCATCCTGAATATGGGGCTTTTATTCCAGTTTGATTTTATGAAAAGCTCACAATGAAACTCTGGAAGGTCTAAATCATTTCCATCCATCTATATTGTTTACAGCTCCTCTCTCATTGGATCAGTATAAAGATTCTATTATTAAAGCTTATGGGTTAAAGCCATGGGCTACCACTAGATTACTTACATGTATGCCTACTTGATAATTTAATAGAGAGACCAAATAATTTTTTCTGCTCTTCCAAAAAAAATGTCGTTTCAAATAGTCATCTGTCTTATAAAAACAAAGGAAAAAACACTTCAAGACACAGAATCAGTTGCTCCATGACAAGCCACGAAGGAAATATTAAACTATATTTATTGACATGTTTAAATCCAGCTATTTACAAGTTATAATAATGAGCAAGAAAAATATTCCACACTAGCACAGTTCAAGAACCCAACACTTTTTGTACACACTGGCGCTTCAAGAGCCAGTTATGTATGTTGCTCACTTGTACATGAAATAGCAATAGCCCTGTCTCAGGTGTATTTTGGCACAGTGATAAATCAACAGATTTGAGCTGATTTTTTTTTCCATTTATTTTCCACAAGTTACATACAGATTACTTTACATTACTGCTGACATTACCCAAACCATAAATTAAAAGAAAAATGATGTTGTCATTTTAAAGAGACTGACTTTTGCATTCTGCTCCAAGATAGTGGTATATTTAAGAGAGAGGAACTTACACATATTCAACATTAAGGATGCATGTACGCGTTTTAAGCATTACTGAAATAATACTAAAATTATTGGTTAAAATAATCATATAATACCTGGTAGCAGAACAGCAAGGATTATGCTACCTTTGTTGGTAATCTGACTGCCAGATTGTATAAAACAGTAAAGTAAAATAAATCTACATTTTACTGTAAATCATTGCAGGACTACTATGGATTTTAAAAGTAAAAGCTTCCTTCAAAAGTAAAATGCCAATCAAATGAAACTGTTACATTTGATCAAGGGAACAGAATGGGAAGTCTGAAAAATGAAGAGTTTCAAGAGGTGGGAAACATGCCAGGTTATATGCAGTTTCAAAGGGCCTAAAACCTCCACTGGAGCATCAAACTATATGAGTGTTCAAAGGAGAGTTTGATAACATAAATACAAGGAATGGGAAAATAGAATCAGCACTTCAAATATCTCAGAACATCAAGGAACTCCAACAGAAGTCTCCGATTATGGGCTTCATTTTGGTTACTTAGATTTAATAGGTTTGATGATGTCAGACAAACATTGACATGTTAGTGACCGGACTACAAAACAGATCAATGAAAAGACTTCAGACCTCATTCTGTTGAGTGAGGTCTTCTGACACACTGTTGAACTCAGTGGCCCGAGTGCTCATCCCCAGATACTGCTTCAGGAACTCACTGAAACGTTTTTGGTTGTTCCACTTGCGGGCTGACTTCCGAATACCAACAAAGCCCCCATACCTCTTCTGGTAGGATCTTCCTGGAGACATGAGTCTCCTGTGGCCGTGCCTCCCTTTTACAAAGCCACCAAACCTTTTGGAGATTAGCGCTGCATCTCCCTGCCCTGCTGCCACATCAGGGTCTCCTCCTTCCTGACCTTCCTCCTCCTCTGCATACTCATCCTCCAGGGACATCGCATTCTGGGAATTATAGGCAGTGTTGAGGTGATTTCCCTTCCCACCCAGATCCCTCTCCTCTGCATCAAGTCCATGGGTCACATGATCAACCCTCTGTAGTGCAATAGGAAGAAACAAATGTCCATTCATCTGCTCGTCCTCCCCAGGAAACAGAGCCTCCACCTCCTCCTGAGATCGTTTCCACACTGAACCACTTGGGGACAAGATTGGTGACAGCAGTGCTTCACGACAGAGGTCCCATGAGGAGGATGGGGAAACGCTGCTTTCGCACTCAATGAAACACACCTGACAAAGACAAAGACAGGAGATAATCTTAATTTCCCAGCTCCCAACAGAGGAGATCTTTGTAACAGACAAAAGTTTGCACATAAGGTAATCTCTCAGATAAAAACACCAAAATAAATAATGCTGCTGCATTTAAAAAAAATGATAAATAGAAGCATGCACATCACTAAATTCGTATTTGTTTTGATGGTAATGTAATATCAACCAAAGATGAATTACAGTGAAGACTGAAGGCATTCTCACAGTATTCTTGGCTGACAGTCACACACTTACATCATTTTACCAGTTTCCACTTGATATCTGAGTTTACTGATGCTGATTCCCAGACATACAACTGACAACACAGCTGAAGTCCACAAAATGAAAGGACAAGGTTTATGACCAGATCTGTTTATTTTTGGCAGAGCTGTTTATATCATCTCTTAACAAATATTAAAATGAATCATAGTCATTGGTTTGCGCCATACAAAACCATACACCTACTCATGCTGACACGCTAATGACACTGACTAACATAGACTATTTGATTACTAAATTGATACATTTTGGATGAAGCTGTGTCTTTCCCATTATGGCTCCTGAGAAATCCATGACACACAAAATTAGGAAATATAACTATTACATACAACTGAGAAACTGGAAAATGCAATCATTGTTAGATGATTGGGTAATCTGAGTCCTGAACACGTCTATGCATTAAAAGCGTAGACATTTACACATGTGCTGCAGTATTAAAGCACCTGATTTGCTAGGGCTGCTTGAGTGGAAAGTCCTTAACTCAAAAAATGCCAAAATCAATAAGACAAAAGGACATTGATTAGATTTCTGCCCTTGTTATCACCTCTTTCTTCCACTTCAGCTGTTCAGTGGGCATTTGTGATATGTCTACATGTCTGCCTGCCTGCCTGCCTGCCTGCCTGCCTGGGTGTCTGTCTCTCAAAGAACACTGACATACACTAATTTCGAAGATACCCCTAAACTACTACATGTCAAGCACTAATGCTCACCTCAGCCCAAACCCTAAGCCTTAAATCACATCTTCACCGTTAAATAGGGAACCTGTTTTTCATCACCGAAGATGACATGTGTTGATGCAGTATGGATGCGGATCCATTCTGTAACTGGTATGCTGGTTTGTGTTACTGGACTGCATCTGTCAAAATAAGATTGAGGATTCGAACATGTAATGCATGAAATACTGAGGTGCTTGGAGGGCTGCAAGATTTCCAAGTGAAATTGAAAGAAATTGAACATTTAAATTAGCAAAGGAGTAAAAGGTGGTCAGCATAGCTTTAAATAACAATTTGTCTTTAAGCACTAGGCTCACTTGAGGTCCCTTTAAATACCACACCTGAGCTAAGTACCTAACACTAACAGTTTAAAAGGTTATGTTTTAAGCCATGTGGACTTGAACGTCTTCTAGTGTGCTCCCTGCCAAAATTGACTTAGAAGCAGACATGCCATTAAGTAGAGAAAAACAACCACCAGGCATAAACACGAAGAGAAACATACATCTATCCCCAGGAATCAATTAGCCACAACAAATTAAAACTCAAATGCCAAAAGGGTAGTTTGTTGAGTCAGTCAGTGAGGGAGCTGTTGAGAGGATGAGATAAATACAGGGAGGTGGAGTGAGGAGTTTCCACTTTATATTCACTAAATGAAAATAATACAAGTGAAGAGATTTATTTAGCGCTATATGTTAGCTGATTTATTAATGTGAGAGAAGACCAGTTTTGCCTTCATGACATATCTGCTGTGCATTATTATGTTATTAATATTTCATAGCTGATGTGTAGCAAAACTGAGCTTCATAGTAGTTTCATAATAAGATATTGTTGAAAAATTATTATGCATAATACCATCAACTACTGATTATATGGTTGATGGCAAATAATTAATAATTATTGATGTGAAAGTGAAGAATAGCAGCTACCTTTTAACTGCTCCCAGTTGACTCTTCTGTTGCCTTCACCTTTGTGACTATGGGTCACTCTCATAACCACAAGCGTGTGTGTGTGTGTTGATGTGTGTTGATGTGTGTTGAGCCCTTACCATGGTGTTAAAACTGAGCTGTTTGGGCAGGATGTTGTTGCAAGACAAGCAGTCAGCCTGGCAGTCACTCTGTCCAGGATCACAGAGATAGAGCAGAAGCAGAGCCACCACAGTCTTCATGGTCCCACCTTCTGTTGCACAACAGGACAGAGGAAAGGCAAGTGTTCAGTCCAACACTTTGATACTGAACTAACTACATCTCGGGTAACTTACATTCTGTAGTGTTTGGTGAGTGTGTAATTTTCAAACACTATCTGTCTTTGCAGAATAGCAGAGTAATATACTTCTATGTAATATAATATCAAATTGCTATGAAAAGTAGTTTCAGCTAAATGTGCAGTGATTAAGTCCGTATCTTCTGATATGTCATGGTTTGCCTTATTTTCTTGACACCAATAATAATTTCTGCGAGCCAAATAAAAATTGAAGAAAGGGACAAGGAAACAAATCCCTGCTGAAATCATAACTGTATGTCTATCAACGAAGTTTTGTTTATTTGTGGTGTCCTGCTACATTACCTATCAGGGTATCCAAAATCAAGCATGCAGTGTAGTCTTTAAAAAGCACTTTGTGCTTGTTAAGCCCACAATGTCATTTTCAATTAGCAGCATATTGTGTAGGCAGTATGAACACATGTTTTAAGCTAATGTGACAAGCTTGTTACAGAGTCCTTACTGTAACAGTTAGGGAGCAACATTGTCATAAATTTGGACTCGTGTTTCTGGCCACGAGGCAAATGTAATTGTAATATTCTGTCTCATTTAGCTCTGTTTTTTGTTTCAATAGTAGTTTTTTTTTTTTCTTACAAAGTCCTTGGGGAAATATAGCTCTGAAATTTCCCTCTAACTTCAGGTGCTAACTGTGTCTCTCTGACGCAGATATTGTACAAAGTATCCAACACATTTTTACAGGGTTTTCTATGGAAATATCTGCTATAGTTGATAATAGTATAATAAGAGAAGTTAGCATGAGACAAAGCTGTTTATTACTGTCATATTTTATCAATTAGATTGAGTTTTAGGTTGGGTTTTTTTTACTTTCAAATATATTTTTGATGAGACCTTGGACTGAGCTTGCCAAGCTCATTATTCTAAATTCAGCTAAATACATTGACAAAAACCTCAGTAGGCAGTTGATGAGGGATGAGGGAGCACTGACTGCATCCCTCAGTCAATCTGCCTTCACCTCTGCCCATCCCCGAAAAAGTACAGGAGAAGTGGTTTTGTTTAGTTGAACAAGTTAGCCTGCCTCACTGACTCACTGACTCTTTAAGTTAGGATGTGTAGTTCCCATCATAGCTCTAAAATACCAGTCAATATAAAGCAATAGAGCTGAAGTAGCAGACAGATTTATGCACCTTTTCTTGCAGTCCCACACATTTCACTTGGTCTGTTCTATATTACAATCTGTGTTCTTTCTAATAGTGACACTTCTTTCTATGTATTATATCAATAATAATGTTGGTATTTCTTCTCAGTTTGGCATTATGGTAATGACAGTATTGATTTTTGAGCTGGAACTGATCATATTTGGATGAGAGGATAGTTATCTCCTGTAAGGACTGAAAGGTGCATTCACAGACTGCATGGATGCATTACATTTGACAATTAGTTTTAAAATAAACATTCAAGAATTACTAGAATATCCTTGATGTCCTTGACCACACCACTACTGTTCTATCAACTGAGGTTAAGCCAGCCATTTGTGCAATTAGTGTCATTATGTCACACAAACATATAGCTACTATTCAATCATTAGTGTGCTAAATACTTTCGATTAATATCACAGTAATAATACATAGAACTGAAAGTCACTTTTAATGCAAATTATTTTTTAAATAACATTTTAATTATTACTGACACTAATAGCTTGAACTGATACTAATAGCACAGTGGCACGGTGATTAGCACTATTGCCTCACAGCAAGAAGATCCTGAGTTCAATTTCACCATCAGGGGTCTTTCTGTGTGGAGTTTGCATGTTCTCCCTGTGTTTGCGTGGGTTCACCCCAGGCACTCCAGTTAGTTAGCAGTTAGTGGGGTTGGGTTAATTGGAAATAGGGGTGAATGTGAGCACAATTACTTGTCTTTGTCTATGTGTTAGCCCTGCGACAGACTGGCGACCTGTCCAGGGTGTACCCTGCCTCTCGCCCTAAGCCAGCTGGGATAGGCTCCAGCACCCCCGGGACCCCGAAAAAGGATAAGCGAATGGATGGCTGTTTTAAACTTTTACTAGCTTCTCATCAATGTGTGATTTGCACTAAATACTGTGTAGGGCAGACAAGAGTTCAAGAGGAAAAACAGCACATCCACATGGAAAAAAAAGAAATACTGAATGAGTGTAAGCGATAAATGAAACAGCATACAGACAGGGACAAAAACAAAATAAAACAGTTTGACCTTATTTTGGTAGGAAGAGTCTGGCAAGTCTGACGTCAGAAACACAATTACGGTTTTCGTCTCATTAAACAAACTCGTTAACTCCTTTAATTGATGCCTCAATAATGCCTCCGGCAACAAACTGAGTCATTGTTTCTTGATGACAAACAAATTTGAACTCATATGCACAAAACAGTGGAACACACACACTTACACGGCACACAAGCATATGTCCACACTGTATCTGTACTTCAATACATTAAAACAGACAGTACTAAAATGCAACTTTAACGGCTGGTTTAAATTATCTATTAAAACAGCTTAAAAAAATTTTAGAACTAATTTGTCTTCAGTGAAAAACTTTTTTAATATCTTAGAAATCTGGAATTTATTCAGGGTAATTAAAAAACGATAGAAATGTAATTGCAGTACAGTTCAGTCCAGTCTCTGACAACTCATGAAAAACAATAGCTCTGCAAAATTAATCAGCCTTCTCGTGTGCAAACAATAAAAGTGTGTGTCAAGTCTTTAATCTGATGGGAAAGAGGGTGGGTTTGCCAGTGAAGGACAAAAGAACATCACAGCTGTTTTAGGCAGGAATGTAAGACAGATGGCACTGGATTTAGACAAACAGCTTGTGCGCATTCATGTGGCCACAATACATCTCGTTCTCCATCCTCCTGTCACTGAATCTGTCCCTGCTTGTTTTCCAAGAGCAAGAGGATAATGTGCAAAGATGGCCACATTTCTCTACTGAGATGTGGTCAGAAGAGGAAAACACAGGTGAGCCACATATCCTTAATTTAGCAGTGAGTGAAGATAATTAAAGACGTACTCTTTGTTAGATAAACTGGTTTTATCTAATTACTTGGTTTTATCTCAGTTATCTCATTTATTCAGCCATTTGCATGGCAGCAACTCAGTGCATTTAGGCATGTAGACATGATCGGTGCAACCCGTTGAAGTTCAAACTGATCATCAGAAAGGGAAAGTAAAGTGATCTTGAACGTGGCATGGTTGTTGGTTTATTTCCCAAGTGTTTGATCTACTGACATTTGACACAGCTATCTCTGGGGTTTACAGAGAATGGTCAGGAAAGAAAACCTATCCAGTGAGCAGCGGTTCTCTGGACAAAAAGGCTTTGTTGATGCCAGAGGCCAGTGCAAGAACATCTCAGAGTGTGTCCAACTTGAAGCAGATGAGCTACAGCAGAAGACCACACAGAACTGGCATCCTATCATATAGGAACAAGAAACTGTGGCTGCAAGTGACATGACCTCACCAAATCTGTACAATAGAAAATTCTTAAAAGGTTCTGATGAGTCTCGATTTCTGTTGTGGTATTCAGATGGCAGGGTCATAGTTTTGTATAAACAACATGAAGGTATGGATACATCCTGCCAACTGCTGGCGGTGGTGTAACGGTGTGGCGGATATGTTCTTACCTCAAACAGGTAAAAAGCTTTCTTCATCTTTCAACATCTAGCCTCTGTTTTAGGAATACAAATGCATGTCCTTCTGTATGCTGGATTTTAAATTATGTTTTATTTGCTTGTAAAATGGTTGCATTCAGACAAATCCATCTTCTCTACCACACAGATTAATGTTACGAGATGGAATAATTTAAATAAGAAAACAGTGAGCTTTTACCTTTAAACAAATCACATCTGGTTAAATCATGTTCATCAGGGTGAAATCATGCTGCTGCTTTTTGAGCTGAGCCTTTACTATCTCAGTTTTAATATTTTAGTATACTATACCGCTATACTACTACTAAACATTAGTAGTTATGCTTGCACCAAATGACTGCATTGCTTTTCAAGCCAATTTTCCATGTTTTAATTAAGGATTAATATTACTGTAATTTTATTTTATTTATGAATCACAACTTTCTGATTTTGTTAAATTGAAAGTCAGAGGGTGAGCTTCCAGCCGTCCATGCCTCAGTCTATTTTATTCCACTTACCGTATTCTAGGTTGGGCAATGGTGGTAACAGGCTAAGTAAATATCCTTCAACCAGAAGGACCTAGAAACCATTTTCCAGGTCCTTCTGGATGATTCTCACACATTCAGTCTAGATTAGATACATAATCCCTCCAGTGAGTTTTTGGCCTGCCCCGGTGCCTCTTCTGGGCTCTAGATAGACAAGATTTTTTTCAGTTTGACGTGCCTGGAAAACTTCCAAAGGCATTCAGATGAGAAGCCTGAATCAGATCAATTGGATCCTTAGCAGCAGCTTTACTTTAGGCTCTAGATGTCTCAGCTCCTCACCATACTATATCTCTCAGGCTGAGTCAAGTCACACTAAAGGAAACTCCTTTTGCCCATTTAAATCTGCCACTTCATTCGTTTGGTCACTTCTTAGAGCCTATGACCACAGTTGAGGGTTTAAACATAGATCGATCAATTTAATGTTTTTATCACAATTTCCAGTTACTGGTAGAATATTTCACTTTAGACTGACTGACCAACAGAACAGTCGCAGAGTTATACATCTATACATTACTACTTCAACTAAGTCAAATGTTTTGGAAAGGTTTAAAAGCTTTTTGTTCAGATGATTCCCTCTTTCACAAGTTTCAGACAAAATAAGGCAACTGGCTAACCCTGTCAGAATAATATGATAAGTATTCTTAATTTTGTAAAAATTCAAATATGCTTGGGCAGCTGTCATTGGAGATGTAACGAGCAACCAGTGCTACACTTTAGGGAACAGATGACTATCCTATCTGGGCTAACTCTCTCACTGGCAAAGAACTAAGGCCCGATTTTCTATCCAGAATATACCAGAAGAGAACGAATACAGCCTGATAGCACTCACTGAGGATATTGGAGTACAGATATGTGTGCAAACAGAGGAGCCCTGAAGGTAGTGTTTATCTATATTTGACGTCTTTTCTAAATTGTTCAAAGCTCTGTAAAAATGAAGCACAGTGTGGATTTATTCTCAAGTCTGCCATGTTCTCTTGAGTGCCTGTAAGACTCAATTATTCTGCTTTTAATTAACTGATTAACCACTAAATAAACCAGTTAATTAAGTCATTACTGTGTGGCACTGTGCTGAGGCGCTACTGATGGATGTCTGCAGTCAAAATGAATAAGTCCAGCCCCCCGATGAAAGGAAATGCATTTCTCATTAGTGTCCAAACCAGTTATTTCTCACTGATTCTCAAATTGTGGGTCATAAAGTCAATGAAGGTTGGGGTGTGGCGAGCTAGGAATAATATGAAGTGAAGCTAAAACATTTTTAAGAGGAAATAAACACTGAATGGTTGTTTCAGCAACCTCTATGTGATTAAAAATGTAATGGTATGCATTTTCTTTCATTTTCTATAATAAATAAATAT
This sequence comes from Diplotaxodon limnothrissa, assembly GCF_057381915.1. NCBI lineage: Eukaryota > Metazoa > Chordata > Actinopteri > Cichliformes > Cichlidae > Diplotaxodon > Diplotaxodon limnothrissa. The sequence continues at coordinate 7,082,604 of NC_140596.1, read as the reverse complement.
ATTTTGACACAGGAACATAAGTTTGTACTTTGAAAATATGTGTGTACATTTATTTAACTCTATAATCTTCAGAATCTTCTAAATTACATCGAGGAAACTAGAAATAAGTGCTGTTAAGGTTAAAGAAGGTTAAAGAAAGGCTTATATTCCAGTCTAATTTCTGGTCTTGTCATCCAGCCACATACACCTCACTATAAGGACAGCCCTCAGAAATTCTCAAACTATCTCACATCGTATTATCGACTGTTTCCACCAGTGTTTCTCCCCATTATTGCCATTTTCTCATCAAGAATAGGAAATAAAAAATAAATTACTCCCAGCCTGAAGTACGGCTTAAAGCCGGATTATTTACGCGTGGCTGATCGGGGAGCAATGTGCATCCGTCTTGGAGTGCATCTTTTTTTAAAAGCAAAGCTGCAGATTATCGGGTAACTTATGTAAAGACCACAGTATTGCCAAATTTGCGTCAGTGCACCACGTCAGGGTCTCCGCTCGGCTGTAACTTTCCTCACTTATTGTTTCCTCTGTGATGCCAGACACACTGTAGATGTGCATATGCACAAATGGCATTACAAGGCTGTGTGAGTTTAACTGTTGTCTGCCAAATGATGATGCAATGCTGATGATATGATTGCAATGACTCTGTTGTGTGGTAATGACTGGCTCTGAGTCTCTACTACAGACAATGCTCACTTTATGAACTGATGTGACAACCGCCACTTGATTTTAAACGTAAAAATTTGACTTGAGGAAGATGATGGACCATAAGTATAAAGGGGCAGCAAAATTGTATGAGTATAAAACAGATTACTATCCTCAGTGCATAGAGAGTTCGTGCAAATCCAAGTGTCACAAGCTACCTCTCTAATATAATTTTCTTAGCCTGCCTTGAATTTCCCCGTCTTATCTTTCTTTAACTTACTCTGCTACTTCACCGGCTGCTTTTATTGTAAGAAAAAAAAAAGGAAAAAAAAGCGCACAGGCGCAAAACAAAGTGGTAGTGAATAGTTTCATCGTGTTTTATTATTTCATTCTACATATGTACATTTATTATATTTATGTTTATAAACAGTGTTGGTCAAGTTACTTGAAAAAAGTAATCAGTAACTAATTACTGATTACTTCCTCCAAAAAGTAATCCCGTTACTTTACTGATTACTTATTTTCAAAAGTAATTAATTACTTAGTTACTTAGTTACTTTTTAAAAACACGATTTACAACCTGAATAGGTGATAAAGCGATAGATCTTTCAGCCCAATTCTACTTTTTCTACATAATCCATCATACAAAATGTAATCAAATGGAAAAGTCCCTTTTTAAAACTTGTTTTATTAGTTTTAATCTTTTAACTTTATGCATCAAGCAAAAATTTAATTATATGCACCATTCTCTGACTTGAATAAATTAGTTTAATATTTAAACCTATTTTCTGCACATTCCAGCACATAAAATATTGTTTTTGTGTGCGTTTACACTCACTCTTTCAAATAGATGCAAGTAAAACACAGCAGAAAATAAATAAAGTCAAAGACTCAGCGGTCCTTTTGCTCTATTTTCACCTGTAAAGCAGGAGTCGGGTAGGCGGAGGTTTACCCTGGTGCAGGTGTGCCGCAGCGGTCAGTGGAAGAATCCGCGAGTTTCTCTTTGAATTTCCCATTACGTTGTAGCGCACTCGGTGCTTGCTTGGAAGTTTAGGGGGGGTTTTTCGCTGTAAAAAGAAGTTTTCTTCCCACGCACAACGGACACTAATGTTTTTGTCACTTTTTATGGAATCAAACTCAAAGTAAGGTCAGTACATCCACACTTTAAACGCTGCACGCTCATACTCTCTCCCGCACTCGATATATTATCCATTGTTGCTCTGCACACAGCTGTTTTCACGAACGTCGCACTCGCTTACGTCACTGTTATGAGACATTCTCGCAAAAAAATCACAGTTTTAGTAACGCAGTAACGCAGCGTTCCTACGGGAAAGTAACGGTAATCTAATTGCCGTTTTTGCAATAGTAATCCCTTACTTTAATCGTTACTTGAAAAAAGTAATCTGATTACAGTAACGCGTTACTGCCCATCTCTGTTTATAAATATATGAATCTTAGGCATGTAGACATAGTGAAAATAACCTGATGAATTTTAAGCTCTTGTTAAGAATGAGGAAAAAGGATTATTCTGTATGTGCTGAACTTAGAACTGCTGATCTACTGAGAAAATGGTGTGAAAAGGCAAAACTGTCCAGTGAGCAGCAATTCTCTGGGTGAAATTGCATTGATGATGTCAGAGGAGAATGGCCAGACTGCTTTGAGCTGAGATGAAGGCAATACAAACTCAAATAACTTGCCATTACAACCAAGCACAAGAGCAAAAGAGCATCTCTAAGCCCACAACACATCAAGCTTTGAAGCTGAGAGCAACAGAAGACCACAGCAGGTACCATTACTGTCAGCTGAGAAGAGGCAACTGAGGCTACAGTTCATACAGGCAAAGCTGGAGAACAGAAGACTGGAAGAATGTTAGCTGGGCTGATAAATCTCAAACTCTGCTGCAACATTTGGATTGTACGGTCAGAATTTGGAGTAAGCGTGGAACCATCCTGCCTTGTATCAGGTTCATCCCTTTACAGCCACAGTGTACCCATCTTCTGATGGCTGCTTCCAGCAGGATAACGTGCCATGTCACGAGGCTTAATTCATGGATGGATGGCTTATCACATCATCGATGTGAAGCTGCCGAATCTACAGCAACTGTGTGACACTATTATGTCAATATAGACCAAAATCTCAGAGGAATGTTGAATTTCTCCTAAGGGACAATAAAGTATATTTTAAAAATAGTAACTGGTGTAATATGTCACGTAAAATTTTAATGCAACGCGTGCTTAAAGCATTTTTTTTACACTCTTCTGAATCCTTAGTTATGTACAGATTATTTTATGGGCTACTTCAGCTCAGACAACTTCTTCATAAGGAGTAAAATCCTTCCAACTCTTGCAGGAGTGAGGACGAGCAATTTTAAAGAAATATTAAATAACTGGAGTGAAATCACGATGTTGGTTTTATAAGCTGATGAGTCGATTTGACAGGTAATTAAATGTTATTTAGTCTTCTGCCTGCAGCCAGAGTACATTTTCTGTCAGAAAAGAGACTGTGAGTGACAACCTGTCCCAGGCCCACTCAAAATACATTGTGCTCTTTGTTGTAATATTGATGTCTAACTGGCAAAATGGCAGTGTGGTCATTGACGTGACACGTTTCAGGAGAGCAAATAAATCTTGGACATCAATACATGATTCTTCCTTATGCCTACGAGCACTCTTATACTCCCCTGTTATCAACTCTTCTTTTCTTTTAAGACGCCGTTTCAGTGTCTTTTGTTCTTTTCACACTTTATGCTGCTATTTTTTTTCACTTGCACTGTTTTGTTTCCCACCAAAACAAGATAACATTTCTACTACAACCTCTACTTTTTCTGCATGTATGTCTCAGTATCAATGTTCCAAAAGCTATAACTCATCTGTGTGAAAAACAAGGTTTAACACTAAGTTATTTCTTTAAACTTTCTCTTTCGTGGTCAGAGGTCATGTCAGTTGCACCATTACTCATATAGTTTTGTGATTGATGCATCTGTGATTCGATAAATCTCAGATTTGAGGAAACATTTAGAAAAAGACCTCAAGTTTTGTTTTATTTGGTTTTTGGGGGGGAGGGGGTCATGTTCCCTGTCAGTCAGACTGAGTGTGATGTAGCAGCTAAAGCCATTAACAGCAGACACGCTAAGCTAAATCAATTTCCTTTCTCAATGCATCTAATCACCTGAAGTCAATTGACGTTGTAGAGGTGACTGACACATACTTACACAGAGGTCACACCAGACTGGTTTCCCAATGATTTTTCTTGTTATTATTGCACTTTTTTCAAGTTATTACAGAGATTCACTGACAGATGACTGAAATGAACAGGTCAAGTTGTGGCTCAGACTGCACGCCCTATCACCAAATTTCCTCAGTAAATTACTAACTCCTGATTTGGAACATGGATATGCCAGACATAATTTCCCTTGAACTTAATTTACACTTTGATCTGTAAAGTCAAAGCTGTAGATCAAGTTCCTTCAAAACCAGATTTTTTCCCTCTTTCACTGCCTACCGATTTACTACAGCATGATGTCTTTCACAGTAATTTGTAGTAGTAGTTTGAAAAGTTTTAAAAATCTAAATGTTAAAATGATTTGTTAATAAGTTTAACAAATGTTTATCATTTGTTAATAATAAAAAAAATTACTGTATAGTGTTTACCTGTTCATTTATTCATTTTTAATCTTTTCTTGTTCTATATTATTATGACTATGTTAATTTAATTACAAGATTAATTAAAATCTGACAGATTCAAAAGGTATAACAGGCTGCAGGAGGTGATTGAGGTGGATATGAGACATACAAAGCACTCAGCTTTCTTGTAAAAAAAACATTTTTCACATCCTGCCTCCCATCACTGGCTAGTATTAGGCAACAAATATAAAAATAAATAATTTTGCCTGAGGCTTGTACGTCATGCATAATAGCATAGAAACGTATCATGTTTCAAATCTTCCCCATATCAAAATGTAGCAGCAACAGATGTAGCAGGAACTACAAGTAAATATTGCAATGCAAGATTGAATAGTAAATATATTAACAATTATTTGTTGCTTGCCAAATGCACTAATGATCAAAGCTTTGTCGTTGCCGTAATAGATATAAAAAAAAATCTAATTGCATTTATGTCTTTCTGCTCTTGCAATTTAGTTTGAGGAAGCATGCAATTTCAAGGGAGTAGGCTCATCATTTGCCACTAAGAAGGTCACATCCAGGTCTTTTAATATATCCACGTGTTAAGACAGAGGGAAAGTATGGAGACTGTATCTAGACAGCAATAATCATGACTTCTAGTTTTTTTCTTGAGTAGATATCGAAGAAATTAAGTAACCTTAAGTAGGGTTTTCTTCCTCAACAGACTGTATCTGACATGAATCATTTCTATTTGGTGTTGAAACAGAGGGGAAAAGTGGAACACAGCAAGACGATAAGGAGAGGGGTCTGTGAAAGGAGAGATAAGCATAAAAGGATGGCTGGAGATCCTGCTGTGTTAGGAACATTGCATCTTTGGATTAAGTCCACACGTTCACAGGCAGTTCAATGCTGCTGTCAGAGATGTGTACCCCGCCACTATGCCGTGTGACCTGTGATCCAGCAATCATTTCCTCATTCCATTTTCCCCTTCTACCCTAAATGAGAATGTTTTGTGAGTGTTAACGACGTGTATCCATATAGAATAGAATAGAATAGAATAGAATAGAATAGAATAGAAAAGAAAAGAATTAGAAAATAACATGTACAACAAAATTGTAGGTTCTTCACACAAACTGTGCTGGAATAAAATATATATATCTCACTATAAAAAATAATGATATTGTGGAATGTATTTAGTGATAGGAAGAGAACTGTGGATTAGAAGGGATTTACAAGCCAGGAGAAGCATTATATTTGATGCATTTGGCTGAAGGCGTGAGTTGAAAATATTTCCAAAATTTTCTTGTCTGAATAAAAACTGAGAAATTAAACTTGCAAGACAAGCTATGTCATGAACAAAAAAGCTCAGAGCTCCGTGAGTGAGCCTTCTTTTGTCTCTTTGGATTGATTCTACAATGTTTAAGATAGCTGTCTTAGATATTTCAAACATTTTGTTTGCAATTACAGTTTGTTTTGAAATCCCATCTCTCTCACTATCTCTCATTGTCACTTTGGCAGTGTTTGTCAGGTTGTCTGCAGGTACACAATGAAATCGCCCACAAAATGAAAGGATGTTCATCACTACAAGATTATGTGTTTCACAATGGTACAACTGAGCTACAATATAAACCTCATTTTGCATACATCAGTATCTCTGAATACAAAAGCGTGTTTACCTAAAACCACCCACACCAAATCCTCAACTTCTTTTCAAACTATTCCTCAAAATGTAAGCATTACATTTTTATAGTGTTATTTAGTGTTCATGCAGCCTCACCAAAGACATTCCTTATCTGGTTTTATTCAGTCAACGCAAAACACCTGCAACGAGACAGCTATAGGAACATCTTCTACCCTGATCTGTTGTACCCACAGGAAATTTTGCTGTGAAGTGTAAGAAAGCAGACGCTTCTTTATTATTATTTTTATTCTTTTTAATAGCACTGTCTGTAAACATATTCCTGAAGATGAATATAAACTGACACAAGACCAAGGATTAACAGTTGTTAAAAAGGTCTTTAAACAAAAGTTTACTACAGAAAATTCAATCATCAGTGTTGCCTTTGTTTAAACAATTTCTTTGAAGGTCAAAGGAAAAGTGTGCCCCAGGCTAAATATAACCTTAGGCTAATTATTAATATGAAAAAAGATATATTCAAATTTGTTATTGACTTTATAAAGATTTTTTTTAAGAGATTGAATAAATGCAGCTCTTAGTAATCAGTTTATTAAATGCCTAAAGGCACAGGAAGAATAATATTAATAAACTATGTAAGAAGGAGGCTGCTGCTATTTTAGTACTACTAATGCAAATAAATGACAGAAAAATAAGATTCATGTTTAAAATTGATTGATTAATAATTAGTTACAATGATTAATAGTAAATTAATTATTACATTTGTTAGTTAGACAACATGATTCATTAATTAAAGAAAATTAAAAACTATAATGGATGATGTATGTGTCATCAAATTGTCATTTGATAAATCTGATAAAAGATCCAACCATTTTAATCAATCCTATTAGCTTGATTCATTACTCCAGCTCTTGAACGGGGTAATAAAGAGCATTGAAGTCTGGAGCAAAACGATGGGCCAGATGTGTCCAGGTGCCTTAGATGTCAATAAAATCTATTTATATTACTTAATTGAACCTTTTAGTCTCTATATTTTATAAAGGGAGCTGAACAGCTGGTTCTGAATGACAACAACAAAACAAGCTTGAGACTTATTCACAGTTGTTGTCAGTAAAACCCTTGATTTCTGAGCCGCTACCTTTTAAAGTAGCAATGTTCATTCCAAATTACACCAGTGACTCAAAATAAGCTGAGAGCAGTCTATAAGTACTACATGAGAGCTCATACTGGTTAATGTTCATGTAATTGTTTTGGTCATAATTAACCCAAAGTATTTTTACTTTAATGAAGAATGTGGCAGAAGCTGTCATTAAAAACAACATAACCTTCAGGCAACTGCGTCAAAAAAAATCGAAAAATATTCCTCTGATGAAGGGAGTTCTGCAAAATCTTACCCTCATTAGGCAACATGAGCTCATCCAAATTACCTTTCATTACTTCAGATGAACCCAAACAACATATCCCTGCAAAGAGTCCCCTTTCATTCCTGGATCCTATCAGCTGTGAATCAGAGCTTGATGATTAATGACAAATCATGACCAGCAATTTATGACCTTTCTATCTGCTACCTGCCAATGTGCTTACAAATTAAAATGCATGTGTACTCCTCAGATGCAGCCTCTTCACGTCATGCTCTGTGTTCTGTACATAACTTTCTGCTTTTTAATCAACACTAATAGCTAACTTCTTAATCATACATATTAAGGAACATTGAGGTCTGTAGCTGCTCTTTAAGAGCAGATGCATTGACTCTATTGAACACAAAGTGTTTAACCTGAGGTACTGTGTTAACTCACACTGTCACTTACAGTTTGAGATATTTTTTATATTTTTTTTTTCAGTGAGATTAGGCTCAAATGTCAGAAGGTAACGACACAGAAGTAATTATTACTCAGTAATTATTAAAGTAATTATCCTGGGAGACTCCAGCAGGTGTGGATGACAGAGTAGCAATGAAGACACGTACTGACTGGGATAATAAAGCTTTACTCTTAAAAAGGACTCACTGGTTTCTTCTTTCTCCTGTTTATCTTGTATTTTCTGTTAAATTTAGATTTCATTGTTATCTTTTGGGCTGTCTAAACAGGGCTTGCAATGCAACATCACTCACCCTTAAAGGAACTAAGACGAGTCAAATGAATGTAAATGTATAGTTTCTATGGGGTTTCTTCAACAATACACACAACAAACGGTTAGTGCATGACAATACTGAGAAAACTACACAGGAAAAAATTCTTTATATAAAGGTCAGAGGTCAAGCAGTTTCTTTTCCTCCTGTACTACTCCCTCCTGCTCGCCAAGGATTCCTTACCTGTTCTGGGGCTGCCAATAGGAGGTCCCTTGGGTGAATGCAGTTTGTCAGCGTATGATTCCTTTCTTCTGTCTCAGTGTGGTGTTTCTGGCTACGTGGAGGCTGGAGGCAGCTGCTCTTATAGGGACCCACCCCTCCACTTCAACCTCCTCCTTCTGCTGTCTCTCTTTCTCTCTCACTCTCTTTCTTTCAAAAATCCCTCTTTCATTACTTAGAGAGAGAGAGGGATGGACAAGGGAGGAGGAGGCAGAAGATGGGGGAGCAAGGAGGAGTCAGGAGGTAGAAGCAGGGCTGCAAGGAGAAGACGAAGATAGACGAGAGATGGTAGATTAAAAAAAAACAAATGGACAACGTGTGTGGAAAGATGGAGAGGCAAATAAAGCTGAGAAGAAGGGAGAAAGACGTAAAGAGGAAGGACGGAAGACATATGTCTGCTGTGTTGTCATTTTCAGAAAATTGACGTCAATACATTTAAATACTAATAAAACAGAAAATACTAATACATTTAACTCAAAGATTAAAAAGATATAATATTCTTCTTTCAAAAGGTATTCTACAGTTATTTGATACTATAATTACAACTACTACTGCTTCATTAAAAAAATACATAAATAAAAAGTTAATTTCAAAAGTTTAATTGCTGGATGCTTGAGGCATCTTGTGTGACAGAGGGCTCATCCTTGGTATATGTAAACGTGACCCTTCCCATGCCTGCATCACACTTCTGCAAGATGAATTCCATAAATGGTGACTTCAGATAAAAAATCTTTTTTACATACTCTATGTATATTTAGCTCTTAAACAAATGAAATAATGTGGACACAGCCCCCAAGTCTCTTATTCTGATGTCTTTGCACATACGTATTCAGCTGGTTCAGATTATTTTAGTCATTTTGTGTTTCTTTTAGGACACAGATGCCGATCACACTGTGCAACAGGTTGCACTTCATCCTCCGATATAGTTGTTACTATTAACTGATTCTCGTATTAAACATAGTCACAGTTTCAAATAACATATGTAAAAGTAATCTCTGTGAACCAACAGCTCAGGCTGCTTTAAACACTGTGTTTCAAACGTTTTTTTCTCCATAGACTTGGATCTATCTGATATTAATTAACCAATTAGATCTATTTTAACCCAGCTACAACAGCTGCAGGGATCAGAGGTCTCATTTTCTGACTAACAAGCTATCTCATTTCAATGCTGCAAAGATCACAGTAGGTTCCTAACACACTGCTTGACAGACGAATGAATGAGTCTAATCAGCGTCATCACCCTAAATTTATATTGCTGTTTGCTACCGCTGAGTAACCTAAAGTGAACACCACAGTCCAGGATAGTGCATCACTGTTCTCTCCCAGATCCATCTTAACCTCTGTCCATATCCCACAATATTCCTGGTGTTTATTTTAATACATGGTAAAAATATATAGCACTATAATTACTTTGGCTTAAATATAATATTTAAGCCAAAGACAAAAATCTGTAACATGTTACTATTTCTGTAACATAAAATACAAAGAAAGTAATTCACAGGGAAATAGTGATCCAAACAGTCTTGCTTAATATTTCATTTGAGCTGTTTGTTGTTTATTATCATTATATGAATGAACTCCACCACCTAAGTACTCTTATTTTCTTATAAAAAGAGATAAAACGTCATATTTAATGTGCAGAGTTGCTTTGAGGAGAGGTTGGAGGACATGTGACTGTCACTCCTCCACTATGTTGTGGGAGTGACAGTCAGATGTCCTCCAACCTCTCTTCAGGCAGTGGCAGGACTGCATTACTGTCACTCTGCTGAAAAAAAGAAAAAAATATTCTGGGCTGAAAACAAAAGAATCACGACAAGCGTGTATTTGAGAGCTACTTATTATGTGTCTGTCCGGCCTTCATTATGGGGAGGATGTGTCCTGTTTCTCTCTGATTAGGGCTGCTCTGCTTTGGCCATGCGTTCGCCTGTCGATGGAGGATGGAACACAATGAAACACAGTATTGCAATAAAAAAATAAACAAGTGAGGAAACAAGATACTGTTAGGGTTACTGTTCTGAAAGGACCAATCAAATGCAAGACACGGAAAGAGGCAGGTTGCAGTACCGAAGCTGTGCTTTACCTTTAAGCTAATATGAAAGCAAAATCTTACATTAGCATAGGGAGTGAGGATGTACATTAACATAGGAAGCCAAATTAGAGGAAATTAGAAATGTCAATTTAAGACCTAAAAAATGTAGTAAAAAGCACTTTGAGAAAATTGCGTTGAGTTCAGATCTAATTACCAAAGCACATTTTACTTTAGGCTGGGCCTATCTTGTGACTGATAAGCTGCTACAGTATGGGCTGTCCCTAACATTTTAGCGAGTTGGCGCTCTAAGAATCCTGAATATTAACCCACTGAGGGTATTGTGTGTCGCCCCTCAAAGAGACCAGCAGCAGCTAATTTGTGAAAAACCTGAGCCAGTTGTGTGTTGTGCGGTAGAGGTTAATGATTATTTTCAACATACTCATCATTTTAGTAAAGATGTAGGTAATTGTACTTACAGCTGTAAAGTGAATTAGCATTGTCCAGTGTACTGCTGGGCCAAGCCCAGGGCTGGACATGCTGATCATCAAGTATAACTTTACAGGTGAAAAACGTTTTCAACCATATTTTTCAGGGAAAAGCAATTTTTTTAAGTAGTTTTATCAGAATGGACTGGACCATCTACATTACGTGCAGAAATTAAAATGTGGCTCTCTGTCATCATCCCTGGGTTTTGTACCCAGGACTTTTTATGGGTTCATGATTCCTATTTGATTTTGATTTGTATTTTTGTATTTGTATATAAGTTTTGTTCCTTGTTTCTCTTGTAATAACTTGTAATGAATAACTGGATGAGGCAGTCGTCCCTTGAAGAACTTTAGACGACACACAGACGCACACAAATATACTGTGGACGTTTGAGTTTCTTCGCCCTGATAGGTATTTTCCTATAAGATTGTGGTTGTGTGTGAACCAAAAGCCTGTGAAATACTTATATACCTTAACACAGCCCTAGTGTTTCCTCTAATGTGAGGTGGTTCATGGACCTTTTCTTCCTTTGAGACACTACCACACAGCCTCTTCTTTTCTCAGTACTCGAAGTCTTGTGTTCTTAATTTATCAAATTCTGTACCTGTGATGAAGCTGCTTTTCTATCTCTGAGAGAACAAAGCTTGACGTATTGATCTTCCAGTAGTGTGTTACTTTTGCACTGCCTGATCGTGCTTTGGATGCAACTGATCCAGTTTCTGCAAAGCATTTTAGTGTGCCATGCGCTGCCCTGTAGGAAACCTTTAATCTAGCCAATATTTGATGCTGAGAAAGCATCTCCTTACTTACAATAAAACTTTTACTTCTTTCACTTTCTCTGATGCCTGGTTTCCCAATATCACAGTGTTACTTAGTCAGCAATGTTCTGCTGGAAACCTCAGGTACAGAAATAATTTTAAGTAATAATAATAATTCTTTAAGTAAACACACCCTTAAAGCCTACAACAATACAGGAGATAAAACCAATTAAAACTGCCAAAAATCTTACAGAGTCCCAATAGTAAATAGAGCTTTTGGATAAATAAAAAAGGGCCTTTCTCAAAATGTAGGCTATCAAGAACATGTAGTGCTGTGGCTTTCATTGTCATGATACATTGTAGATTTTCATGGATTCCACGCTGGACATGCTTCCACGGCACACTTAATTCTGCCAGATGCTTGGAAAAACATCTATGTGGCTTCCAAGACATTTCTTCTGGTTCAACCTCTTTTATTGTCCTCCAAACTACATTTGCTTTTCACAATCTCTTTTCACTTGTGGTTAAAAAAGCATATTAGTCTACCACCAAATATAATGTGTATGCCAGTGTTGCCCTAAATTAACAATCTAGGTAGTTTAAAAACTCATTTTTCATGCTTCTGTAATGGTTGCTCTACCAGCATGAACACGCTCTTTAATCAAAATGGTATTTTTAAATCTAAAATAAAATTATTGTTGTTATTCATGAATTTTGAATTAAAAAAAATCAGAAATAATAGTGAAGCACATTTGTATTTCCATCCATCCATCCATCCATCCACTCGCTTCCGCTTATCCTTTTCAGGGTCGCGGGGGGCGCTGGAGCCTATCCCAGCTGTCATAGGGCGAAAGGCGGGGTACACCCTGGACAGGTCGCCAGTCTGTCGCAGGGCTAACACACAGGGACAGACAACCATTCACACTCACATTCACTCGCACATTCACACCTAGTGACAATTTGGATTAATCAATTAACCTATCCCCACAAGCTGCATGTCTTTGGACGGTGGGAGGAAGCCGGAGTACCCGGAGAGAACCCACGCAAACACGGGGAGAACATGCAAACTCCACACAGAAAGACCCCGGCCTGATGGTGGAATTGAACTCAGGACCTTCTTGCTGTGCGGCAACAGTGCTAACCACCGTACCACCGTGCTGCACATTTGTATTTTTTAATTAAAATTATCATAATTTATTTGAATTCTTGTTTAAAAAACAATGTTTTTTGAATGATGTGTTTGAATTGTTTCTTACATTTCAGACAAGTCCAGTGTGCTGGCTTAAATTTGGATATAATTTTTTTATTATTATTATAATGTTTTTCAAATAATTTTAAATTATAAACAAGATTTTGATAGATTCCAAAATATTTGTGTTTTTCTTGTTTTTATAACAGGCAATCTAACAAATGTGGACAGGTAAATGTCTTCTATGCTAATGGTCCTAGCCTAAGGGAAGCTTTCCTTGATTGGCTGGAAATCACATTATGTTGTGGGACTGAACTAAGCAGATGTAAAGTGTCACGAGTAGGAAGTAAAGCAATATCAAAACAAGAAATTTGTACAATAAAGGAATGCATGGAATACATTCATTAATATCATGCAAAATATAAAATATTTAACCAAAAAGCAAATGATAATAATAAATATGCCAAACATAAAATACAGTATAACTGCTTCCACTGGATGACAATTACAAATGCAAAACCAGCATCGGGAAAAAGAAAAGCTGCATGCTTCAAATATTTCGAGTTTAAAAAATACGCAATTTACCAGAAACCAACAAAAAGCAGACAGCAGCCATCAAAAATACACTCTTTATGATCAGCATGATTACAGGAAGAACAGAACAGAACTGGTATCACACCCCTGCTGATTCAATTACACTGACTCTCTGAACTGCAACAAATTAACTTTAAATTATCATTAACATTTAAGGCTCTTCTTTGTGCTACATATCTCCCTGACCTCCTCCAGACTTACCTTCCCTCCTGCTCCCTGCAGTCTGTATCGATAGATCAAGTGGCAGCCTCAGAGCTATGAGTGCTAGGACCTTCTTCTGTGATGTATTGACACTCTCATTCACACACTGGACTCCTTAACAGAAAAAAACTGCCTTATAATCCTGTCTTTTTAAACTATCTTAATCCCTTTTATGTTTGACTTTTTTAATTAACAATACTACTTTTAACTCAGTGCTGAGCCATGCTCACTATTATTGTTATTAATAAAAATAAGGATTTCAAATAAGGTATTTTTTCTAAGTTGCCACAAATCTTAAAGAGCAGACAATTAAGGTCCTTTCCAAATTTTTAGTTGAGTTTCAACAATATGTGTACTTTCAAGTACCATAAAGCATATGCCTACCGGTCCTTTTAAGGGGTCATGAAAGGATACAGTGTACTCCATCTAACACTGGACAAAAGCTGGGGTCAATCATGGAACTGAATAGGAGCTCAGGTCAATTTGGGTGGAAGCAACTTAAATAGGTTTTGTCAAGTGATCATTTCTTATGAGGATCCATGTCAACCTAGTGAGTTGGTTTACTGTTTCTGGAACGTTTCCTGCCTCCGGTCCATCGTGTTTGGTTTCCTTGAGTCAACAAATGCCCTGTGAGATGGAATCTAAAAGCTGCAGCAGGGTGTGTTTCGTCAATCCTTGTATGCATCCAGACTTTGCAGCACACAATCTCCGCTTTTCTGATGGATAGACATTTCTGTTTGTTATTAAAGGGACAGCTTAAAAGGCAGAAAATACCCTTCAATTCATTCATTTTTGAGTTTAGCTTAGCATAAAGAATGATGAAACAGCCAAGCCAAATCTGCCCAAATGCAAAAAAGTCTTTAAGTACAGCTAAAACTCAACAATAAACATACTATAGCATCTAATTTATTTATTAATATGAATGGCAAGGCATTATACCATAAAATGCAGATTTTCTGGAGGCTCAAAAAGAAACAGTCTGAGGTGAAAAAAAGGTTTATACGGATTAAGTAGATGTGGTCTAATGTATTGGTCAAAGTTGCCAGAGAGATAACTGAGTCTTGGATCCAGCTTCCGTCTCTAATTAACTAGTTTTCATCCCCAATTGTGACATTTCATCAGAAGCTACAGGCGTCACGCAGGCATGCACTGATGCACCAGCTGACACAATGTTGGACAGCAACAGCAGCTACAAAGTACGCGTAAAGGGTGAATCACAAGTTTAGGAGGCTTCTATTTTGCATTTTGTTTTCACTCAGGGATCACTTTAACTTTCACGCACTGCTTAATTATGTTCCTTCAAGGAGCTGGTTGTGGCTAGGAAAGGATTGTAATTTGGGTTGAAATGCCAACATTAACGCCACATTTTAAAAGGCTTAATTCATTTGACAGTGGGATCACTTGGGAATGACGCTGTTTCGCTACTGCTAGGCTGATGCAAGAATCCCAGCTCTGTGGCATGAAGTCAAAACTCTGAGTACCAACAAACCAACAGACAGACAGAGGTTGTTGTGGGAGTAAATGCAGTCTTCTGGAGGTCAATAGGCCATTATTGTGTTTGTCTCTTCTACTCAAAGGTTCATTAGTAGATAGCCATCAGAGGAGAGAGAGCAGCTTGGTCAAAGACTTTTCTCTTATCAAAACACAAATTACAGTGCCAACTCCCCTAATGTTTCCATCCACTGTACTGCATTGTATCATGACACACTTGAAAGTGCCAAATAACCATTTTTATTTCTGTAATATTATTTTTCTTCTTTCATTCATATAAATCGTGATCATCTAAAGTTCACTGTAGATTACTGACATGACTTCACTGCAAAATACTGCACTTTTTAATGCCTTGTCATTACCTGCATAATTACTTTTTGAAGTAATCACAGAGAAGGGAATGAAATTTTCCCCAGATGGTCTTAAAAAACTGACAGAGTGGTAATTAGTGCTGACGCAGGCTGCGGTGCTAGCTATGTTGTCAGAAAAATGCCAGAAAGAATGACATAATTTCACTTGATTCAACTCAGCCAAGCTTAGCTCAAATCAAATCAATACTGAATCAGCTCACACACAAATCACATTAACAGAGGGCAGAGAGCATGTAATAATGAGAGCAGACAGAGTCAACAGATACATATCTCCTTCACTTCAAAGTCACACTCTTGTCCATCTTCGTTTAACCTAAATGGAGGAAATAAACCTCTGCGACACAGTGATGGTCTACATTGCCGACTTATTTGCCCACCCTTGATTACACACTCTGGCATTCTGACAATCTGAAAGGTGACACAAAACGCTAAATGAGCAATTGGATTGGTTTGCAGAGCCAAGTTCCTCTAGTTGACCGCTAATTAAACCAAACCGGATGAAAGGTAACAAATGAATCTGTGCGGAAGAAATCTGAGAGATTTAAAGAAAGGTAGTATTGTCAAACACAAGGTGGCAAATGAAGACAACGACTGAGAAACAATTAAAGTCACTATTGTGTCTGATCTCAGTGTCCAATTCATGAAGCACATTTTCCTCCACCAAATGAATCAATGTCATTAATTAAATACTCGTTAAGACTTTTCCTGAGGGAAATGGCTGATAGCTAAACAGTAAATTAGACAGAACCACAACAGATGCTTATTTTAGCCTGCTACAAAACAAGAGGGAAGGAATCATTTAAAGTACAACAGTCACTTACATTAGCATGTCTTGCTGTGACTGAAATGAAATGATTATTTATTGACCAGTTCCTGTGCTAAGCTCACTTGCATTTCTTCGACAGGACGTGTGAGGTCATATAGAGCATACCTAATAGGCTAATCACCTGTAAGCATGCCCGCAGTAACACATAATTATTTGTAAAAAAAAAACAAAACCTTGTGTGCCTCACCTGTCTATGTTATAGGATTTTATGAAAATTTAAATAATGTATTTATCTACTGGAGATAGTGATTTTTTATTTTAATGCCGCAAATAAACAGATTTAAATCTAGATCAATACAGTGTGTTAGTAGTATCAAGTTTGGTATTTTATCTTTTTATTACTTCTATGTTAGATAATAGACCAATTGCTTCCCCCACCATTGCCCTTCCAAAGAAAATCAATGCATGTGATGTTTTCTGCCATGTAAGTAATGATACGTGTCCACAGGTGTGTTTTGCACTCTATGGACTGTACTGCTTCCCTCCATTGGAGAGGCTTATGATAGGTGATTGACAGACGGCTTCTCCGTCGCATTGTTGCACTTGGACAAATGCCTCTCATAGGCTTTCTGCTCCTGGATTTCAGATCAACTCCAAGATAGAAGCTTCTTTCTAAACTTTGTCTTACATTAAGTCCCGCTATTCAAACTCCAACCTCCTTCTGAAAACAAAAGGTGAGGCTAGATGAACTGTGCAACTGCTAAATCTGTTTTCATTCTGTTTTCACAGGCTTCAAGTCACACCTGATAACTCTGATTTGCCTAAAACTCCACTTTATGCAAGCAAACCACTTAAGTAGGCAACTAGACTATCCAGTTCTCAAAATAAAATACAACAGTACTAGAATGCACTGCAAGGCTAGTTACATCATCAGCAAAAAAGAATGGCATTGACACATCAAGGAGAACCTGCAGTGTTGGTATGACAGAGAAAAATGCTTGGGATAAATTATTAAATGTCCATTTTTGGAATGAATTTTCTGACCTCTTGCAGGAAGTGGCAACAGGAAGTCTTGGTAACAACGTTGTCTGCATTCTTGTTCACTTATACTGAGTAGGCCACTAAAAAGCACAATCTTAACTTCAGCCAGTGGAGCTCTCATAAGACCGGGAGCTTTTTAATATTAAGACCATTATTAACTACATCTCTGTTGATTTTGTCTTCCATCTCTTTTATTCACTTTCCCCCATCTACCTGTCCACTCATGGGGAGGACAGAGAGAGGTTGCAGAAAGAGATAACGGGTCTTATCTTCTCCCCGCCAGACGCTCAGAGACCCAATCCAATCGAGACCTGGTTAAAACAATTCATCGACTTTTACGCAAAAAGCCTCAGTGGGAAATAGGTTCATGAGGGAGGGGAGACATTCTTTTGTTAAAAATTTGTGTCTTGAAGGAACAATGCATCGATTAGGTGAAGGGTGAACAGGGCATCAGCGTATAGAATGAGCAAAGTTTTAAATCTATTTAAAAGAGATTAAAACCAACCAAATGAAAACAACACGTGTGCGCATGTTCTTTTAGGCCCCACATATTAGCCATAAAATGACACTTTACTGATTTTTCCTGGCAACGCAGCTCAGTTTCAGTTTGTGCTGCGCTAGGGAATTGGTTAGCATGTTGTTCATCAATAGGAAAATGTTTAGCTAAGACAGTAGCTAAGTAGCTACTTGAATACCATTTCATAACACCAGGCTGCACATGGATTTTATGCTCCCAAACCAGGTAAAGTAGCAAAAAGTAAAATATGTAGCTGTTGTGTTTTAGGAGGTTAAAAACAATCTTAAAATTTTTCTTCTTTTCTTTTCCGAGCCATGATTTTGTTTGGTTGCCGCTCTGGGGGCGTTTCACAGCACATGTAAAAACCTCTCTGTGGACCAAATGTCACAGAGGTGATTCATTCTGCAAGACGTCAGACCATGTCATTTTCCTACCCTCCAATGTGTCAGAAAGGTTACCGAGACTGCCCCTTTCCTGTCCACTGCAGACCACAGTTATTCTTTCATGTCTAATTTAGACACTTTCTATTAGGCCTAATGGTCCTCTTGCCACTACCAGCATTACACCTGATCAAGTGTTCACTGCAAAAACCTCTGGTGTACATAATTTATTAAATAACTCTTAGTAGAAAACAACCATTGCTTAGCTAAAATAATTCCAGTGTCATGATCGTTTTTTGTCTGGATTTGTATTTTTTTGAAAGGAGGAGATCATCGTGTCTGAATGTTATTTTTTAGGTTATCATGAGTTTTGTGATTGAGCCTCACTCATCTGTTAATGTTCTTTATGGCTGGTTTCTCTGAGTGTTCTCTCCGCTTCATTTCTTTGTCTCTCCAGTCTGTCGTTTGTCTCCATGTCTCTATATCCCTGTGTACGCCCTGTCTTACTTTCATAGTCTCTCGTCCTGTGCACGTTGTGTTCAGTTTTCTCATCAGTCAGACTAGTTTCAGACCTGTGGTCTGTTCCCTCATATCCTCTGTGTATTTATGTTGTCAGTCTCCCTCTGCTCATTGTCTTGTCGTCCACTCACGCTGTGTGTTTTCTAGTGTGAGTTCTGCCTAACCTGCCACATAGCCAAATCGTGGCATCTAGACTTATTTCAGCTGCTTTCAGTGAAATTTTGCAAATTTCTGAGTAATTCTGAACTAAAAGGATGCTCTGACAGTGCCTCTGCTAGTGAGCTCCGCCTCTCTACTAACTTTCACCAACCGTGTCGTGGTAATTTTGCCTGACAGACAGATAAAAAAAACAAACAGACAAGCGGACAAATGATAATGAAAACTCCACCTACAGCTTTGGTGACTGGCTTTTATTTAGCAGAAGATATTAGGGTTGGGGCCAATTAGAGTTCAATTTCACTTCTCTGCAATGGCTGATTTATCAGCCTTTAAAAGCCACACCGTAATGGCCACATCGGGTTGAACTCACGAGCAGATGGTTGAATAAATATATTTCTCCATCATTGTCTTGTGATGGCCCATTGCATCTAAGAAATTAAAGATGACTGAGAGCTGTGATAGCGCTGTAAACAAAATGCAAGACCCATAATTCATTGCAAAAAGTCATCTGCTGGTCAATGGTCAGAGTGTCAATTATCTAGCCAGAGGTTGTTCATTTAAGGAGTAATGCAGAAAATAAGGTGAATAAAAGGAGGACGCTTAGTCAGAGAAAGAGAAGGAATTTAACACACACCTCAGTTCCAAGATAAATCGGCTTGAGGGACCCAACCGGGAAATTTACGTCAAATGGTTTGATTTGCTCCCTCCCCGGCCAAAGAGCTCCTTATCTGGATGGAGACAGATCAGTGATAGAGCTGAAGGTCTCTATTAATAGGCTGAGGTGGAAGTTTGAGGTGGCATGCTTACCAGCAACAGTTCTCAACCCAGGAGGCAAGTCTAAGCAAGAGAGTGAGGAAATAACTAAATAATATGTCCTCTTAAACAACTGGAAATGATTCATTTTAGTTTATTTGGTCATATTTACTAATTTCACCATAAATATAAATGTAAAAAGGAGAAGAAAGAAGAAAACATGATTTCTGTACATGAATGCACAATTTGGAAGGAATAAAAGATACGTTTTTTTAAAAATTGACTTTTTTTTTTTTAATGGTAAAAGTTACAGTACAGCACTTTGCATTCTTAATATATGATACAAAAAGTGAAATGAAGTATCCATTGACAGAAGCAGTAGTTGTTTTTCAATGAACTACAAAAATTCTCAGGTTTGATCTTTTCATTTTATGCATTTTCAGATCAGGATGTATAGCAAGTCATTTACTGAGGCAATTCATTACCCATCAGTTCTTGGATCCTTTCACACTTATGTTTTGGTTCATGTTCCCACAGTCATTGATTGGGTCAGAGCTTTGGGGAGCATGTTTCTCTCTCTCTGGTCTGATTTCACTGAGCCCTTCACACATTCAAAACAGTCTTTCGAGCTGCCTCCATAGTATTTCATGTTGAGGGCAATGTTCCTTTCTTTGAAAGCTGTCTCCCAGAAGCATTGTGACTTGTCAAGATGCATTTCAGCAAACTCCAGTCAGGCTTTGTCATGTGTGTCTCTCAAAAATGGGGTCTTCTCGAGTCCAGTTTCTCCACAGTGCCCAATTTTGTTCAGAAAGCAAAAATCCTACCATGATCCACTGTTATTCCTCCATTTTTTGCCACTTTGGATCAGTTTCTGGCTTTTGGCCATACATAGAGACGTTAGGAAGGGTACCATGAAGATAAGATAAGATAAGATAACCTTTATTAGTCCCACACGTGGGAAATTTGTTTTGTCACAGCAGGAAGTGGACAGTGCAAAAGTTATGACGCAAAAATTAGAATACAATAAGAATAAATACAGTACACAGCTGTACAGAATAGAATAAAATAATATACTATATACAGTAGAATAAAATAGAATAAAAATATACAATAAGATAAAAATAGAATACGAATGCTATATACAACTGAGTAAAAATACAACGATGCCAGAAAAGATTATTGCACTTAGTGTTATTGCACATGTGTGGATGTGTGTGTTTGTTCAGTTAAAGTCTTTGTTGTGGAGTCTGACAGCAGTGGGGAGGAAAGACCTGCGAAATCTCTCCGTCCCACACCGTGGGTGCCGCAGTCTCCCACTGAAGGAGCTGCTCAGTGCTGTCACAGTCTGCTGCATGGGGTGGGAGACGTTGTCCAACAGGGATGACAGCTTAGCCGCCATTCTCCTGTCACTCACCACCTCCACTAGGTCCAGAGGGCATCCTAGAACAGAGCTGGCCCTTCGGATCACCCTGTTCAGTCTCTTCCTGTCCCCAGCAGAGATGCTGCCGCCCCAGCAGACCACGCCATAAAAGATAGCAGAAGCCACCACAGAGTCATAGAAGGTCTTCAGGAGTGGGCCCTCCACTCCAAACGACCTGAGTCTCCGCAGCAGGTACAGCCTGCTCTGCCCTTTCCTGTAGAGGGCGTCTGAGTTATGAGTCCAGTCCAGTCTGTTGTTCAGATGAACACCAAGGTACCTGTAGCTGTCCACAGCCTCAATGTCCATACCTTGGATGTTCAGTGGTTGCAGTGGAGAATGCTTGTGCCTGCGGAAGTCTACCACCAGCTCCTTGGTTTTACTGGCGTTGATCTGGAGGTAGTTCAGCTGGCACCAGTCCACAAAGTCTTGAGTCAGTCCTCTGTACTCCTTGTCGTCCCCATCAGTGATGAGGCCGACTATTGCAGAGTCATCAGAGAACTTCTGCAGGAAGCACTGGGTGGAATTGTGGGAGAAGTCTGCAGTGTAGATGGTGAAGAGGAACGGAGCCAGAACCGTTCCCTGTGGGGCCCCCGTACTGCAGACGACCCTGTCCGACACACAGCCCTGAGTCCTCACATACTGTGGTCGGTCGGTGAGGTAGTCCAAAATCCAGGTAGTGAGGTGATGGTCCACTCCAGAGTTCTCCAGCTTGTCCTTCAGAACCGAGGGAAGAATAGTGTTGAAGGCAAAGAACATGATTCTCACAGTGCTTCCAGCGGTCTCCAGGTGAGCGAGGGAACGATGTAGGAGGTGAATGACGGCATCATCCGCTCCAATGCCAGGCTGGTAGGCAAACTGAAGTGGGTCCAGTGATGAGCTTGTTAGGCGCCGAAGCTGAGCCAGGACCAACCGCTCCAGGGTCTTCATCAGGTGGGATGTCAGAGCCACCGGCCTGTAGCTGTTGAGGTCCTTGGGGCGTGAAGTCTTTGGCACTGGTACAACACAGGAGGTTTTCCAGAGCTGTGGGACTCTTCCCAACCTCAGGCTCAGGTTGAAGAGGTGCTCCATCACCCCACACAGTTGGTCCGCGCAGGACCTGACGACCCTCGAGCTGATGCCATCTGGGCCCGCTGCCTTCTTGCCATTAATCCTCCTCAGTTCCCTCCTAACCTGAGTGGTTGAGAGAGACAGGCTGGAGCCTTGTGTTGAGTGTGTATTGGATGCTGTTGTTGGGGGTGGGGAGGAGTGAGCAGGGTGAATAGAGGAGGTGTGAAGTGTCTGAGGTGTCAGAGGTGGAACAGCAGCAGTGGGGGTGGGTGAGTCTGCAGCCGATGTTGTAGACTGTCTCATGGTTGAATCAAATCTGTTGAAGAAATGATTCAGTTCATTTGCCCATCTCACATCCCTCCCAGGCAGAGAACCCTGCAGAATTGGCAATAGGGACTTGAGGCTGTTTCAGAGTGATCTTGTAGTCATTTCCTTGACCATATCTACAAATTACTTTTTTCCTCTCTTCTAGTTTTCTTTTTCTCTTTCACACCAAACAGTATAATGTTCAAGTTTAGATATGTTAACTGATAGAACTGGGGAAGATTTGGGTTCAGTAAATTAATCAAATCAATTTTAATCATAACAGTAAGGCTTCTAATTGACCTCTGTCTTTCTGTTAAAAACATGCTCTTACATGAATTATTTGCCAGGAGGAACAATTCTAGAGTCTTACACATTATTCTTTCTATTATTCCCAGCCATTATCATAATATTATATAAGTATTGTAAATTATTTTTCCTACTAGATGACATCTTGTGGACTTTACAGCTTTACAGATACAGCTAAAGAAAGTAAAAGCGTATTTCTTGTAGCAACATCATGATATGCTGCAATCTTTTAAGTTATATCTACAAAATCTTATGTGCCATTTGTCACCTCACTGTTGTGTCATAAGCTCTCGATGCTGTGTTGATGTTGGCAAAATGAGGTTCAGGAGGAGCAGATAGCTGAAAAGAAAGTGTTCGTTCAAGAAGCAGGAAGAGCCGGGAACAGAACAGGAGGAGAGCGAAACGTGAAGAAGGACGGAAGAGGTGAGTCTGTGAGGAAAAGGGGCACTAATAGAGGTCATAACCATTAGCTAAGAAATCTGGATGTGGACAGAAGGCCAAAGCATCAGGGACTTAGAGATACACAACCTAGTGGTTTGCAGGGTTTTACTTCTACCTGAGGGTCAATCCAAATAAAAATGAGAAAAGTGACTCAAGGACAGCTGGTTCAGCAATACTTTAGAAATATTTAATACTTTTAAAATAGTAAATGCTTCTTTGTCACACAGCCCTTCATGGAGTTATAAGCACACACACACATTCACACATTCTCCAGTCTGTTTTCATTCCTCTGGGTTTTATCTGAAAGGGAAAGTGATTGGTATTCAGTAGAGCGGAGAACAGAAACCCTCTGTTATCTACCAGTGTTCCCTGGAAGCTTCACTTCTGTCATGTCTCTGCTGTCTAACACACTCACGCACGCAAAACACTCACTGACTTGCAATCATGCACAGATTCAAGTACGCACACTCCCACATGCACGCACACATAGCGGCCACAGCCTGAGTTTGGTAAGCGGCACTGAGCACCTAATCTACAGTTAAAGCCTCTTTAAAGCATGAAAACAGTCTAAAAATGAAAAACTGACTTGGATTTTAAAGCTCAAACAATGTCTTCAAGTAATTGTAGTAAAAATCATTAATTTGGACAATAGTGCAACGGTTAGCACCTTTTCTTCACAGCAGAAATATTCTGGGTTTAAAAGTCTGCGTCAGAATTTGTTTTTTGCACATTACATTGGTGATCATGAGGGTTTACTCCAGTTTTGTACCAAAACAAACCTGCAAAAACATTCATCTTGGGATAATTGGAGGTTCGAAATTGGTGGTGGGTGTGGATGACTGAGGATAAAGCTAGTCCATTTGTGTCTCTGTGTCTATTTCCAAGGTGTGCCCATTCTCTTTCCCTGTGACAGCTCATCAAGGCGCCATCCCCCGCAACCCAAAGTTAGATACACAATCAAGAAAACTGACAAAAAATCTCTTTGTGTTTTTAGCCAGCTGTAACTGCCTCATTATAGAAAATGTTGTATGAGATGTTGTGGCTTTCCAACTTCTCACTAGAGTATAAAAGTGAAATTTAGCAAGTAATACATGAAGACAACATTATCGATAAATTATTAATGACTACTGCCCTTAAACTAACAGTGACAAATCAGTCAAATTACTATAAACGTTACAACAGTACTGTAAACACCTTTGCTTATGCTGTTCAAACTCACGCAGCCTTCAAATATTGCGCATATGT
The DNA here is from genome assembly GCF_057381915.1 of Diplotaxodon limnothrissa. NCBI lineage: Eukaryota > Metazoa > Chordata > Actinopteri > Cichliformes > Cichlidae > Diplotaxodon > Diplotaxodon limnothrissa. The sequence goes on along the minus strand of NC_140596.1, from coordinate 7,058,337 downwards.
TCCACAATATGAAGTTACTGCTAAAATATTTATAAATTTACATGTGACAGCAAGTCAAGTATATGAAAGATTAATGTAGACAACATGGTATCACCCACTGGTTCATGGACTCATTTTAAAGCCTCAGTGTTAGCGTTTTAGCCATCAGCATGTTCATTTTTTTTCTTTCAAAAGTGACTATTTGACTATTTGAATTGCAAAGTAGAATCCATGAGCTGCATGCACATGCACATAATTTGTGGGAAATAGAATGCAAAAAAAGTGAAACTGTAAATGCTAGAAATAGGATGCACAGTGATGTAGAGGTTAGCACTTTTCACTCACAGCTTTAAGGTCACTGATTTAAATTCATCAACCAGCTGGGGGCTTTGTTCCGTGCATGTTTGGTTTACTTCTACAGTCCAAAGACGTGTGTTTTTTAACTACAAATTAAACAAATGTCTAAATGTGACTGTGAACGCTGTCTTTCTTTTTGTGTGTTAATCTTTTATTGTCATTTGTGATTCCTCTTGGATGTGAGTGGCATAAATTTCATCATTACATGAGGGCAAATATCTGTGCAGATGTTTGCATGTCTGGCTGTTTTTGTGAAGATACAGACACATCATCTAGGCAATGGGCTTAAAAGAAACTTCAAATAAGTATAAGGGGAAAGACTACTTAATCTCCACGTCTCGCTGTTTGTGTCCATGTCCACAACAGAGTAGGATCGAAGCTTTATACTGGTGACCTGCCGATGGTGTACCCTACCTCTTGACCTATGACCACTGGTATGGGTTTCAGCTCCCTATGACCCTGAACTGTATAAAGCAGACTTTTTTGGATGGACTGCTAGTGAAATTAACCTCACAGCAGTCTTAATAGTTTGTCACATAACTCCAGGTAAAAGCTATAAACACAACAAACACAAGTGAGAGGTCCGGCTCAGTCGTGATTGTGCTGAGGTGAAGTTTGATAGACAATCACCACAGCCATCATTCACAGCTGACATCCCCCTAATGATTTATAACTTTAAGCTCTGAAAAAAGGTAACTGACTCAAAAAAAACCCAAACAAACGTCATCCTTATTGAGCTTTTTTTGTATATGGTTGCAAAAAGGTTTTGTTTGTTTTCTTGCTTGTTTTTTGGCTCTAAAGTTAATAATTTTAACATGGAAGTGGTGATGGACTCGATTCCAGAACTAGCCTCTTGTCAGTCGCTCAGACCCAGGGTCCCTGAGCAGTTATGGACATGTGTGTTTTTGGAGTGCTGTCCCTCGTTCTCCCTGCTTGCAAGTATGTGTGTGTGTGTGTGTGTGTGTGTGTGTGTGGATGCCGGTGTTTCTGAGAGCACCTGGTCTACAACTTAAGAGTGCGGTGGAGCTCTCTCCAACGCTGGATCATTGCGTGACTTCACTTTAGTCTCTTGGCCATTCAGTACGGTTAGTCTGCCGCATTGTGTGTGTCTTACGGCTGCCTGTTTGTTATCTCCCACAGGAGAAGCGTGGAGACGAGAGGTCAGCGAGCACGGGGTGCTCAGACACTGAGGAGCGGGGACAAGAAACACTGACACTGGGAAGAGGACACGTCACGGGAGTCGGAAACGCAGTGAGGATTTATTGTTATTTTCCATTTCACTGTAAATAAACGCATTGCTAAGCACACAGAGTCCAGCATTTGGGTCCTCCTTCCTCACATCCCCACGGTTGGCCAGCGTCAACCGTGACACCTCTTGCCACCATTCAATCAACTGTAGTTTTTGATACTGATGCATTAGCACAATTTGTCAAGCCGCCACTTTGTATTTCTATGGCATCAGCTGGAAAGAACAACAGGCTGCAGCCTAAGAAACAACAGAACATTCTGCCAATTACATTTATTAATTACTTTTTAATGCAAGTTGCCAAAGCGCTAAATGACCCACTTTATGTGGTTCTAGATTAAATCAGTTGCTGTGACGCTCTGCTCCTACCCTGACCACCACATGCCTGTTCTGTAACTTCTAGACCACTGTGTACCATCAAACCGTGGGTTTAAAATAACCCTGTCAGTGGTTGATGTGTGAGATGAACCAAACAAACTCCTGCAGCTCCCTATTGAACACTGCAGACCCAGGAAGCATCGGCCTGATGAGTCAATGCAGGAAGAGCTGATCATGATACTGCTGCTGTTTTTCATCACTGTCTGCCTGCCTGTTCATGGGCATCTACGCAAAACACATCCACTCACAATTATAGACATGTATACATCCAAAAGGTCCGCAAAGCCAGTGCATATAAACCAATTTTTTTTTTGTTTTTGAATTGTCTAAAATGCAAATTGAATCAAATTTATATTTAGACGGTACTCCAGAGACACTCTTAACTGAAATAATTGTAAAATATATAAAAAAATGTAATACTTGGGTGAAAATCATTTACAGTTAAAGGTACCTGAAGCCCAGGGCTCAGCAACACCACCAAATGCTGTACTGATGCTTTTTACTGTGGCCACCTTCAGTTGCTGCTTCTTTGTGGGTCTCCAGTAACTCATGAGCATCTTTTGTTGGTTAGAGATCAGGTGACTGACTTGGCTGTTGACCAATGTCGTATTTCTTTGCCTTGATTGTAGACTTTGGCAATGCCGTACTTACCTCATTAACAGCTTTTTTCATTTTGCAAGATGAACCAAAGAAAGAAATTCCTTTCAGGTCTTTCTGTGTTGCAGAGCTGGCCAGTGCATTCAGTTTTAAGGCGGTACCAGACTGCTGATTTGGGAACTCCTAGAGGATTTACTATTTCTCATATTTATTTATTCATTTATTTATGTTTTCCAGCTAAATGACGGCCTCCTTCACTTGCATTGACATTCCCTTGGAACTTTAAGATTCCCAGCGAACAACAACAAAACACAAATTGTAACAGTTGCTATCGTAATGCAGTGTATCACCACATGGCGGCGCCTCCTGTCTCACGACTGGTGTCACCCCCTTTTTGTTCTTCTTCGCACTCCTCCTGTAATGGATGCTCCCGTGTGTACGCGGACTAGTGTGCTCTTCAGTAATGTGTGGTAGAGGTAGCACTTATTTTTGATATTGTAAATAAATGAGTACTTTTTGGAAAGTCAGAAGCTGTTGCTCATTCGCTATCCACCTGCACACCTCCGCGGCTGGCTTCATCTCCACCGCACGTTACAAAATTCAACATTTGAAATCAATTGGAGATCTTTTATCTGCTTAATTAATTTGTGGTGGAATAATGAGCAAACAGCCCTCCCCTGAACATGAAACTGCATATCTAATAACTTTTGAGCCTCAGAAAATGTCCTAAACAATGTCCCCAAACAGTTAATGCAATACATTTATTAAATCCCTTTAATTTAATCTATATTCTGGTCTCCCATCACATCCGCTGTAATGGACAACAGAGGAAAAATGGTTTTATTGTCCAAATACTTACTGACCTCAGTGTATTGGAATAAAACTATTGGGTAGCTTAATCTGGTTCTGAGTTGATCAAAATTAGAATGCAGGTATCAAAGATATTATAAAGCCTCATACAAGTACAATGCAGTACAGGATGTACAGTGGGGCAAAAAAGTATTTAGTCAGCCACCGATTGTGCAAGTTCCTCCAGCTAAAATGATGACAGAGGTCAGTAATTTGCACCAGAGGTACACTTCAACTGTGAGAGACAGAATGTGAAAAAAAAATCCATGAATCCACATGGTAGGATTTGTAAAGAATTTATTCGTAAATCAGGGTGGAAAATAAGTATTTGGTCAATAACAAAAATACAACTCAATACTTTGTAACATAACCTTTGTTGGCAATAACAGAGGTCAAACGTTTACTATAGGTCTTTACCAGGTTTGCACACACAGTAGCTGGTATTTTGGTCCATTCCTCCATGCAGATCTTCTCGAGAGCAGTGATGTTTTGGGGCTGTCGCCGAGCAACACGGACTTTCAACTCCCGCCACAGATTTTCTATGGGGTTGAGGTCTGGAGACTGGCTAGGCCACTCCAGGACTTTCAAATGCTTCTTACGGAGCCACTCCTTTGTTGCCCGGGCGGTGTGTTTTGGATCATTGTCATGTTGGAAGACCCAGCCTCGTTTCATCTTCAAAGTTCTCACTGATGGAAGGAGGTTTTGGCTCAAAATCTCACGATACATGGCCCCATTCATTCTGTCCTTAACACGGATCAGTCGTCCTGTCCCCTTGGCAGAAAAACAGCCCCATAGCATGATGTTTCCACCCCCATGCTTCACAGTAGGTATGGTGTTCTTGGGATGCAACTCAGTATTCTTCTTCCTCCAAACACGACGAGTTGAGTTTATACCAAAAAGTTCTACTTTGGTTTCATCTGACCACATGACATTCTCCCAATCCTCTGCTGTATCATCCATGTGCTCTCTGGCAAACTTCAGACGGGCCTGGACATGCACTGGCTTCAGCAGCGGAACACGTCTGGCACTGCGGGATTTGATTCCCTGCCGTTGTAGTGTGTTACTGATGGTGACCTTTGTTACTTTGGTCCCAGCTCTCTGCAGGTCATTCACCAGGTCCCCCCGTGTGGTTCTGGGATCTTTGCTCACCGTTCTCATGATCATTTTGACCCCACGGGATGAGATCTTGCGTGGAGCCCCAGATCGAGGGAGATTATCAGTCTTGTATGTCTTCCATTTTCTGATGATTGCTCCCACAGTTGATTTTTTCACACCAAGCTGCTTGCCTATTGTAGATTCACTCTTCCCAGTCTGGTGCAGGTCTACAATACTTTTCCTGGTGTCCTTCGAAAGCTCTTTGGTCTTGGCCATGGCGGAGTTTGGAGTCTGACTGTTTGAGGCTGTGGACAGGTGTCTTTTATACAGATGATGAGTTCAAACAGGTGCCATTCATACAGGTAACGAGTGGGGGACAGAAAAGCTTCTTACAGAAGACGTTACAGGTCTGTGAGAGCCAGAGATTTTCCTTGTTTGAGGTGACCAAATACTTATTTTCCACCCTAATTTACGAATAAATTCTTTACAAATCCTACCATGTGGATTCATGGATATTTTTTTCACATTCTGTCTCTCACAGTTGAAGTGTACCTCTGGTGCAAATTACTGACCTCTGTCATCATTTTAGGTGGGGGAACTTGCACAATCGGTGGCTGACTAAATACTTTTTTGCCCCACTGTATGTATGAATGTACAGGTGAATCAACTTAATTATGGCTAGAGCTACAACACAGAAACCACAATATCTCCCAGGCTGTACAGGGAACACCCTCGGGTCCATTTTTACCCACAAACCAGTTTGCTATGTCCATGGTCATTGGTGCGGCTGATGATTAGATTGGCCTGTCTAAGTAATGAGCTCATGCCCATAAAACCGCTAAAGTCATTAACCTAATAGAGCTCACTGTAATGGACGGCCATCTTCTGCCATGGATCCCCGCCACCAAGGCCATAAAGTGCAATCTCTGATGTCTCCTGCCAGAACTCGGCTTTTAGCTTCATACCTCTACCCACCCCACCCATTAGGTCACATCCAGCAATAACTGCATCCCTACCATCCACCGTGGCTTCCACAGAGGCAATAAAGACAATTATATTAAGCGACCATTGAGATCCTATTAAGTTTTGGTTGGTTAGAGTCTTTTGGTGTGGGTTTGCAAAGTGTGGGAGGCTCTGATGCACTGCCACGTGTAACTGACATCACATCTCTCAGGTCGTGACTGTCTGCAGATGGACATACTCCAGGTCAGGTCGTGTCCGGATGTTAAACGTCACTGAATGCTCTTCCTGAGCTTCCTGAGCTTGGGAGTGACAGCCAAAACTGGTTTGTGTCAGAATAATGTGGACTTAAAGCCCTTTATGTAAGGACGTCTGAGACCATCCACTCGTTCACTCTCTATATGCTATATTCTCTATATAATCCACTCTCACTAGTTCACTGAATGGAGTTAACCAAAATGTCAGATGATTCAGACATTTATCAACACTGACCATATAGTGTACATAGCTATATCCAAAATTATTCCTTTTCATCTATTCTTACTTTCTTTATAACAACACTAAACAGTCTTCTAGCAAATTTATCATTCATTATCACTGAAAGTTGGTGCTGTCATTTTTGAGGACCGTATAACATTCACAGAAAGTAGGACATGACGTGATTTTTAATAGTTTAATTTTTAAGGCATTATATAGCGGATGACTGACACATAAATGATCCAGACACTGAAATAAAATCGATAAACGCAGTGCACTTTAACGAGGGAGTGGTTTTTGACGCAGCAAGAGTCTCACACAGCCTTTATTTCGGCCTTAATTGAGTGGGTCTAGAGATCGCCTCGGGGCTAAAAAGTACAAACAGTTTTCAATGTGAAACATCATTTAACAAAAGCTCTGAAGAGAGTGCGTGCTCATGTGTGTGGTTCACTGCTGGAGGGTAGCACCACTCAATGATGTCTCTATCCCGCCTGGACTTCCCGGATTCTTTTGGGAATTCAACCCAGCAGCACTCCAATCACCAGCTGGCTCCTGTAACCTGCTGCGAGTGCTAGATGTCTGCTGCAGACAGCCCAGGAAACAAGGATTACTGGTTAATGTCCAGAGTATGTGAACCATTTAATACATCACATTATCACATCCTGCACAGGGAGAAAGAATGTGTAATGCCCTCCTGATTTTTAGTAACAACTATCACCATGCCCATGAGCAACCTAAGCAACCGACTAAAATCTAAAAACATTTAAAACAGGGTGTCTCTCTATGGGAGCTGTAGGCCAGAGCAGTGCATCTAAATGAAGACAACAACCCCACCAGTGTTATATTAGGTACAATCCTATATACACCGATGTGCAGGGTTGAACCTTCAATTGCTTTCAGACCTGCCTTATTTATTTGTGGCATAGATGCAATAAGATGCTTGAAACATTCTTCAGATATTTTGATCCATATTAACATGATTGCTGCTGACTTGTTGACTCCACATTTATGATGCAAATCTCCCGTTCCACCTCATCCAAAAGTTCCTCTATGAGAATTTGTGACTGTGAGAGGCCATTTGAGGACACTGGGTTCACTGTCATGTTTAACAAACGAGTTTGAGATGATTTGTACTTTTTGACATGGCAGGTTATCCTGCAGCCATCAGAAGATGGGTGCACTGAGGTCATCAGAGGATGGGCTTGATCACCAACAATACTCGGGCTACTCAGGTAGGCTGTGATATTTAAATGATCAGTTGGTACTAAGAAGCCCAGTTTGTGCCAAGAAAATATCTCCGTAAATGCACTGGGTTCCTGACATGTGATTGGCTGCTTAAATATTTGTGTTAACAAACAACAGAACAGGTGTACCTAACAAAGTGGCTGGTAACTGTATGTTCCCAAGCAGTAAAAGGCACATCAGGTGAACTGTTTCTTCTTGATTCTGAGGTGCTATATCAGAACACTACACTCAAAAAATAACTTTTGAATGAACATTAAAAAAAATCATGGAACGGATTTCCATACAATTAAATTGCTTAATTTTAGCATTATGCAGCTCTGTTATTTCAACTTAATGTATTTGAGTTGGAGCTGATCCAACTCATGCAAATTACGTTAGTCCAATAAAAATACTTAATGCTAATAGAAAGCCATTTGTTAATGTGGAAATCCTTTCCATTATTATTTTAAGTTCATTTAAAGAGTTCTTTTTTTTTTGAGTTTTCAATAAAGTCTGGTTAACATAAAACTTTAATAGATTTATAACAACTTTCACATAGTTGTCACTCCAACCATCCTCTTGTCTTTATCAAGGTTTATCAAGGTTGTTTGTGGTTTAACCTCATCTTTGGCAGGTTAAACCATAATAAATAGCAATAGTATACACATGTGTATGCTTTTCTGCCTCTTATATCCCCAGTGATTCTGCTGTGGTTTGAAATCTCACGTGATCTTGGACTCTCACGAGTCCAGGCAACCACTCTAACCACTCTTGCTACATTGTATCATGTAATCTCAACAAGAATAAATAAAGATAAGTTGTTTAATTTCATGCAGATCCTACATGATTTAATTACGTTCACCATAGAAACATGAAATTATTTTTGTTCAAATTACTTGTTAAGAGTCTTGTAAATGTAACAACCACCCATTTTTTGGAGTGTAGGCCAAGCACACTTGGACTAATTCATGAACCATTTGAAAAAAATTTTAACGTTAAAAAACAAAAAAAGGAGCTTTTTTAAAACATAAATAAAAGAACAGTTTTCACCACAATTCAGCGCTACTGCCAATAAGGTACAAAGCATAAGAATAAAAATACCTGATATTGGTGTACCCTTAAATGTACAAAAACTACTTTATTTATTATTATTGCACAATTGGAACTCATGACCCAATCAGGTTCCTCGAATACCTATTGTGTACGCCAAAATACAACAGGTATGCTTGTGAGAATCTCCAACACCCATCTCTCAACTAATCATCACGCACAATGAAAACACACACAAAGCAGGAACATACAAACAAACACACACACAAACCATCTCCTGCACTGGCCTGATTAGTGGCCGGAACAATTACTGCAATCATGTCATCTTAACAAAGGAACAGATAAGGAGTCAGTCCTTCCCCCTCCACCCTCCTCTCTTATCACTCAAATCACCACGCTCATGTTTACCCAGGCACACACACACACAAAGCCAAAGAAACACTGGTGAAAGCATCATTTCCTACAGATGTCCATCATCCTTTTCAGGTTGCTTTGGACATTTCAAGCGATTTCACCTAAAGCTGGGAGAAGAAACAATGAAACAGTTTGACAAAATCTACCTCACACAGTGAATTAATGCAGGACACAAATGTATCAATCTAATATCTGTAGTCCCAAGATGATACTGTACTTCCTGTTGATGATAGGCGGCTGACTTCTTCTGTAGCATTTGTTTTTGGTGATATATGACAGACTGGTGTGAAAGTAAGTTGAGACATTCATATCGTTCTCAGCAATAAAAGAAACAAGATTACTGTGAAAAAGCTTGCGTTTAGGTTAAAACAGGAGTGTGACTGTGTAGCCTACAGTTTCAGAGTTGATAACATGGCATCTTGGATGTTATAGTTAACATTTTGCCCTTAATAACTCTGTCAATTTGTACCGGGTTTACAGAAAAAGGTTATAACTACAGTAAATGCTAAAAGAAGTGAGACAACACAAAACACAAAGGAAGCTTATAAGTAAATTTCAAGGGAGACAGGAAAGCTCAAAAACTACATACAGTATGCTGCCATAATTTCTGCTGTGAACTTTGACTAGCTTGCCTTAAGAGCCTTTTCTTTATTGAAGAACCAGCAGTAGAAATAACCAAACAAACCTCTGAAAACTCAGTTATAAAATGTGAATTCTTTTTCTCTGTGGTCTCTTCCCAGCTGACAGGAAGTCAGCTGACCCCTGACCTTTCATTCCTCATTGCCCTAAATGGAAGGTGTTGATTTGAACTGAAAAATGTACACAGTAGGAGTGTTTTAATATTCTTTAAAACTCCTGCCCTTTGCCTAAGAAAACCCCTTAGTGGTCTTAATCATTCTTGGCCCTCCTAGTTTCTTTCTGTAAAATAAGTAAGTAAATAAGTAAACAGACGGGTAGGACATTAAGTAGGGTCCTTGTCCTTGTCCATCCTTGTCTCCTCTTCTCCTCTGACTCCCACCTCTTCTGTTTCTTGTGTCTGCTATTTCCAGTTCTCCTACGTATAAGAGGAGGGGTTTGTTTCGGTAATCATTTGACATCTACTCAGTCACTCCTGCTTAGCATTTACGTAGACACATACGTCATATGAGTGGCAAAGTGAACGGATGGAATAGTGGAGCAGAGTGCTAAAAATGAAACATACGCACGCCTTTTAACTGAGAATAATAAACAATAAGTCCTGTGTTTTCTTATACTTATTTATCAATTGATTTTCTATTATACATCACAATTATAAAAGGTCACAATGAATTCTGTGTAACGCATGCTTCCTGGGCTAGCATGTTATTGGAGAGTCAATTAAATGATGACAGAGGGATTCAGAAAAACTGCAGAGAGATACAAAATGATGAGACAGTGAAGCAAAACAATTACAAATGGACATAAAGAGACCACCATAACATTAACAATTACAAAGAAGCGCAAAACAACTACAAAAGATTAGACAATGATGAGACACAAGAAAAGGAAAAAAGAAACACAAAATTGCCAAAGACAATAAAAAAAAAATTAAAAAGAGACACAAAATTACCACAGTGATAAAAACACAACAAATAAAGCCGAATAATCAAACAACTAGCAATTAAGATGGTTATGCAGACAAAATATGACTTGAGAAAAACAGAGAAGAGACACAAAAATACCAAAGCCATACAAAAATCAATAACAGACAAAAAATAGGATAAAAAAAAACTTAAAAAAAAAAAAAAAAGCAAAACAACCTTTTCGTATCATTTTGTGTTCATTGTTGTGTTAGCATTCATATGATTTATAAAACATAATGAAACCTCAGGCAGCTAATGAGAAAGAGGGGAGAGAGGAGATCATCATCAGAAGGTCATATAAATGCCCTTCAGCAAGTTTCCCATTTTACCAGTCTGATCACGCAACTTTGGCTTTGCTGAGTTTTATGGTAAAATAGTTGGTGTAATAAAATGTTTCCTGTACATCTGATTTATTTCATTATGATTAAAGTGTTACAAGTGTCAAAATGATCATAGTGGTTGTCAATCAATATAACATTTCAGCCTCATGGCCTTCATCAGAGCATAAGACAAGTTGGAGGTCCTGTCACTTCCATGCACTTACTTACATTTGACAGGTAGTTGGCTGAAAGAGTCACCTGGTAATTCACAATCTTTGAGAACTCAGCATTGGAGTTACATAATCTCCATTTAGTACAGCATCTTTTTCACAGATTTCATTTCTAAATGTCATTTTTAGCGATGCTTTAGGTGTGTGTTTCCTTCAGCACCGTGGTACATGTATTCTATGAGGCATTAACAACAAGGAAAAAAGAAAAGTCTTTGAGATGCTAGTAACGACAACAGATGATGGTTGTCCTAGTAAAAATTGTCAGTATTGCTACTTACAATTTTGCATTTACTCTGACCTTCTGATAGCTGCAGACCAACAGATCTTGTTAGCTTATTCTGATTGTGAAGGTCATATAATTTAAAAATTTTCTCATACAAAGTTAGAGTTAGTAGAGACAAAAGAAACCATAAAATCAGCTCAGCAAGGTCTTGTCTGTTCTCCAGTGCCTCACCTTTAGTGCTGCCACATCTTGAGGCAGGGCATCCTCTAGTGGTCTGAACCATACACCACTGATTTATGTTGAACGACCATAAACAAGAAATGAAACCCCAGACTTCACTTTTTATTGTTGTTTTTTTTTTGTTGTTTTCTTGTTTGATTTTGTCATTAAAAGGCATGAAGACTGAGCCATCTTAAGCTACTTTTAAAATATATTATAAGGCAGACACATTGTGAGAAATTTGGTTGGAAGAACATATGAAGATACAGCTTTCTTTCCAAAAAGTAAAATGATTGTTCTTAGGAAGGCTCAAATCCAGAATTGTATTTAAAAGTCTTTTACAGTCCTCACTATAGCCGGTGTCCTTTATCTCATTTTGCAAACTTTAGCTCCACCTAGATTCAACTCCAGAAACTTCCTAGCAGCCACAGTGGAAGCAGATCAACCAAATTTCTTTGTATAAACACATCTCACCCTTTGGCAGCCATGTTCAAATGACCATTCTGTAATAGTGTGATCCCAAACAGAATGGGGACACACAATCACCCCCACTATTTCTACCACTATCTTTGCTGTTCCACATTTCTCCCTCAGATTCAGTATTAATTTAAGTGCCTTATGATGTCTCTGGATCAAAGGTTTCAACTTTATCCTTTCAGTTTCACAGACCGAATGTAAAAATGAAATTATTCACTTACAGGATGATGTAATATAGTGTCATATTATGCATATCATTGTACAGTAATTAAACTATGGTGTCATGAATAAACAAATAGCTGTTGTTAATATAAGTTTGACTTTTTAAAAATTGATAATAATAATTTGACACAAATTATTATTACCAACAGTTCAGGCGTCCTTTTTTTGCTTGCAGCTCCACCTGTGGCCACTAGGTGTCAGGAATCTTCCAGCACGTTCAAAATCAAAACTGACAGTCCTTTGTTCATTTATGGATGTGAACTGACTTCCGTTATAAGTTTTTAAAATTAATAGTCAATCAACCTCGTTTTTTATTTTTTTATTTTTTGCAGATTTTTTTCTTGAGGCATTACACACTAATAATATGCATAGGCCTTTCTGTATATCTAATATAAACTATTCACGTTGATGAAATTTGTTACTTGTTACTGGTTCTGCCTGTTCAGTATTTTCCACGGACGTACTCAGATAATTACCTCCGAATTATTTCTCATTAAGGTTATTAATTATGAAGTGCTGTTTGCTCAGTGTTTGGACAGGCCATCTATTGAGCAGGTTCTTACAGAAAAGCTGATCGCTACACTGATATTTGGGTACAACTGTAAAATTATTAACTGTACTGCATAGCTAATATTTGAAGACATTGCTTTCTGTGTTAGCTCTTAAATGTTAACTGTATTTATTGATTTTGCTTTGTTCATTTGTCGCGCCTGAATTTAGAATTTGATTTTGTAACGTTATGTTATGATGTGACTTAGGAACATGACCCGAAATTGCAATGAGTGTCAAAAGGAGTTGTCGTGTTATATTTTGGAAGAAAAAAAATCGGAAGTATTCCGTATGCTGCGTTTAACTTGACGGTGATCACCGGAAGTGTCGCGTGACTGACTGAGTGGCCGGGGTATTGAACCGTTTTGGTAAAAAGTACTTTTTTTGTCAACAATTTATCCAAAAGATTGTGGCATTTGCTGGTATCTGCTGTATTCACGCTGGTTATAGTTTAAAGTCACAAGTTAGTATCTTAAGAAGGGAGCTTGTTGTGTGGCTAGCGTGCTGTTAACGGACCCGGCTGGGCGTTTTGATGACGTACTCATGGCTGAGCGAGGAATGAACTTTAAATGATGAATAAAATTAAATTGAAGCCCACTGATGAATTTGTTAAAATCCGGCGCAACTAAAATGAGTTTGTAAAGTTTATACGTAAAGGTAATTGGCATAAAATCATGAAAGCAGGCGTAAACTGAAGCAGCTGAAATTTAGTTGTCAATGTGTTTGGTATTTTTCCTTATTTGACCTTTACTGTCAGTTCGTTATTTTAAGATAATTCAGTGTACTTAGTCGATGTTTGATAGCGGCGGGATAGAACAACACTTCGGGGCTTTTATTATGAAGGGAAAATAATTAAGCGGAAGGGCGGATGCTGCTCGGTGTTTGCAACTCGACGCAAAGGGAGGACAGCGGATTCCGTTGGGAAGCTGCATATCATCGGCAGGCAGTTCTCATCGGATCATTTCGCTTTAACTGACAGGTTAACGGTGTCACATCTGGGATGAATTCCATTAGGTGTGTAGCTCGTAGACTGGGTGTTGTTTTGGCATGTTATGGAGTAAAATGGTAGGAAAGATTCAAAACTTGCTCTTTTCCTGCCGCTGCTCCCCTTCAGTTTGCCTGGCAAATTAGCTGGTTAGCCCCCCTTTTTCTGGCTTTGGAGATAGCATATGTTTGCTCAGTCACAAACCCCAGCTACTGTAATATCTTGCTTGATTTACATTTCTCCTTCCTCTTCCAGCCTCCACGCCCTGGCGGATTTAAATTAGCCTGGAATATGAACAGAAGAAGAAAATAAGCAGCAGCGGCGGTGGTGGTAGTGGAGGTGGCTGTCTTCCTGCAGGATTTCACCCAGGCTTTTTGTTTTTTCCCGTGGACATGCCTGGTCTGTGGAGCAAAGCTGAGAGAGGCTAGCCGGCCCAGAGTCCGGCTAGCGGAGCATTTCCCGAGTTTTGGATGATTGTTCAGCTGAAAGGCGGATTTATTTTGGACAAGCGCTGCTTTCCCTCCCCGGGTAAAGAGACAGCATGGGGGAGCCGAGCCTGGACGACTCCAATGTCAAGGTGGCTGTTCGTGTACGGCCCATGAACAGGAGAGGTGAGAGGGTGGCTTCAGTCTGCTATGACTGGGGTTGATATCCATACAAAAAACTTTTATTTCATTTCTCACATTGTTGTCCATCCCAGAGATATAATCAGTTGCTCCAGTGTTTCTAGAAAGAGTGGGTAGAATCAGTTGGCTGACACATCAATTTCAAACATTTGGTGTGCACTTGTGTCTTTGAGGCTTCATCAGAATCTTGAATGCATCTCTGTGTGCCACCTGAGTCTTTTTCAGCTGCAACACATGTTCTCTAAAAGGAGGGCTTTTGACATCTCTGTACACATACAGCATGATTGCTTGTGCAGAGAAATTAAAACACTGACACTGCACATGATTCCTAGTTCTTCTTGACATACAGTAATGTCATGTTGGCAGTCTCACACTTTTATGCTGTATGGATTATTCACAGGAACCTGGGCTGACTTAACTGTTCCCCTTTTTCTGTTTTTTTTTTTTTTTTTTTTATCCCTTAGGAGTAGGATGGCAGTCAGAGATTAGCACCCATTAGTGAAATGAGCTGGATGGCACATGTTTGTACAGTGCTGCCATAGGGCTTCCCTGATGGCTGCCTGCCATCCAGCCAGATTTAAAGCTGAGCTGCTGTGTGAAGATCTACTGTTTGGAAGTCTAGACGCTTTGTCTCCTTTACTGGCTGATACAGATGTCCGTAGCTTTTTGGCTTCAACTGTCATATGCTGAGGAGGCATGTTTTTGGTTCATTTAATGTAAATAACCCAAGAAGGCTGACCTAATGATGTTGGAGCAGAAATTTAGGCTTTTGTCTTTGCATCTCTCACTGTCTCTCCTGGGCTGCTAACATCTTAACATCTACATCTTGTTACATCTCTAATTTTAGAAAAGCCCAGATAACAAAAGCACAGTATTGCACAAATCTTTTGTGCATGCTCGAATGCGCCGGTCAAATGCATTCCAGATTTTTTTTTTCCCTGCACTGCAGGAAGGAAGACACAGATGACATTTCCTGGTCAATTTCCAATTTGTGTTTGTGCCGTGGGATACCATGTGTCCCATAAAAGGAGGAGAAAGAGGAAAGCTGCTGAGGTAGAGTGGTTGACCAACAACCGGCAAAATGAATCACGTGTGTCCTCCCCCTCATTTGAACTGGAGATGTCGGTCACAAGATCAAGGCAGTGGATCACCACACTGATCTCACTGTGAACTCTGATGTAGAGTAAACTCTGCAGGGAGAAAGATGATTTTTTTTTTCTTCACTGATGGCTCTCTGTAAAATTAGAAGTAAGTTTTCCACTTTAAAAAGTCCAGTTTTTCACCAACAGCTGCAAGGTAGTTGACAGGGAGTGAGGGGAATTTACTTGAAGTTCATTTGTCCTGTTTTGTCTTAGATTTCTTCAGTTTGTCCTCATTCAGTTATCCTTTTTCAGTGTGATATCTGACCTAACGGGTACAGCTGATATCTATGAGGGGATTTTATTGATACTTGGAGCACATTCTTTAATGCTCTTATTATTGATTCCATAAATAATAAACGCTTGTGCAGCATTTTGCTGAGAATGGAGAAAGGCTTACATGTGAGTCAGGTGTGGAAAAAACAAACATAGTTTCTAAAGTCACAGTTACTTTACATGATTGCTTGTAGACTTGTGAATTTGTTACACTTAACAAAGTGAATTTTAATTCAGTGGATTTCCTGAACTTTGACAACATGCCCATCAGCCACAGCCACTTTAGATACACCTGTTCAGTTGGTGGTTAACATAAATAACTAATTAGCCAGCCAAGACAGCAGAAGATTGGAAAAAGATTCCCTGGTCTGATGAGACTTGATGTTTGTGGTGACATTTGCATGGTAGGCTCATAATTTGGCATACACAACATAAACATGGAAGCATGGCTCCATCCCGAGTCATGTTAATGGTTCAGACTGGTGGTTGTGGCTGCTTCCAGCTGGATAATGTAATATGCCAGGTCATAAAGCTTAAATGATCTCAAATTAGTTTCTTGACTATACTCAAATGGGCTTATATTTTCAAACCACTAAAAGCAACTTTCAGAAGCAGATTTAAAACTAGATCAAAGCCAGCATCCAGGTCTAGTAGTTAGTTAATGTTGTACATAAACCAGTTCCTGTATGCATCCTCTATCTTCCAGCAAGTTGAACCAATTATTATTTTGGCAAAAAAAGGAACAGGCAGGAAAATTGAGAGTTTGCTAAATGCAGTGGGAATAGGTTTGGAACTGGCAGTGCCACGTTTCCATAAGGGCCTTTTTGATGGTTTCTCTGTCTGAATGGAGTTTCTGTCCACATCTACCAGCATTCAAGTAGTATTTTTTTGATTTCATAAAAAGCAGTGGGCAAGAGTCACTCCAGGAGAAGTGCACTCACAAATCCTCTCAGATCTCAGAAAAATTGCTCTGTGTGGTTTTCCAGTTCACACATTCGCACCTTTGATCTGTTCAGCCACAGCTCTTACTCTGTTCTCCACCATCACACAGCTGTTTCTGGAAACAGTCATGGTAGTTAAGGGAGAGCACTTTCCTCTCAGCTTTCCCTAGCTGGTGTGGTGATTCAGAGTCTGAAATAATAAGCAGGCCCCTTTAACCCAAGGCCACTGTCCCCATGTATCCCAGGTTGAGGAGGAGAGGTGCTGTAGCTGCCTAGCTGGACAAAGGCAGGAAGGGAGTGAGTCTGAATGAGTATTTGCTAACGTTGCATAATCCTCCATGTTCCCATGGCTGTGGACTTCGAAGAACAGAGCAACCTCAGGCGTAGCAACGGCAACACCGCGGCCAATCAGCTTCCTGGCTGATGTCAGTGCTGTGGTGCCAAACCTCAGCACTGGTAGCCCAGGGAAGGCCAGTGGAAAGTGGGAGCTGGTTATGGAGCAACGAGAGGCAGATAACAATGGGTACATTTATCCTCTCAACCATGCTACTTCACACTTTCCTCTCTGCTGAGCAGAAAGTACAGCTGCTGCACATGGGGCACATGGGTAATGTAGGCTGCAGTAACAGAAGGAAAAAGTAGAACAGAAAGTTTGCATTCTAAAAGCTGTATGTCTGTGTCAGCCCCCTTGTTTAACGTTTGCTCTTTCTGTCTGTTATGGGCTCTCTGTTGAATCAACCTGCCGTTTTTTCTTGCTTTCCTTTTTTTTGCTTTGTACTGCCCTTGACAGCAGAAGAATTGGAGCGTGATTCAGGTTCTCTGACCTTTGACATTAAGTTTCCATGGCTCTACCCTCATGCCTGAAACAGTAGTGCAAGCTCCACAAAGCAGACAGTTCAGCTTAAAATACATAATATTTCTAATTTGAATGACCACACTTGGCCTCCCCATCGGACGTCAGTTTTTCCAGCATACAGTAAACTTTGGTGCCGACCAGACAAGTTTTGCCCTTCCACCCACGGAAAATCACAAGACCTTTGATTTTGAACATCTTTGTAAGTTAGACTGATTTTGCTCAAGCATAAAGTACACGTTATTTGTCAAATTAACAAAAAATTCTGTAAAATGCGCTGACTTCTTTTAAGTCGAGCAATACAGCCTTCTTGTGCCTATGTGCCTTGGACCACAACTGTATGTGGTCCAATCATGCTCGCATCCATAACCCTGTCCGCTTAAGCCAGAAAAGCCTGGAGATGTACAACTACACACATTGGGATTCCCATTTGTATTGTATGTAAGAAATTGTACCAGCTAGATAAAGTGACTATTTGCATCTTGTTTGTTAGGCAAAGGCAGCTATGCTAATAATTCAGCATGTAAAACCACATACAACCTATTCACCAGCTACACAGCAATTGGAAATGCCCTTTGCTAAAGCGTGTTTTATTGCTTTATTTAACAATAAAGCTAACTTTTCATACTTTGTCACCAAACCATGAGAAAGGCTACTAATGTCTTCTGTGCACTAGGGTTATAAATATTCTCAAACTGTCTTACCCTCCCAGCTTTTAATTCTGTGAAATTAATTAATGTTTAAAGGCCATTCAGGTACCAATTTACCTAGAAATGGATTAGAATAAGCAAGTTTATTGCTTTGTGATCCAATCAAGTGGATTAATTGTGCAACTGTGGTTCAAAAATTATTTTATGGAATTTGGGAGATATTGTTGCACTCCTCTCATAGTGATATTGAATTGTTGGTTGTGAAGCTATGATTTGGCACATGGTGAGCGAGTGTATGCGTCACCCTGACTTGTTGATTATACCAGCAGTCATGACTTGGTTACAAAAAAAAAGAAACGACTGAAGAAACAGCACTTCTGTAACGCTACTTTAGACAGTTCTTGTTGCAGAAAGGAATTGAAACCACAAACTGTTTTTCCTGTCCTAACACATTTGCTGATGATCGAAACATCCCTACATGTTCTTGCAAGCCTACTGCACAGTTGAGAGGTTATTGACAGTCGTCTATTTCATATACTGTTTGTTTAATAAAAAGTCTAACAGCCCATATCTAAAGATTTGGCTGAAGTATTTACTGAATATGGTGGTAATTTGCACAGCAACAATGTAATAAAACTGCTACTCTATCATGCATATGTACACATGGCCTGAACAAGGTCATATGGTGGTGGTGGAAGGATGGTATTTATTATCAATAAAAATGACCTTGAGCAAATACTGATTTGCATTTTAAGGAACCCCATTGTGACCTCTGATCACAGGGTAATTTTATGATACTTTAAAGAGGCTATCGTTACCAGGGAGAACACAATTCCCAGCCATATATTTATGGTCTTAACAAATATGCTTCCCGCTGACACAGAAAGACATCCTATTGATGTGGTATGTAGCTGTGTTATTATTATGATTAAACATTAATTTATAACAAACTGACTAATTATGTTTATTCAGTATTTTGTGGCATGTAACCACAGTCTTAACTATAGTAATAATGTATAATTGTACACACTTGTGATTTTTTTTTTTTTTTTTTTTTAAATTCCAGTGACTCTAATGTTATATTCTCCTATGAGTACATGTTTTTTTTTTTTAATTCAAATAAACAAGCAGTTCTGTCAGATGTTGGAAGCCCAGGATATGCTGGCAGCACCTACCATGCGAGTATGCAGACAACTATTATTAGGTCTCCTAAGGACGGCAGATGAATGGAGAGACATACCAGTCTCAATTATTTATTGTTATTTTCCAGTTTGGTTACTTTTACAGCTAGCTTTTTTCTTTTTTATAAATGAAAAAGGCATCAAGATCAGTCCTTATGCATGCTTTTAATTTAATCTATATAGTGTCAAATCATAACAAGTCCCCTCAAGTTGTTTTATATTATAAAGTTATGGATCTTACAGTAATAGCGAGACAATCAAACGCCAAGAATCGACCCACTTTTACTATAGTGTGTCATCTGATCTAGATTTAAGTATAGCCTTTATCAAACATGTCTAATCTTAAAAATAGAGAGAGTGTCTGTCTCCCGACAGACATGCTGAGTTGGAAGTGGGCAGTGGGTGGTCTGAAGGCCAAGTGTTACGTCACTGCACGAACAGGCCACGGTCAGAATGGAACGTCCTTAGTTCTGTATGTGTTTGTGTGCCCAAAATAACCAGGGTATTGATTAGCCAAATGCTTACTCTAAAGTAAAAGGTCATTTTTTTCTGAGTCTGTGATTGCTTTTCTGCACACACAATTGTTTAAACATAACGTTTGTTCCACAGGAAATTACGGCTAATATCTAATGCAGTTTAACTCCTGCTTGTTATGCAGGGAGGACGTGGCTATCAGAGCAGTGTTAATAAAAGTTACTTGGTGTCAGCCATGTATATAACACTAAGGATTCTGGGTCCAAATATTATGTTTGCTTGTGAATGGTTGCATTGACTGGGATGTGTGAGGTTTTGAGCTTCAGTCGTTTAGTAATAACACTTTGTGTTTTCTGATCCACAGAAAAGGAATTAAACACTAAATGTGTTGTGGAAATGGTGAAAAACCAGACGATCCTCCATCCTGCAGGAGGTAACCTTGGAAAAGGAGACTCTAGGTAAGTCTGTTTAGAGTGTGACTCATGTCAACAGCTGATGTATTTTCTTCACTGGCACCTAATTCCTCCCCCCCCCCCCCCCCCCCCCCCTTTTTTTTTTTCTTTCTCAATGAGGGCTGCAATGCATGTCTTGTGCAGCAGTGAATGAAAACAGTCATTTTGCATTGTTATGTGTTGACACAATTCAAGAGGATGTGGGTGGAACAGACTTGAGAAATTCTCAGAAAATGTTCTGAGGACATTACCTACTATGACCATTACAGATGTACATCCATAAATGATTTTAGTAATCAATGGAAAAAAGTTGGCTCTTACAACTCTAGAACCTGCTTGAGAATACCCCTATTTGACTTTTATTCTGACAAAACTATCCAGGGGTATTTAAAAGAAAGGAGCAATTTTTAGCCTGGGTTTTTACCAGGAAGTGAAAGTTTTTTGAGTGTCCTAGGCCAAAATAGGCAGCATGTTTTTTTTTTTGTTTTTTTTTTGGTATTGTGGCAGAGAGTGGAACTCCCAAAGAAATCCCGTACAGGCATAATGTTAACTCCACTCCAGTGGTGTCACACATGTGACCTAGTCATTACCTACTGTAAATTCATCAGTTAAAGTGCAGTATCATGCCTTTTGTGGTGATGTCAGCCTTACTAAATATGTTTAGATCTAGAAAAGTTTAAATCATTAACACTTAAAAACTATTGGTGTTTAGGGTATAGGTTTCAGCACTCACACCAGGGACCCAAGTTCAAGTCATACACTTTATTTGTCATTTTAGAAGGTTTCAAGCTCTGCTGTCTTGACTGCAACAGCTACCTGTCCACACTTTGTCCATTCTAAACAAAATACATGTTGCGGACATGAAAATTAAATACCTCCGTTACAAAGTTGCACGAACTGTAATGTAATTTTGTGTTTATTCACTTGAACAGATTGTTGTTTTGTGATATTTATTTTCTCTCTTCTTTATAAGTGAGTTAACTCTACACAGAAGGGTCCTGCCTGTATTTGAACCTTTAGCTATGAGGCAACATTGATAACCACTGAGACACCATGCTGATACGGGCTGAATAGACATACTTTTAATGGTTAAGCCAAATTGTAAGAAAATAAAGGATAAAATAATATTGATGTGCTTTCAGTGTCTTACTTTTAACGGCCTTAATAGTCACACATCTCATGAGCTGCCAGTAGCCCTCTTTTATTGCCCTCATACAGATTTATAGTTGGCTTTTTTTCTTATTCTTTTTTTTGCCCTTTTGTCTTCTGAGAGGTTTGCAGTGTTTTGGGAATTTTCTTATATCCTCCCTCTAATTGCTGTTTCTCAAGAGGTCTTGTCTCAGATTTGTCTGGAATGTCCTCATGATGTAGTTTTTGGCAGGAAGCAGACCAGCCACCTGTTGGGCCTCTTCAAGGCAGGTGGATTTTAACTCACACCACTTGTCTCTTGTTTTCCACTCTTGGCTTTCCCTCCCATCTTGTTAACCAGCTGCTGTTGGTGGTAATGGCATAACTGTGCTCGGGGTGTCTGAGTTCCTGTACTGAAGGAATTAAGATGTGTTAGATTTGGTTGTAAAACACAGAACAGGATTGTGTGTGTGCTGTTAATTTGTGTCCAAGTTGTTCCAGACTAATGGTGAGATCGCTCAAACTGCGTCTCAAATTGATGGGAAGTAAGCGATTTTAATTAACCTTTTTTCGTCTAGTCTGATGGTTTGAGATCATCTATTAATCATTCTTGACTACGGATTCTGACTACTGACCATATTGGTGGAAACCAGCTGTGTCAGAAGAAAGACCTCCTTGTGACTGCTGAAGCCGACTGCAGACTGCCAGATCAGACGCGGTGAATAATGGCTTCAGGCTGACGTTCATGAGCAGACAGCAGCACTGTGTGTGTGTGTGTGTGTGTGTGTCTGTGTGTGATATGCCTAGAAGAAAGACTTCACCATCGAGATGCACGGAGACAGAGAGAGTTGTATATATAAAAAGACAGACTTAACTCCTGCTCAACTCCTTGTGCCTGGGCTTCCTCCCTTTTTCTCAACTCTTCTGTTTCCTTAGCAACGCACGAGGAGGTTAACTCTGGGTCACTGCCAGTGACCGTAAAGCCCCTTCCTTGATTGAGGAGAAGATGGAAGAGGGGGGGAAAGCCTCATTTACACGAGCATCTGTCGCCCATAAACTTCCTAGAGGTGACTTTTATGGTGGCCTGAACAAGAGCAGCGCTGCCGCTTCTCCCACTGTCTGTCAGTGACAAAGGACTAACAAAGTGACAGAAGGATGGGCTGAGTGTTGTTTGCAGATGCTGTTTTTATTTTGTTTGCTTGGGTCCAGGTTTCATTGACATGGTGTTTACATTTGAGGATTATCTTTTACTCACCAAGTTTCCTGGTTGTTAAGGTTTCGAAAGACTGGAGTGGGTGCAATAAAGGTTAGGGTGTTGTAGGTGCACACTATTTGTTTAAGTTACTGAGTTATAAAGGTCCTCTGTTTAAAGCTGGGCAGAAGATAACGTCATCTTTACTGATAGCTTTATCTGCACAAACTAGCTTTATTATTATTATTATTAGACTCTCATTTAAATTTATTTACTTTAATTGGCATTAAGTAGAGTCTTATTACTGCACTTGTTAATATAATTCAAACAATAATAACAATGTTAAACAAATCACTACAGACTGTCAGAACTGTGGCTTACACTGTGTAAAAGCACTTAGTGTGGAACAATAGGCAGCTTGAAAATTGGACAGGACATTTGCTATACAAATGAGCTCAAGGAAGGAAGTTTTAAGTCAGAGGTCATGTGACATGTGGCCTTCACAAAAGGATTGGGATCATTTTGCTGGGCATCTACAGAGCAGTGACAGGTTTATTTAACTTTAGGGTAGCTCAATATGCATTTATATACAGCCCACTAGTACAATATATAATCAGCATAGTGTTGGTGGGCTGAAGGATGAAGGCTGGTGTATAAGATAAGATAAGATACCTTTATTAGTCCCATGAGTGGGAAATTTCATGTTAAGGCTGCTGACCTATTGCACGCTATGGCGGCGCCATCTTACCCTCCGACCATACATACATTACACAAAAACATCACATGGGGAAGACAGGTCAGAGAGGTATAACAATGGAAAATGCACCACATGAGGAAAGATAAGGAGAAAAAAAATAACTCCCCCCAGACTGAGCTTCAATAGGGAGATCAGTTTGAGAACAGAAACACCTCTGCACATAGCACATGAAAAAACTCTTAATACACCAAAGAAACACATGACAAGCAACAGGGATGGGTAAAGGGTGAGAGACAGCCAATGTAGACAGTACATCCGGGCCTGCAGCAGCGCTGGACTCCTTGATCCACCATCGGCATGGAAGGGAATAAGCGTCGAAGGCGTTTGGAGGGGGAGGGGGGATGTGTGTGTGTGTGTGTGTGTGTGTGTCCAGAGTTATTCTCAGTTTCCTTAACCTAAGGTTGCTTTCTGACATACCGTTAGCTGTGCAAGAAAACACACTGCCTTGTTATTAATTAAAAAAGAAGCTGAAAACTTCACCTGTGGAAATGTTCACCTTCTAATGTAGTAGACCCCTAATCTCTGCCGTGAGACAGTTTTCAGTAACGTCTCCAGAAGTGTTTTTGTTGGGGGTTGTTGCCGAAACTCAGGATTAGTTCTGTTTAAATACAAATGAAGGATTTTCTTCTCTTAGGTTGTCAGGACCTGTGTTTCTAACCAGGCAGATAGGGGAAAGTCATGGCCACTGATCTGATTACTTGATCTGATATCTAATGGTAGCTTGGGAGCACAACTTTCATTTAAAAGGTATCTGCTCTCAAGCTTACTCCTGATTAGTAAATCCATGCATCCAGATGGACTTGGTGCTGAATGCCTTACAGCTGATGCACAAGCACCTGTCGGTTGTTTCAGTTTAGACATATACCTCCAGTTTAATGTGGGTCAAAGCAGAGGACACTTTTTTTTTTTTTTTTTTTCCAAGGCTAAATGACGATTACTTTTTGAAGACTTGTAGCTTATTGTGTAAACCGATACAGACATCAGCATATAGAAATATAAGGATTAGGACTTTTCCAAATGTAACTTATGTTCTCATTCCTGACTGTCTTGTTCAATGTGGAAGGAAAGAAAGGCAGCCAGCAGACAAGGTTGTGTACAGGATGGGTGAATAATAATAATAATAATAATAATAATAATAATAATAATAATAATAATAATAATAATGGATTGCATTTATATAGCGCTTTTCGAGACCCTCAAAGCGCTTTACAATTCCACTATTCATTCACACACTGATGGAGGCAAGCTACAGTTGTAGCCACAGCTGCCCTGGGGCAGACTGACAGAAGCGAGGCTGCCATATCGCGCCATCGGCCCCTCTGGCCATCACCAGTAGGCGGTAGGTGAAGTGTCTTGCCCAAGAACACAACAACCGAGACTGTCCAAGCCGGGGTTCGAACCGGCAACCTTCCGATTACAAGACGAACTGCCAACTCTTGAGCCACGATCGCCCTAAACCTGAAACAAAATTAACACAACAGAGCTTGTCCTTTCTATTTAGGCTTACTTGCAGCCTCTTTACGACAGCCTGTACTACAATAAAATTATTAAATAATAAAATTATTAAAGCACAAGTTTTCTCTGCTAGCCGTTTTTCAACATTGGACTGAAAAGATGCACCTCAGCACTAAGACGGTTCATTTACAGGGTGTTCACTTGCCCGTTAATGACTGTGTATTGTATTATTATTGTAATTATATTTTAAGTTAAAAATATTTTATTACACTACTGGTGATTTTCTTTCTCCCCTGGGTAAAACCTTTGAGGGAGGAAACAAAAACAACTAACAAAAATAACCAAAAAACAACTTTGCAGTGCGGATACCAACTACAAGTATTTGAAAGGACTCGGCAGGCATTTCCTTATTTTTTCCCTTTCAGTTGTGTGTCCTGTGTGTGGGTCTGATTCAGTTCTTCCTGGGCAGACCACTTTAGTTGTTCAGGGGACCACTCTATGACTCATATGTCTGTGAAGGTTCTCAGTCATCCAGGTCATCGTAGTCAAAGGAGCTTGCAAAGAAAAGCGTCTGGACTTCTTTAAGTTGCTTGAAGACGTTTCTCGGATGAGAGGTGAAACGTCTTCAAGCCAACTTAAAGAAGTCCAGACGCTTTTCTTTGCAAGCTCCTTTGACTCTATGACTCACTATAATGGTGATACATTTTTGATTGAAGTTGGAAATTTCTTGACCATCAAAGATACATTAATGATGTAATTATCTACCTCCCTATTCACTCTGTCAACCAAGGTTAATGAGTTTTTTGTGGGGGATTTTTTTGGTCTTTTTTTCGTCTTATATTAAATCTCTCATTAAACTTAGTATCCTTGGTGTTTTTCCATGTGTCCTTTCTCACCAGAGATGTCCTTACCTCCAGGATCTGCATTGCTTTGCCAGGGTACTTTGCACTTGTGTGTCTGATAAGCAGGCAGCTAACTTCCCTACAGCCACGTCATCAGTCGCTGCAGTTTGCATGATGACCTGAGGCTGTTTGCTTTGGACTCGTGAAGCTGAATGTTGACACACTCTGACAAAGATCTGTCTCCCATCAGATGTCAACGAGGCAAATACAGGCGGCTTGGTTTCCAAGGCGATACACAAAAGTGGCTATGTGGCCCCTTATCTTGAATTGATGCTGGATGAGGTGTGTGTAACACCATATGTCTGAGGGCAGTATACATTGTGCTTGTAAGAGTGGTTTTATTGTGCTCACTAAGATTTGTGTTGGGAGTGAATGCTCTACAGTGTTTGTGTTAATGTCGAAAAGATGGCACTTGAATGTAAAGTAAGGGCGGGTGCTTAACTTGTTCAATGTGAACCAACCATGTGTTGGGGGTCCACTAATAAAATGTCTGCATTAGAATCAAGATGGAAAAGACTGACACACTGGCTTATGACTCCACATTATTCCTGCTCTTGCAAGTAGAGGTGATACTGATGCATTGGCTTTGTGAATTGGAAGGAAAATGTTATATAGTGTTCATTTTCTTTTTCCAAATAACAATCTAAAAAGTCTGGTGTATTCAACCCCCTTTACTCAGACAACCCTAAATAAAATCCAGTGCAACCGGTTGCCTTCAGAAGTCACCTGATTAGTAAATAGTCCACCTGTCATACTTGAATCTCAGTATAAATACAGCTGTTCTGTGACAGCCTCAAAGGCTTGTTTGAGAATTCAGAATTGATTCAGTTTTTCATTTATATAGCACCAAATCACAACAACAGTTGCCTCAAGGCTCTTTATTTTATAAAGAAGCCAACAATCTGATGATCCCCTATGAGCGAGCACCTGGCAACAGTGGGAAGGAAAAACTCCCTTTTAACAGAAGGAAGCCTCTGACAGAACCAGACTCAGGAAGGGGCAGCCATCTGCTGCAACTGGATGAGGGTGATGTGTGGAAGGCTGGACAAAAGGCATGCTGTGGGGGAACCCCCCCAAAAAAAGATTAATAATAACTAATGATTAATAGCAAATGGCATCATGAAGACCAAGTAACACACCACACAGTTCAGGGATGAAGTTGTGGAGGTTTTAAAAACGTATTCCAAGCTTTGAAAATCTCGCAGAGCATTGTGCAGTCCATTAAAGCAAACCTACCAAGATATGGTCATCCACCTAAACTGACAGTCCAGGCAAGGAGCACAAAGTAGAATTTCCAGTAGTACAACCACACCAAGCCTACAGTCAGAACTACAATGTTGCATATTACAAGCATATTTGTGTTAGAATGGCCCAAAGTCCAATAAATCCTATTGAGAATCTGTGGCAAGACTTGAAAATGGCTTTTCACAGACGCTGTCCCTCCAATCTGACTGCACTAGAGCTATTTTCACAAAGAGAATTTGGGGTGGGGCTTGTGTTGTCGTTGTTGTTATTTTGTTTTTGTTTTTTTGTTTTTATAGGAGGGACAATGTACATTAATAAACATTGCTGTAAATGTATCAGATTTAGCCATATGCTAATTTTTATCTATAGTCACTGCCCAAATCTTAAAAGTAGATACTTAGCAGTTGAGAACTACCCCCAAAAGACTTGTAATTGCCAAAAATTAAAGGTTCAAAAAAGAATTGGCTGAGGGCTAAATACAAAAATTTTATTTTCTTTCCACTTCACAGTTATGGGCTACTTTGTGTCTATCACATAAAATACATCCGTTTGTGGATGTAACAAGAGAAAATGTTGAAATGTTCATCATCATCACTTTATTTCCAAAGCGCTTTAAAAACAACATAACAACTGACCAAAGTGTCAATGTAACAATTAATCAGCTATAACTTAATTCATAGAAGATGGCCAAACATTTGAAATGGTAACGGTACATACTAAGGGTAAAAATTTAAGATGGATAACAACTTACTCTTGGTTGAAAGCCAAGGAGAAAAGATGTGTTTTTCAATAAGTTTTAAAAGCAGCAAGAGATGGAACCTGTCTGACCTCCAATGGCAGGGCATTCCATATCTTAGGAGCCAAAACTGCAAAGACTGTCTCCTCTGGATGTATAAAATATCTTTGGGACAGTCAAAAGCATCTAGTTAGCTGAACTAAGAGCATGGGATGGTGTGCAAGGGTGAAGCAACTCAGAGAAATAACAAGGGGCAAGACTATTAAGAGATTTAAAAAAAAAAAAAAAAAAATTGAGGTCAAAGCTTCATCTCATTGGAGATTTACATTCCTATCAGATCATTTTAGTCATCTTTTGCAGTTAAATGAAAACCTTTACCAAACACACAAACAAAAGGTGTTGGTAAAGGTGGTGTTAAATACCTCCAAACTGTTTCTTCTTCACTGTTAGCTTCCTACATTAGCTCTCCTGCTAGCTCCTGTTGTCACATGTAATATAAAAACAGAATACATCAGTGCAAAAATAAGTACATTGTGACCAGTATTCCATCAGCTTTTGAATTTGGGTCGAGCTGATCTTTTATCCGAATGTCAGATAGGATTTAACCAATAACAGCGAAGTCCAAGCTAACACGTTCATTTGCTTTTAGCTTTAATATTTGAGAAGAGAATACAGAGTTGGGTCCACAGCAATCTTTAATCCATAAGTTTTGTTGTCTGAAAGTGACAGCCATAAAAACTAAAATTAAAATGTGTGAGAAATTGAATTGTTTTGGTGTACTGTGAGCAGTCGATTGAATATTTGACTTTTCCATGAACATCTTGGAGATAAATGGACTTTGTTTGGCCTGTAGTGCAGCGATAAGAAGAGAGCTTAAATGTAAGCACATCAATAAATTGAGCATACTTTACCTGCTTAGCACCAGAGGGAAGCAGGAGAGCACTGGCTGATCGCACAAATATATAAATAGGCTGCGATAGTCACTGCCACCTTTACTATATCCTCTCCCAGCTGTGGATTTTAGTAGTAGTGGTAAACTAACCCTGAGTGTATGAGATGGTGGAACTTAAAAAAAAATAAATCTGCAGCCTTAATTTCAGTGTTCATATCAAAGCCAAGCCGCATAAACAGCTTGGTCTGTCTTATTTGTGTACAAATTGCTCTACTGTTCAGTTGCCTGATAATACAAATGATGCAATCTATTTATATTTTGTAGGTCAAGTTTTCTGTCATATTGCTGCAAAGGGTTGAATGCAGGCAGGGAAAGTAACCATCCAGAACTCCGCTGAAAGTGCATCACAGGGATTGAGAAACTGAACTAGATTTACTTGGGCTTCAATTTGGTTTGGGGCTTAATGTCAGCAGTACTTACATGATCACTGCAGACACACTTAAACTACAGTGAGTCTTGAATGTATACATTTTCAGAAGGATTTTTTCTGGCTTTATTTTTTTTTTGGGGGGGGACTTGATACATCTAACTGGTTAATTAATTACTCATTCAGAACATCGAGCAGTAAGAACTAGGACAGAAAAAGCAGACTCTCTATATTATTTGACTTTTGCTCATCGGAAGAATAGCAGGTTGCTGTTGCACATATACAGTGAATGTGCAGAGGTTTAAAATGTGCTATGTATAAAACATTGTATGCTGTCTGGAGAGTACAGTTTGTTAATATAGGTGGATAAATTCAGGTCATTTAATCATTTACACACCATGTGAGGGCCAATTGTTCTATAACATACCAACCTGTGTAAACTGTACTAAAACTGTTGTCATGTGCCATCAGTATGTGCCGTGTTGCTCTTATGCTCTTTGTGCTTCAGCTTAACATTCCAGTCTCAGACTCAGGCTCTTTCCTCCTTAAACCCCTTGGCTACCTTCAGCCTTCTTTCCATCATCCACTCCTGTTCCTCCCTACATCGCCATGGATGGTACAGTCCGAGAGAGAGAGAGATAGTGAGAGAGAGAGAGAGAGAGAGAGAGAAAGCAGGAATGCAAGAACAGAAGAGAGAGAGAGAGAGAGGAGGGGGGGAAAGCAGCCATGCATTAAGTTATTTTTTTAAATGACGGCGATCAGAGCAGAGGAGTAGGCCGAAGCAGGGAGGGACTAATAGAAGTGCACGAGGCGGGTTCACAGCTCTCCTGACCGTCTCATTCTCCTCGCTCATTGGTCAGGGGGGGTCCCTAGCTTCATATCACGCAAAACATGGGTGACCCTTCTTGCCAGCAGCCTTTGAAGCAATTGTGACAGCTGTCATCACTGTGTATGTCAAAACCTGTCAAGTTAGCTTCATCCTTGAATTGGAGATGCATCTGCAGGGAGACTTCTGAAAAGCCCCCAAGAATAGGATTTAAAAAAAATAAAAATCTGAAAATAAGGGTGTGGATGACAACTATAGTGTATAAAATTACTCCTACCTCATCCCCTTTTTTGTGCTTTAAGAGAGTAAATGTTATTAATGAATTTTAACTTGGGAACTTAAACTTCACTTTTTAGCATTGACAAAACCCTCTAAAACATTTGTAGGAAGTCCTGATTGGATACTTATTGAAGAATAGCTACTGGTATCAATTACACAGCAGATAGGAATCGGTCTGCGTGCATCTGCTCTCTGAATGCAACACATCAGCAGTGGAACGTCTGTGAAATATGAAGTGTTACAGATTGCTGGCTGGTTTGTGCAAGAACTGCAGCTATAGTGGTTTATAAAGAATGTGCATGGGTAAAAGGAAACAGGTGTGAGGATGTCTTTGTGCAAGTGTGTTTTCTCGTGATGCCATCTTTATGAGGGCCTAAATGTGTTTCAGATATTTAGACAAAGGATTAATGCTAATGGGAACAGTTGGGTTAAGCAAGGTTTTCATTGCCGAATGTTAAGCTGTACAGTAATGTGTTTTAGAAGGAAGCCGGTGAAAGGTTGTAGGCCTTGGTGGCAGAAGTATTTCTGAGTGTGGGTTTTTAAACCGCTAGAAATCTCTTTCCTCAAGCCATCGAGTCAGATGATGATCTGACTTGATGCAGCTCTTTGGCTGACAGCTGCCCTCACCCTTTGGGCAGCACCACCACTGCACTAATGGAGGAAGAAGGTGACAGGAGAGGAGAGTTAGGATGAATAGAATAAAGGACAACAGACAAAACCTTATTGCATTTGAAGTGAATATGAACTATGGTAGAAGGAGTCACAGGCACTGCCAGAGACTCCCTCTCTCAGGGAACACCAATCTAATCAGTGCTTGTGGCTTCACACTGAACAATCTTGATCTTGAAAAGAATCTGCAGGCCTGGGTCACACTAGTATGCTTTGAGAGTTCGGCCTGACCCTAACCACAGATTGGTAGTCCTGTGTAGCACTGTGAGAGGTTCAGGGTAGGACATTTTAATAGATAAATCCTGGGACAAAATTCAGACAGTGTCAAATTTAGGATGACTGTCTCATGCTGTGAGCCCTGGTTTGACCCGTGTCGACTAACAAACCAATAGGAATGCAGCGTGAAGTGCAATGCTGATCAAAAGAGATTGGCACTTAGAATGGGTGTGAGTAAACCATATAAAACAAAATGATTGCGATTCCTCCAGAGTAGAAAATCCAGTTGAGTTGCTGCAGTAGAATGTTTTGTGTATGGCCTCCAGCTCTTTTTCTTTCTCACTAAGTAATAACGGCGTCTTGGCACCAATTCAGCAAATGCGTCAAATGCGATCGCTTGCCTAAGTTTAAATGATCCATCTTGTAAAATGTGGCCTGAAGTGAACTTGCATAATTATTGTGCTTAAGCACCTTAGGAGATTTGACAGTTAAGCTGGCTGCTAGTAACCTTACACCAGGCTTGATTTACCAGTATTCAGTCATACTTCATATTGTAATGACAATTCTAAAATGGTTGGTTTTCTCTGCACACTCAGATTCACACATTTTGTTGTGTTTTTTGTGGGAAGTAAGAATTATTGAATTGATTGAACAGTCCACTTTTACTCCAAGATGTGGAAACTGGAATCACATATGTGTCTGCACATATTTACAGACACATACTCATTTACTTCATGCATATAATAATGTAAAACCATGCTCTAATTTATGTATTTCTTATAATCTGTGGAGCAGGTTGATGTCAAATGTTTATGCTTCTGTAACTTAGTTATTGATTTGCCAGCTTAAGAGCTTATAATTCATTTTCAGCACATACTATTTAAAATTAGGTTAGCCTGTACTGACATTTCCTCATATGCAGAGAAAACCAGATGGAGTTCCCGTCTGTTTACTGGAGGAAACCATTTTGAAGGACATAGCTGTTGGCTAAAAGCTCATGATGTCTGTCGTGTGTATGACTGAGGCTGCTTGTGTATATATTTCCTTAGTTTTTCTGTAAAAGCTTGCACAGATATACAGAGCTGTTCCACTTCTTTTTAAAGGTTAACACACTGCCAGCTTCAGTACCCCTCTATCTCACACATCTAGTGCTATTCTCACACACGCATTCCTGAAACGATTTACTACGCCCTCAGAGATGAATGCAGCGCCCACCCTAACACCCAGATACACACCCAAATCCCCCGAGAGGCTGTTTTTGACATGTGACACAGAAGCTGTAAACAACTACAACAATGGCTATGTTTTAAAGTAAATGTTAAAACAAGGAAAGCCTAAAGCAAATGACATTAATCCAGTCTGCCTGTCTGTCCACCCACATATAAATTTCTTTCTCTTTTTATCTCTGCATGCTACACATTAGGGTCAAAATTAGCCTTGAAAGCCCATCCTACTGCATCCTTTTAATTTGCACTAAATGCCGTCTTTCTGTCTTTCCACATGTTCCCGTTGACCTCGATCCTCCCAACATCATCAGGAGTCAGTCCAAGGTAACGGCACACAAATACACACACAGACATTTTCAACACTAATTCCATGGTTGTGAATCATCTGTTTTAAACAAAGGCACCGCTGTACTACTTCAGCTCAGTTTCTGAGCTGTGTGCAACCATACAGGCAGCGATATAAAGTAATGATTTGTAAAACCATTATTGCCAAAATGGTTTGTTTAATTTATGAACCTTTATTTTAATCCTGAGGCAATACTTGTTCCCTAGAAACTGAATGTTTTTTCCCACTGGTTCTCTTTGCTGTGTGTGATTATTTTTATCGTCGTTTGAGACTTGATGGTCGCTATGATTACACAATTTGAGCATTTGAGCATTTAAAAACACAATATACACCTTTTTTTTTACTGTGGTGGCTTGTGCGACTACATATTCCAGTATAACATGTCATGGTGGTGCTGTTTTGTCTGTGTGTTTACAGGTTTTTGCCTATGATTATTGTTTCTGGTCCATGGATGAGACAGATAAGGAAAAATTTGCAGGTATGTAAATTTTTATTTTAATCATTCAAAAAGAAATTGCATTAAAATATCACTACCAGATGTGTTAACTAAATATATACTTCAGTTATACAGACTATGTCTGTTTGTGCCACTTAACTGCAGGTCAGGAGGTGGTGTTCCAGTGCCTTGGGGAAAGTCTTCTCCACAATGCCTTCCAGGGCTACAATGCCTGTATATTTGCCTATGGACAAACTGGTAATTTACACTTGGACAACTCACATATTTATGGTGAATCTTATTTTATGAACTGGAGTATTTGTCTCCGTGTTTGCAGGCTCGGGAAAGTCGTACACTATGATGGGCTCAGTGGATCAGCCAGGGCTGATACCTCGACTGTGCAGTGCTTTGTTTGAACGGACACAGAAGGAACAGCGGGAGGAGGAGAGTTTCACTGTTGAGGTCTCCTACATGGAGATCTACAATGAGAAGGTCCGAGATCTGCTCGATCCCAAAGGGTATGATTTCATTCCTCAATCAGCCCTTTTACAAATGTGTGGGTGGTTTCGTTTTTCATTTGAAAGGTGTGGCAGCTCTGATAAATCCTAAACAATTCAGTAGTTGCCTTTGGTTGAGTTCCCTTCCACGAGCCAAATTTAAATCAATAGAGTATTAGATTTACAGAACGTTTGTCTTTCGTCTCATATCCTTATAATGCAGATTCTGCCTTTCTAATATTAGTATCCTATTAAACTAGATTCAGCATCTTAGAGCTGACTCACTGTAAAACCCACAAAGGTTGTAACAGCACCAGCAGGTGTAGAATTACATCAGTCTTCGGTGTATTTTCAAATGCAAACTCATTTTTACATATTTAAAAGACTGTAAACACAGGCACTGAAGAATAAGAACACATTTAAATTTATTGTTCAGTTTATTAATAAGTTGATTCTTAGAAAATGCATGTGAAACTGTTTTGAAAGTGTAGAATTGTTCAAGGCATTCTTCAAGCAAAAATGATTGAAGATATTCTGCATTTGACTTTATTGTATATTGAATATCTGGAGAGTTTGACCTGCATGTCAGGCACAACCCCTGAAATTGTTCTTGGAGAAACATTGATAGAAAATGTTTTATATTTCTAATATTTTAGACGCTAAATGTTTTATTTCCAAATAATTTGAAAAAAAAAAAAGCACATTAATAATGATAATGACAATTCCAATAAACTAAAATACATCTGCTGTAAGTCTACTTTTCTGGTTAATGACCAGCTTGCAGCTCTGCTCTAACATAAACTCAGATTAGCTGATAAATCAGTGAAAGTCTGTCATTTGTTCTGGATCCACCAGCTGCTGTGGTCAGTGCATAAAAAGATTAGCATTCTGCCCTGCAGTCACTGTTTTTGTCCGGTTCGTGTCCAGCAGGTCAGCTGTAAATCAGGACCCCAGGCCTGTGCCTGCTGTCCCAGACACTATAACCTTTGACCTTCACTCACTGCATGACTTTTAACCTCAATAAAACGGACCAAAGACTAGCAGACCATCTGACTGCCATATGCGCTCTGCTGTGGGTCAGATAATGATGAAGTTCTTAGATCTGCGGCAAGTTAGAATTGGGGTCAGAGAGCCAAGTGCTCACAAAGTGTGAACTGTGCACTGTGGACTTCTATTGGTTACCAGAGCAAGCCTAGCCTCTACTGCCTCCCCTGCTTGGACATCATTGTGACAATAAAAAGTGATTTGATTTGTGATTTGATTGTTCAAGCATTGGATGCAATTGGTCACGAGTGACCATGTTGCGTGTCTTTGTTTTAAACCTCATTTTCTTCTATGCCCAGGGGTAGGCAAACACTGCGGGTGAGAGAACATAAAGTTTTGGGTCCATACGTGGATGGCCTGTCTCGACTAGCAGTGGCCAGCTACAAGGTAAAAACAATTCACTGAACAAAAAAACCTTTCATGCATTTATGTCACCTACTACCCCAAACATCCACCATGCAGCACTGCACCACACATCCTGTCTGATCAGTTCTTCAGATTTTCTGTGACACCTGAACAGAGTTTCTTGCTGCCATTTCCTCTCACCGTCCTCTTTGAGTATTTATATCACTTGAAGTACCAAATGTTAGTAGTCTCACCAACCAAATCAAAAATGGTGATAACATTTTGTTTTTTTATATTGTGATTTTCAGGCGATTCAACCGCACTAGTTATAAATTATAATCATTATAAAATATAAAAATAGGCGAAGAATGTGCCGTGTAATTTATGGCCATGTTGACAACTATTCTTTGGAGTGAGGTAAAGCACGTTCAAATAAAAGTGAAACAAACAATTTTATAATTTACAGCTAAATGTCATGGTTACAGTATCTCTGCATCCATCCATCCTCACTCATGAACTTGTCGCTGCATAAGTATTAAAGGTTGGAGTTTGAGCTTTGTAATGATGCTTGTCACATTTTCTCTTTTATGTGACAAAATAGTGGTTTTTATGAAGGCATGGCAAAATATTTTAGCATTTTCTTTTTTTAGTAAAATACTGTCATGTAATCTGTTTTTGAAATTAAAGCAAAATGGGAAACTATGAAAATGATTGTATTGTTTGTTTATTGTGTCTTCTTCCTTCAGGACATCGAGTCTCTAATGTCAGAGGGCAATAAGTCACGCACTGTCGCTGCTACCAACATGAATGAGGAGAGCAGTCGATCGCATGCAGTCTTCAACATTATTCTCACACACACACTCAAAGATTTAAAGTCTGGGGTAAGATATAACAACACAAACACACACATGCTCACACAAGACTGGTCTGTTATTTATAAAGATGACTAGTTAACATCTGTTCCAACTTGGATTCAAACCATGTTCCCTCAGTCCCCATGCCATAATCTCATCCCTGCACCATCAAGCTGCTGCATCATCCACCCACTTCTAAGCTCTCAGATATGCTCTACACTGTCTAGCCACATCAATCACACATAGATTTTCTTCAAAAGGCCTGCAAGGATTTGCTGGGCACGAGAAATCTAAAGCTTTAGAAATGATTGAGACTTTACTTTTTAATCATTATGATTGCTGAACTTTTTTGGGGTGCGATAATGTTTCTGCTATTTTTAATAATATCTAAACCACAAGAAAAAAGAAAGCTACCAAAAGGGATGATGTCAGCTCCGCCATGTGACCAGGCACTCTTAAGAAAAGACTTAAATGACTAATTCTCCGTCCTGACTGACCCACTTAGTCTCTCCTGATCCTTGCTCTTATTTCCAGCTAGAGTTGCTACCAGCAAGTCCTGTTAATAATTCACAGACATGACTGTGAGTTTGTCAGTTGATACAGCCTGCTCTCCTTTCAAGTCACGCCCAGAGTCAGTCACTGAGTTGGCCAGACAATTCGCCGGTAGGTTCATCAAGCTGAACAAAGTCTAACAGACAGCAAACGCATAAACTGTGTAGTCAGTGAGTGAATCACTTAGCTGACACATCCTTCTGCTACTTTTAACACTATATTTTATTTTATTATCCCGTCATAAGTGAACATCAGATTAAAAATCTCTACTGGTTTGTGTTATTCCAAAGAACACAATTTTGACCATTCAGTGCAATTTGAGTAATTTTATTTCTGTTTTTGCCGTGCTGACTGCAATATTTAGGTTGCTTTGTGATCCTCTGACTAGCAGAGCATTAGTCATTAGGGAGTTGGACTCGTTTCATGGCACTGAAACCCTGTTAGGCAGTGGTAAGCAGTATTTCTGAGACCCTGAGAACACCATTTAAGGTAGTCAACTTCAATATTCAACACGTATTTAAGCTTCCAAGTTTCTTCAATCTAAATATATAATCTGTCCCCAGTTTTAAAGAAATAGTGACCGTTGATCTTTGAATTGGAGCTCATCTCCGCCCTCAAATGACGCAGCCTGTGTTGGGGGCAGGTTAATAAGAGGCAACCTTTGACAAGTAGCAGAATCACCTGTTGCTGGATGAGTCATTCTGACACTCAGAATCTTGTCACTGGTTTTCCTTTCAGTATCCTGTCCTGTTTGGACTTTTCAGCCACGCTTTCAACTCAAAGGTCAAATTTGTTTGCGCTTTGGCCATGTGTACCTATCTATATCTCAATGGTTTCCTGATGTTTCTCTGTGTCATAAAACACTTTGCAGGCTGTGTAGTATAATGCAGAGTTTTTAAAATGTATTCCAGCAGTTGTTTTCTGCACTGCAGAGTTGACCCTATTTCTTACCATGTGTATCTGTGTGTTGATGCCCCGACACTCGTTTTATGAGCAGACACATTACAGCATTACATTTGTTACTGACTCGAGTATCAACTCCCCTGCTTTAATAATAAAGTATTTTCCTCTTTTTACTATTCGAATAGCTAGTTAGATGTTAAGACTCGAACAAGACAAAAGTGTCAGGGTACTGTAGACTTTTGTGTTTATCTCCAAGTCTTATATTTCCGGGCTACAGATCCTATCGTTGATGATGTAGTAAGGAGCTAAAATTACTGAATTACAAAAGGTTGTGGCTTCTCATGTGGTAGTGCTATTCAGTCATCAGCTTTGCCTCCCCGCTCTCTGTAGCTGTCTAACATGACTTCTCAGTTCAGGGCATTATTTAAAAAAGGTCTAGTTTTCTGTTACGGATAAACATCTCTTGTTTGTTTAACAATTTGCTCAGTCCTGGGGGATCTACACTTGTGCTGGTGTGAGGCTGATCTGTATCACTTGTCCCTGAGGGTGAGCTTTATCTCATAAGCGAGTCTTTTCAGAATTCAAGTTTGAGTTTACTTTACCTGAGATTTCAAGGTGACAATGCAATGCAGCTGTTTAAGATTTAAGATTGAACTTATCCGCTTCTCAAGATAAGGTTGCTTTGCTTTCCAAGCACAATGAAAACCCCTTTAACAAATGTTTATTTTATAGTAACACATACACATTCTCACAACTACAAACAAACTGCTGCGAAATGTAGTGTAGAAAAAATGTAGAAAAGCTTTTCTGTATGTAATAAAAGAAAAACATGTAACAGAACACATGGCTAAAGTTAGCTTATTATGATTTTCCTTATTTTCTTTCATTTATATATCCTGATAAAATAGGTTACAATAGTGTATTCTCATATTAGTCATGGTTGTATTTCTAACCATGACATCACCTTATATGCTCGAAATCCTTCTTAGCCGAGATTTCAGATTGCCCTAAACTCTGTTTCAGAGGGTTTTTTCCTGCTCAGGTGCAGCTTGGCCAGTGAGCATAGCAGCCCCTACGGCAGGGGTGGGCAACTCCAGGCCTCAAGGGCTGGTGTCCTGCAGGTTTTGGATGTCATTGATCCAACACAGCTGATTTAAATGGCTTGAAGTTCTCCAGACGCCTGGTAATGAACTAATCATTTGATTCAGGTGTGTTGACCCAGGGTGAGATCTAAAACCTGCAGGACACTGGCCCTTGAGGTCTGGAGTTGCCCACCCCTTAACTATGGCCTGTTGTTCAGACTTTGGTTGTTTTTTGTTCTTGGTTTTTCTTTTGTTTTTTTGGGGGGGAAGGGGGGGGGGTGTTTTTTTTGTTTTTTGTTTTTTGTTTTTTTTTTTTTTTTTGCTTTTTTTTTTTTGAGAGTCAGCCATTCAGAAAAGACAGAAACACAAATAACAATATTGGTAATACTGTCAGATATATAGAGCATCAGTTTTTTTGTTTTTCAGCTTCTAAGTTGCTTCTAATGGCTTAAAGCAACGGTCCCCAACCCCCAGGCCACGGACCGGTACTGGTCCGTGAGTCGTTTGGTACCGGGCCGCGAGAGTTGAGGCTTGGGTGTGAAATTTATGGTTTTCAAGGTTGCTATTGTTTTTTAGCATTATTTTTTTTTTAAATCTTTTTTTAATCATTAATTCTGTTAACCCTGGGTCTTTTCCTCTATGTTATGAATAAATCTTCTGGTTTTTTTTGGCACCAGTACTGGTTTTAGTTTGTTGTATTTATCCGCGACACCTTAAAGACTGGTCTGTGAAAATATTGTCGGATATAAAGCGGTCCGTGGTGTAAAGAAGGTTGGGGACCGCTGGCTTAAAGGATGCTAAAGTCGCTTGTTTCAGACAGTAGGCGAACCAGATTCAATAAATCTCCAAGAATAAAAGCTAAAAATCCTCATAGTAGGTCAGCTTTAAGTCTCAATAGTCAAGCTTGTTGAAATGTTGAACAACTTGTAAAGATTTTGATGAAAGTTTAGAATCAGAAAAATGATGAATATACACTAAAAAGAAAGAGCTTGTTTTTGTTTTAATTAAAACCAGTGATGTCAAAGAATAGTTAGGATGGTGTTTGCTGAAATGTTTCTTTGCAGTCCAGAAGAGCCTAAAGGTCACAACACTGAAACTAAAGCAGTAGAAGGTTAAGTATATTCGGCTTCACCCGTAGCACAGTGTGAATCATGTAATGAATTTGGCGTTTTGTGTACTGGGGTTACTCTTCTGGTAAGGGAGCAGGTAGTCTCATCTTGTGAAGTTGGCTTGTTGAGTCTGCAAGGCTGCAACTGAAGTGGAGCAGTGTGGACTTGATAGAGATTTATGGAGTTATGTGGGAGTGGGAGTGAACCAGTTCTTTTACAAGAACACCATTATCATTGTATCTGTGTGCACATTCAGCCAAAACCTTTTGGAGGCTCGACATAAGAACACCTGGTAAAGTTCAGACATGTCACACCACAGATCATCAGCCGCTTAGCTGATCAGTAATTGCATGACATTGTATGCGACTTTGTTAAAACATTGATGTGTGCAGAAAAGCAAGGTGGCTTGACAAGTGCACAGTTGACACACACGGAGGACTGCATCTGCTGATATTTAGCTGATGGGCTGCTTTGGCTTGTCAGCAGGTGTTGATCAGGTGTTAGATTCAGCCTTGTCAGCTGCTGACCTGTCACAATCAGGAGTGGATGTGGCATACAGATAGAGATGTGATATCCACCTCTTCAACAGCCCTTGGGAAGACACAGAGGGAAACTGTCATCAAGACACTGAAAGATAACGGTGTGCTCTGGTTGGTAGAATTACAAGAATCAGAAGTATAGAAGACAAGAATGGATATTGCTCAGTTAAACTTCAAAGCATACAGAAATGTGTTCAGGTAGTAGCTGCTTAAAAATCAGCCTCCTTAAGGGTTATTAGAGATTTGTCAGACCCCTTGTGGGTCAGTGTTACGGCTTTCTGAAGTAAGTGAAGTTAATTCAGATGTGCCTAATCATCTTTACTGCAACCCCTGGATATGTTTTAAACCAGCCTAGGAACACCATGGCTTTTTGTTCCATTGCTTGTTACACTGGGGAAAAAAACATCAGTGGAAAGTCAGAGAAAGGAGGGAAAAAAATACATTTACAAATACATTTTACAGTGGACAGAAACACCAACGCAGGTTGCAGGACCCTGCTAGAGCATCTCTAGTGCATAAGGCATCATGGATGCAGCAACAAATGGGACAGTAATCAGACTTTATTTTCCTTTTTGCTCTTTCTGTATCTCTGTAGACGAGTGGGGAAAAGGTGAGTCGGCTGAGCCTAGTAGACTTGGCTGGAAGTGAGCGAGCAGCAAAGACTGGAGCAGCAGGAGAGCGCCTGAAGGAAGGAAGCAACATCAACAAGTAATGAAGCAATTAAAACATGGATACAGAGAAACAGTACATAAACAGTTTTTTAAATGTTTTCCCAATAAAGGTTATATTTCTTCCAAGGTCATTCAAGCCTGACGTTAAAGTATCTCAACACACAAGCAGACAGAGCTACATGATTGCTATCAGTCCATCAGCTGGTCTCTTCTCTTTGTGTTTGCAAGGTCCCTCACTACTCTGGGTCTAGTGATCTCAGCTCTGGCTGAACAAGGAACTGCCAAGAACAAGACCAAGTTTGTTCCTTACAGAGACTCTGTTTTGACATGGTTACTGAAGGTATGATAAACATAAACGACCACCTGAGCAAAAAACATTTTATAGCATTTTTTCCTCTATATTTTACTTTTTTCTTTTTTTCCCCCCTTATGAATTCTCCAGGACTGCCTGGGAGGTAACAGTCGGACAGCAATGGTTGCTACTGTGAGTCCAGCGGCAGACAACTACGAGGAGACGCTGTCGACACTACGTTATGCCGACCGAGCAAAGAACATAGTTAACCATGCTGTTGTTAATGAAGATCCCAACGCTCGCATCATCAGGGAGCTCCGAGAGGAAGTCGAAAAACTACGAGTGCAACTGACACAGGCAGAGGTGAGAGATCTTCACAATCTAAGCAATCACCGTGTTGAAGTATTTGCCTCACCTGCTTGTCCTGTGCTTTATTATCGCCAGTCTTTGAAAGCTCCAGAGCTCAAAGACCGTCTGGAGGAGTCCGAAAAGTTGATTCAAGAGATGACGGTCACGTGGGAGGAGAAGCTTCGCAAAACTGAGGAGATTGCACAGGTGAGACGCACAAGAAACATCAAATGTAATTGATTTTGTTTTTATTCAGTGTAATAATTACAGTGCACAGTGTCTTTATTTTCTCAAACTGCATCATTCAGATACTTTAAAAGCTGAAAGTCTGATGTTTTTTGTGTGTGTGCGTGCGCAGGAGCGTCAGAAGCAGCTGGAGAGTCTGGGTATTTCTCTTCAGTCTTCAGGGATTAAAGTTGGAGACGATAAGAGTTTTCTTGTCAACCTTAATGCTGATCCTGCACTCAATGAACTGCTTGTGTACTACCTGAAGGTTTGCATGAACACACAGACACATACAGAGTCCCCATCATGCTTTACCTAATGCCTTCTAAAGTATTATTCCTGACTTTTTTTTTTTTTTTAAACCAGAGTTGTGTAACTGCAGCTTAATGAGCGATCAGTCTTTGTCCTCTAAAAACTAAATTTGATCAGATGTGTAAGAGATTTTTTTTTTTTTTTTTACACAGTTTGAATCATAGAAACTGAAGTTTCATTTTTCTTAATAGCAAGCTGAAGAAGAACCAGTTGTCATGTGACTTGCACTGGGTTTTGAAAACGCTTAAGAGGAAATTTCATTCATTTATACGAAACCTGAAAGGCAACCAGCTGTTATGGAAACATAATAATGTTGCTGTTTGATGGGCTCGATTAGAACAGATAAAGTTTAAGGAGTAAAATTTAGATCAGTTGTGATTGTAATTATAACTGGAACATCCCATAGATTTGTGATGTGTTCCTCTAGACAGGCTCTTTATTCCCCTTTTGTTTGGGTCAGCTGATTGTAACATGTTGAACATCTCAGGAACACACAAAAGTGGGCTCAGCAGACTCCCAGGACATTCAGCTGTGCGGGATGGGTATCCAGGCAGAGCACTGTGTCATTGACATCACAGCAGAGGCAGCTGTGATTCTCGCCCCCTACCGCAACGCTAGGTAAGGAACGCAAACGTAACACAAACAAAGTTCAGAGAATTACACTGCAAGGTTTTAATTGGGTAACTTTGGATTAAAATTAGGGTTTTTAAAGTTCTAAAGGTGGTTTATTTCTCAGCAGGTTATATTCAAAATAAGAGATCAGCACATACAAAACCACTGCCCACTGGCCAGCTGGCTTCTCTCACCAGCCTCAGTGCACAGAGAGAGAGTCAGTAGTTTTCAGCAATCATTCTAAACCTTGTATTTTTCCCTTATTAACTTGTGACCAGTGGAGTGAAATTTATATCCTGATTCTTTCCCCCCCCCCCCTTCCTGCTGGCTACAGAAACACATAGTCCTTTTTCTGGTTGACCTTTATGTGGAATTTAGAGGTCAGCCTACTTATCTGTTGCTCTCAAATAGTTCGGCACCATCACTTGGGAAAAGGTGCTAAAAGAGTTCTAAATTGCATAAGGATATCTTTATGCTACACAAACCTATATACATACTTTATTTCTCCTGTCTCACACTGACTGCTTTATATCTAGTAAGACTGCAGCAAATATGTTGCTAAACTGCTTGTAATATGCATTTGGCTTCTTTTTATTTTACTAAAGTTATAGCTGTCTTTTCTAAAATATACAATTTGTCACCCTTGTGCAAAAATGCCTAGTTTATGTGAACACACTTGTAACTACACTGGGAAACATTAGGTTGACTTATTTAGTTAATAAACGCCTTCGTGTGAGCGTTGCTTATGTTAGAGTAGTTAAGTTTAGTTTTACTCTGTATTTGTCAGGGACCGTTCACAAAAACATTCTCATGAGAGAAACAATCCCTTGTGCTAGATTTAGCTACTACCTAATTGTATGTGCAGTTCCTGGCTGGTACATCGGTGTTAAATAAGCTATAAAATACAAATACACGTCCAACATGTAAGATTACAAAGTAAAGCCAGATAAGAAAAAGATGTCCTGGTTATTTGGAACTTGCTACATTATACAGGCCCTATGCTGATGAGGCTAAACATAGTGTAGTTAACCCCACCAGGGTTAAAGTCCTCTTACCAAAAGAGATGTTTTCTTCAGTCGGTTGCTTCAGCTTCTGTTTGAGGTTCTTTAAAAATATAAATGCAACTCCCAACTATTGTCACCATTTTTTTTAAACAGGACGTGTGTTAATGGCTCTCCAGTAACCAGTGCTCTGCAACTCCACCATGGGGACCGAATCCTCTGGGGAAACAACCACTTCTTTAGGTAACCGCTGTTCTTTCTATTTAATTTATATTTTAAGTCTTTAAAAAACCTCCCATCAATCGGTTTGGGCTATTTGTTAAAGTTACATAAAATATTTTTGAGTCATGGATGAATGCATTTAACTCACTTTCAGGATCAACCTGCCTAAGCGGCGCTCTCGGGCTGCTGATGATGAAGAGGGTGAAGGTGGCGTGATGAAGAACAGTGGTAGCAGTGAACAGCTGGATGCAGATGGTGATACAGCCAGTGAAGTGTCCAGTGAAGTCAGCTTCTCGTATGAGTTTGCCCAGACAGAGGTCATGATGAAAGCCCTGGGCAGCAATGGTAAGATGTGTTAGGACACTATTATGGAAAACAGCATGTCTTTTTCACTTCCTGTCTGACTTCTCAACGTTGTGTCAATTCAGACCCCATGCAGGCAGTCCTCCAGTCTCTGGAGAGGCAGCACGAAGAGGAGAAGCGGTCTGCTTTGGAGCGACAGAGGCAGATGTACGAGCAGGAGCTCCAGCAGTTGCGTAAGAAGCTCAACCCAGAACGCCTGTCCACAGGTCAGTCTGGAGGGCCAACAATTGGGCAGCAAGGTCCAGGACAGCAATCTCACTATCGCAGCATGGAGAGGCTCAGTATAGGAGGGATGAGCCATTCAAGCAGTGCTCAGAGCAGACTGAGGCAGTGGAGTGAGGACAGGTGAGTTTCTTTGAATTTTAGGAATATGCATAATGTGCTGATTAATACCAACTTGGTTTTCCTAATCCATCTGTTCGCCTGTCTCCCTTCATGTTGTTTTCCACCTGTTGTCCTTCTGCAGGGAGGCTGTGTT
Source organism: Diplotaxodon limnothrissa (assembly GCF_057381915.1). NCBI lineage: Eukaryota > Metazoa > Chordata > Actinopteri > Cichliformes > Cichlidae > Diplotaxodon > Diplotaxodon limnothrissa. Next base: position 7,014,112 of record NC_140596.1, on the reverse strand, counting down.
GGTGAGGAGTCTTCGGAGGTTGAGGGAGCAGATAGTCAGGGCGAACCTCCTGGTACAAGAAGCCTGTTTCATTGCAGATGAGCTGGAACGTCACACAGAGTACCGAGTCACTCTGCAGATCCCATCAGACAACCTTAATGCAAACCGCAAGGTCGTAAACACAAACATGAAGACCTTACATGTGGGTGACCTGTCCTCTGGTGTTCCCAAAAGCTTATAAGTATGTCTGTGTGTAGAGGGATGCAGTGCTCAGTGAACCAGCGATCCAGGTTCGAAGACGGGGTCGGGGCAAACAGATCTGGAGTTTGGAGAAGATGGAGAACCGTCTGGTTGACATGAGAGAGCTGTACCAGGAATGGCAGGACTACCACTTAAATAATCCAGACGACCAGGTGAGTTAACAGCCATTTGCCACCATGATAGCTTCATTGTAAACTTATTGGGAATCTTATGAAGTCACACATAATAAGCACATCTCTAACATCTACCTATTAAAATTTTCCTTGTCCAGGCAATGTGTCCATATTTACGCCGAGCGGACCCGTTTTTTGATGAGCAAGAAAACCACAGTCTGATCGGCGTCGCCAACGTCTTCCTTTCCTGTCTTTTCTATGACGTCAAACTGCAGTACGCTGTTCCCATCATCAACCAGAAAGGAGAGGTAGAACACAATTTGTCACCAGTTTAATTCCTTAATTTCTTCTTATAGAAGTAGCCCTGACTTACAGAAACAGTCTCTAGACTTGGTATGGTATTACGCTTTTCACTGTGACTCAGGAAGAGTTTCACTGAGATCAGAATTTAAAAGTAAAAGTTTGCATGATATTCAGGGAATTGTGTTGGTAAAATGTTAAAAGATTGATAGCAAAAATTGACTCCAGGAAGCTGATGTAAACTTTCAGCTGATTTTCATGATTGCATTTGAAATCTGAGTGGTGAATGAGCAGCTATAGAATAGAACAGCCAGAGATACAGGAAGTCTTTGGGGACAAGGAACAAATTCTGGGAAAAATTGACATGCTTTTCTCATTTTCAAGTCTGTACTTTTATTCATGAAGTCTATTAAAACAGCTTTGCATCTTTCCCCGTTAAAAAAAAAGTATTTTTCTTATACTAAAGGCTAAAGGATGTTTTCTTGCTGTGTTTAGGTTGCAGGTCGCCTGCATGTGGAGGTGGTAAGAGTTGGAGGGGGCTTAGAGGATAACATGGCTGGAGGAGATGAGCCTGACAACAACCAGGACATTGAAGTTCAGGATCGCAAACTGGTCTGCATGGTAAGACTCATAGCTCATCAGAAAATTTAGTGCATTCAGACCATCTGAATCTTCCCAATACTTCCTGGACTATTAGGTATGTTTAGTTGGCATCTCATTTTTCCCGTTTGTCATCCACAGATTAAAATCCTGCAGGCTACTGGTCTTCCTCAGTACCTGTCCAACTTCGTCTTCTGTCAGTATTCTTTCTGGGACCAGCCTGAGCCTATCATCGTGGCTCCCGAAGTTGACACGTCATCCTCATCACCCAGCAACAAGGACCCACACTGCATGGTGGTGTTTGACAGCTGCAAGGTAAACATGGGAGGGAAGACGAGAATTTCAAGTCTTGCAACAAATCAAGAAGCTTTCCTGAGCGGTGTCTATTTTGATTTCTAGTTGTGTGAAAATGTGTTGTGGATTGGTCTGAATGGCACTTGTTTTTTGGGGGCTTATGTAGGAGCTGGCTGTGTCCGTAACTGAGGAATTTATCGAGCACCTTACAGAAGGGGCAGTCGCCATTGAGGTGTACGGACACAGACAGGCTGATGCTGGAAGAAACCCCGCACTGTGGGACCTCAGCATCATCCAAGCTAAGACACGCACATTACGAGACAGGTAGATATAACAGAAAGAGTACATATAGATTCTTGTTCTGCAAGGAGCACAGGTGTGCAAACAGTGTCTGATTTTGTAGATGGAGTGAGGTAACACGTAAGCTCGAGCTGTGGATTCAAATCCTGGAGATAAACGAGAATGGAGACTTTGTTCCAGTGGAAGTGGTACCTGCCAGAGATGTGCGGACCGGAGGAATCTTCCAGCTTCGGCAGGTGAGGATGACACATCACAACAAAAACAGTCAACCTGTTTGAATCAGAAAACTGGAAAAGCGGGCTTCTAAATATTCTAACTAGTGTCTTGTCTTCTTAATCCTCCTCAACCTTCTCCTCATGCTCCTTTAGGGTCAGTCGAGAAGAATCCAGGTGGACGTGCGCTCAGTTCAGGATTCTGGCACTATGCCCCTGATCGCAGAGATTGTGCTCGCTGTATCAGTGGGCTGTGTGGAGATCAGAAACACCACAGCAAACCAGGAAGCAGATGAGATGGACAGTTATCAGGTAGACCACTCTGTCTACAGTGTGATTTACACTTTCATTGAGTCATAAATTACCTTTGAAGTAGCTGACTTGAAGAAGAAGATGGAGTGATTAACTGAGTTGTTTGGTGGACAGGAAAGAGACCTGGAACGGTTACGGCGGCAGTGGTTAGGTGCTCTCACCAAGAGACAGGAATACCTTGATCAGCACCTACAGAGCCTGGTTAGCAAAGCAGGTAAAAATACGTAGATTAGTATGCAAAATATTGATGTGCACAGGTATTTAACAACTGTTTCTGATCCTAATTCACAGTTACAGCAATTTACACTTTGCAAGTGGAGTAAGGTGAATGAAATGTTTAATGCATGCATGTTTTGTACAGAAAAAACAGAAGATGACATGGAGAGAGAGGCGCAGCTCCTTGAATGGCGTTTGACTCTAACTGAGGAGAGAAATGCTGTAATGGTGCCCTCTGCTGGCAGCGGCATTCCTGGAGCACCTGCTGAATGGTACAGCCCATTAAATGATGTTCTTATTGAAAACAGCTGAAGCCCCTGTGAGCCTAAAGCTGCAGCTTCAGACTGCTTTAAACGCTCTGTATCAAACCGCTTTAAAATTTTAAACGGCTCTTTGTGATGTCAGTGAGCGCAGATATCCCTAATATGGTCATATAAGGCACACACTCTGGTTTAAACACAGAAGTCTCATCAAACCTTCTGTTTGCAGTTTGTAATAACTTGGCTTGAATGGAGCTAAAGTATCTTGTTTGAACTGAGGAGGTGCATGTAGGCCAATTGCAAAGGATTACTGTCTGAGAACAGAAATATCGAGCTGGAAATTAGCATTCATTATAACATTTTAAGACACAGAGGTTTAAGCAACATTTTTTTTTTTTTTTTTTAAAAGGGTTCCTCTGCCTGGCATGGAGACTCACATCCCCGTCCTCTTCCTCAATCTCAAACGTAAGTCAGTCATTTGCAAAATTGTGCAGAATCTCACAAAGTGTTTATCTTTTTATATAAGTTAATTTGAAATATCTTTGATTCCCCAGCTGATGACCTCAGCTCTCAAGACCAGTTTGAAGTTCCAGAGGCTGGAGGCTGGGATGCTATCTTGAATGGAGAGGATGAGGATGACTTTTTTGATCTACAGATTGTCAGACACTACGATGGAGAGGTGAGGATAAACCTGTAATTCTCATAAAGGAGGCCTTTTCATTAGAAACCCTTGTAGTAACTGAGCTGTTCACTCCACAGGTTAAAGCAGAGGCATCCTGGGACTCCACTGTCCATGAGTGTCCTCAGCTCAGTCGAGGGGGATCATATCCTGAGCAGCGTGTCTATCTGACCATACGGGTGGTGGTCCAGCTCAGTCACCCTGCTGACATGCAGCTGGTGCTGAGAAAAAGGATCTGCGTCAATGTTAACCCGGGCCGCCAGGGATTTGCCCACAACTTTCTCAGAAGGATGTCAACCCGCAGCACCGTACCTGGCTGTGGGGTCACCTTTGAGGTGGTTTCCAACATACCTGGGGTAAGGCCAATGGGAAGAAGCATTGTTTTGCCAAGCATATTATTAAACATGTTGTTAATCTTTATGATGCTTTGTCTCCTTAGGATGCTCCTGGTTCAGAGGACAGGGAGATGCTGGCCCGACTCGCTGCAAGCGCACACAACAGCCAGTCAGGCGATGATGAAGCTGCCATTGAGAAATACCTCCGGAGTGTCCTGAGTCTGGAGAACATTCTGACACTGGATAGACTCAGACAGGTAGGTGGAGATAAATAATAGAGCTGTAGATTGAATTTAAACCCACATTATGAATAGGCAAGCATTCATCCAGTCACACAGCTTTTTTTTTTTTTTTTAATTGATGATCTTCTAATATTTTCTTCTAATATATACATTAAAATACTGTGTTTTAGGAAGTGGCCGTGAAGGAGCAGTTGACTAGCAGAGGGAAGAGTAACAGACGGAGCATAAGCTCTCCTTCTGTTAACAGGGTAAAGCATGAAATATAGTGGCAGGCCATCATAGCACAGATGGCATTACATTTTATTGCAATAAGATGTGATGTTTCTCAATATATATATATTTTCTTGGCTGTCCCTTCTGTCAGCTGTCTGGAAGTAGACAAGACCTGTCCACAACCTGCCTGCTGGACGATAAGGTAATACCCACTGTTCAACAGCACAAAATCATGTGTTTCTGTTTGTGTAACTGCTGGAGTGTTGCCTGTGCAACGTTGGAAGCTCTCTTCATTAGCGTGCATAAAGAGAGCTAGGAGAGCTGTGTTATTATTGCATGAAATCAAAAACTTTACCTCTTTGTATTTAACACTGCATTCAGTTATTAAATAGACCCGATAATTATGTGGTCATTTAATTTACTTAGTTTAATTAATAAAAGAAGAACTTTTTTCTAGTTAAATGTATCTACTAGGGGTGCAACGATATTCGTATCGATATTGAACCGTTCGATACAGTGCTTTCGGTTCAGTATGCATATGTATCAAACAATACAAAATTTGTAATTTATTTTATCAACTTTCCTTCTGACAATGCTGTCTGTGTTGAGCGCTCAGTGAATCTGCGTTTGACTACTCCGCCTAGGCTGCACTGTCGAGCGCAGATCCACTGAGCGTTCAACACAGACAGCATTGCCAGAAGGAAGAGCGCAGGGGAGACAGAAGTTAAGCTCTCCTTGCAACATGGCAAATTGAACCTCCCCCACCCTCATTCAGATCTTGCGTTTGGAATTATTTTGGTTTTCATGTGACGTATGACCCTGAAGGTAAGCGCGTCATGGACTAAAGTGAAACAGTATGTTGGATGTGCCACGCAATGCTCAATTACATGGGTGGGAACTAGTGTGTTAGCGCAGTTAGCTCGTTAACGTGTTGGCCATCTAGCCCCACGCACGGGTGATCAGGGGTAGCTCGTTAACGGAGATTTGCCGTGTTGTGGCCTTAACATCATTTCAACGAGATTAACGCTAACAGCACTAGTGGGAACACAACGAATATGACTGCGCATTTACGCCGACATCATCCTAGTGCAAAGACAAGTGGAAGCAGACAAAAACAACAAGCATGCATGCTACAAACTTTACCCGAGTCATTTAGACAGCCGTTAGCACATGATTCTCCTTATGGGGACCTGATATGTTTAATATTGTGGCGAGCTCAGACAAGGAGGAGACGGAGGTGTCGTTTGGTCTTGCTTCCCGTGAGCTAGCCAGGGAGCACAGCCGTTTATTGACATCTGCAGAAGAACACTGCCGCTAGCTAACTGCTCAGCGCGGCAACCGCACAGCAACAACAACAACAACACACAGGGCGCCCTCTGACCCCGGAAGGACACACCGTCGCAGCGAGAGGGCGTCACCCGTCACTATGGCAACATAAACAAAACATAACTGTACAAACAGAACCCCGACCAAGCCCTGACCCCTACATAGCCCCCACCTAAGGGGTCAGTCGTCCCCGACGACCCCATTACCCCACACAAAGTCCTGCAAATGTCCAAGTGCCTTCTTTTGGCGCACCAGCCGGTCACGACCGGCGGGGGAAAAGTCACTTGGGTCAGAACATGGGGTGCCACCATCATCCCACTTCTGACACCAATGTGGCGAGCTCAGACAAGGAGGAGACGGAGGTGTCGTTTGGTCTTGCTTCCCGTGAGCTAGCCAGGGAGCACAGCCGTTTATTGACATCTGCAGAAGAACACTGCCGCTAGCTAACTGCTCAGCGCGGCAACCGCACAGCAACAACTACAACACACAGGGCGCCCTCTGACCCCGGAAGGACACACCGTCGCAGCGAGAGGGCGTCACCCGTCACTATGGCAACATAAACAAAACATAACTGTACAAACAGAACCCCGAACAGCCCTGACCCGCTACAATATGCTGCTGAGAATATAGCCCAGAAGAAGTGTATAGTATAGCTTTTATTTTGGAAAGAGCCATTTCTCTGTAATAAACTCTCTTTTCCAATGATGAGTGATTCCTCAATCAGATACAGGGCTTACAAAATCGGTAGCCCGATGTCCCGAGGCTAGCGATTTTTCCAGTCGGGCTACCAAAATCTATCTCTGCCCTGCCCGTCGGGCTATTGTAGGAAGAAAAATATATTGTAGCATCCCTGGCTGAATGATGGTCTCTTATACTGATGCTTCACAGAGGTTTTATTGGAAATGTTTTTATTGAAACATTCAGTGAAGACACCGTAAGAGCTAGGAGCAAAACAAAACCAGCAATATTAATACCATAAGATCAAAGGAAACAAATTTCTCCTGCTCACATATAGCATATACATCAAATTTACATCACTCAATTCATTATATCACCTCACTAACTTACAACTACACATAAAGGTCAAGGTTAACAACATAAACTCTATTAAATGACATTTTGATTGCATGTAACTTATTCCGTTAAAGGAAACATTAACAAACCTTGTGCCACTGTCAGCCAGGTACTAATTGGCAAAGTAAACGTACATATTTTTCACTTTAAGGCACACTATTTTACCATATCCTAAAAGAAACGTTACTAACAGCCCTTTAACGGTTTTGTGCCAGTTTCCTGTTTCAAAATAAAAGCATTGATTTCAAAATAAAACCGAAGTGCCTTTCAAACAAACGTAAAAATATTTACCAAATTTAAAGGTCATTTACATATGTCAATGCTTTTCTCATTCTTTCGGAAATGTAGCTGGGTAATTATGTCATTGGCATCGGTGAGCCACTGTCAATATGTGACATATTGAAATCGCGTTTGAATTTGCGCTTGTTTTTTGCTTTCACTTTGCAATCGCGCGAACTGTGTATAGAGAGCGACAGTACTGATTGGTGAGTGATGATAATTTGCGCACCAATTCCTCTGACATTGTCTTATCAATCGTTAGCTTACTATGCAAACATGACAAGTGAAATCTTAAACATGTAAGAGGTTGATCGTGCAGAGAATCGCTGACCGTTGTGTGTGTGTGTGTGTGTGCGTGTGCGTGTGCGCGTGTGTAAAAGCAGCAGGATATATATTTTAGTTCTGCTGAGCCAAATAAGACGGGTCAGGGTGAAGAAGTGACAGCCAAAGAAAAGTTTACCACAAAACGGAAAAGTTATGACAAATCAGACTATAAGGCAAAAAGAAAGTGCAGCTTTATGGTTTCATGGACAAAAGAATTTCTGTGGCTGCAATATGAGCTATATAACCGGGGCTGCACATAAGTGGTCCGCAGGTGCGCATTCGCTGTCAAAATAAAGAAAAAAAACGCGCACAAGATATGAAGTTGCAACACGTGTTTGCATACATAAGATTTTCTGGAGGAGGACAGACATTTGTTTAGAACTCTTAAAGATGTCGAAGAAGCTCCTTTAAGCAATTACTTTGGTCTTCCTCCACCTCCAAGTCCGAACCACAAAAGAAGCGCGTATTCTCGGAAAAGTGTTTGCAGGAGGTGAGCTGGCTTCAAACAAATGATGAACGCACAGAGATGTGGTGCGGAATGTGCCGTGAAAATCCCACTCTAGCGGACAAAAACAGTGCCTTTTATATGGACGCAAACGCGCGTTGCAACTTCTTATCTGGTGCGCGTCTTTTATTTTGACAGCGAATGCGGACCACTTATGTGCACCCGTGTAAATAACATAATGTTCTGCCGGGTGTGTTGTTGGTTTTCTCTCGATTTCTGAGTCGACAAGCGCCTTTGTTACTGGGACCAGTCATTTTAAGAAAGGCCCCCATTAGAACCCATGAGAAATGCAAGAAATGCATTATTGCTCAGTCTGCAATATCTTTCCCAGAACAAACACCAATTGCAAATAACATACTAAAAATAAACCTGAAAAAATCTGTTTAGAACAGCGTACTATGTTGTAAGGAGTGAACTACCACTGGCAAAATTTAGCAGTCTTTGCAAACTTCAAAAAGTAAATGGCCTAGATCTTGGTTCCACTTGTCTCTTACCCGTGACTTCAGTGGAAATTTCAAATTCAGGATCTGACACAGACTGATTCATGTCCTACACAGTTCTTACAAGTTCATAGAAATTTCTGTTCAATTAGAACCAAGTATTTGAGTTGATGATTGTAATTTTTATACAATGTTGTAATTTGTTTTTCAACAGTTTTTTGATTTATGTTTTTTTGTTTCCTTTACAATATTATACTTTAATGTATAATATTGTAAAGGAAACAAAACATCAATCAAAAAATTGCTCTCTTTTTTTATTTGGGCTACTTAAATTTATTTTGGGCTACCAAAAACTGAAGAGTCCCTGCCCGAAGGGCTACCAGGGATTTTGAAATTTTGAGAGCCCAGAGATATATTTATTTTTTTAATTACTTTTGTTTCAGCAACATTAAATTTAAAAACTGTACTTTTGAGTTAAAATATATATTTATAAGTTTAATAAATGACAAATTAAAAAGGCATGAACATTTTTTTGTATCGAAAAAATATCGAACCGTGACACCAAAGTATCGAACCGAACCGAGAATTTTGTGTATCGTTGCACCCCTAGTTATCTACGTAATACTAGTCAGATTAATCTCAGCACCAAACACTATAGAGTTCAGCACTGAACCAAAGTAACCAACCTTAATCATTTAAATAAGTTTATAATTGAAATAAGTTTATAATTTATTGACAGTGATTTTTGAGAAAGTGACACAATTTTTCTTTTTCTTAGTCTGCTTATGCTTTATGCTTCAGCCAACATGCTTCAAAAGGCCCAACTTTAATGTCATATTGTAAGGTGCATTAGCACACTGGAACACAAACCATGTTGAAAGACCAAAAAACAATATTTCGAAAGGTTTAGGAACCCTGTTTGAAGTTTTTCAGTTTAAATCAACAGAAAGACCTGTTTGCTTTTACCCTATATTTGCATAAAAAATTTATGATTTGTTTACATATGGGTTACCATGTATATCTGAAAAAGGGGTATTTTCCTGTTGTTTTTTTGTTTTTTTTTTTCTTGTTTTTGCTGTTGTTGTTTGTTTTTTAGTTAATATGCTTATTTATTATTTAAAAATAATGTGCATTAGCACAGGTAGTACATTGAAAGTAGAAACTAACCAACTTGCATCTTTTAGTTGACAAGAACAGCTATACATAAATTATACTTTGTGCTTGGAGCAGTAATTTGTGTGCTTTTACTTGTGGATGCTGTACGACTCAGATATTTCATCCTTTTAAATCCAACATTATCTCTGTCTGCTCCCTCAGGGTCGATGGGAGAGTCAGCAGGATATCTACATGCCCTCTCAGTTTCCTCGCACCCTGCCCCGCCCAGCCTCCTCCCCTTCCACCTACTCTACCTCCCCGTCTTCATCAACTACTCCCTTCGGCACTCCTCCTCCACAGAACCAGGAACCAGAGCAAGGTAAACCCCTCCTTCTTTTCCCATCTCCTTTCTCTCTTCAATAAAACACTTTGGGCTCTGCTCATTGCTCCATCTTACTCCCCCAGCCATTCTTTTCTCCTCCTTTTTCTTCTGCCTGGATTCATCCACTTGAGCTGCTCACAGATTTCACCTTACTTTCTCTTCCACCTTGTCCTCTTTTGTCTGATGTTCCAAAGATATTTAACCACACCATCTGATGTTTCATTGTTCACATTATTAAATGCTAGATCCTCCATGTCCAGTGTGTTATCACACTATCTACCTGCTCTCTTTGTATTCATTTCTAGTGTAAAGGTCTCCATTCTCTCCTCATCTCCTTGAACAGAGCTTTTTTTTTTTTAATGTCTGCTGTGATTAATCTGAATATTGTCTGTCAGTTAGTTGATTCATAGTGATTTCATGTTAATGTCAGTTTGAATCATTGTCACTGTGATGTCCTTCAGCATAATTCTGTTTTGAAAATAAACAGAATTAATGATGTTTAAATAATTTCTCTTTCACAGTCCAGTAATTTAGAGTGTTTATGAAATCATATCCTAATGGCTGAAATCATCTTTGTGTTAGTTTTTTTGTTTAGTTTTTTTTTTTTTTTTTTTTTTTGCCAGCTTCCTCTGTTAGTCTATCCCAGTATTGGGGTTTTTGCCATTTTCTGGACTCACTTTCAACTTCCAATCTTAATCTTTCATGCCTCCTCTACCTCCCGGACCTCCTCTTGTTTCCTTGCTTCCTTCCATCTCTTCTGCCTCCTCCCTTCTCGCCTCGTCTTCCTCCTTCTCGCCTTCTTCCCTTCTTCCCCCCCTCCAGGTCGTTCAGGACTTGCTGCCTCTTATCTTTCAGTTAAGGCGCTGGTTCCCCAGATGCCCAAACTGCTCAAGTCTCTGTTTCCAGTGCGAGATGAGAAGAAGGAGCTGAGACCTTCGCCGCAAAACCAGCAGGTCAGCAGATGGTCCAGTGCAATTCCCTGGAAGCCTTGTATTGAGTTTGTTACATACCTGCAATAGATATAATATCACTTTTTTATTTTTCAACTTTTATTTTTAAATATTTGAACCATTATTCTAGGATCCTTACCTTACAATATAAAGCGCCTTGAGGTGACTGTTGTTATTTGGCAATTTCAATAAAACTGAAATGACCTGAACTAAATTGTAGACGGGTTAATCAGAATTGATTTCTACTCTTTCTGCCCATTGAAATAGTTTATTGATTGCAGGTGACATTTTTCACTCCATGTTATGAGTAGCTGTAGCTGTAGCTGCACTCATGACCAGAGGTTTTCGCAGGCACAAGTTTGTTTGTTTTTTGTTGTTGTTGTTTTTTTTATTCTTTCTTCAGGGTTTCATGGTTTCAGTAAAATATTGATGAATTATAATTGACAAATTAATGACTAAAAGAAAGTGTGCATTGTGCTGTTCTGTGTGGCATGCTGGCTATCAACTTATTGGTCAGATTTAGACTACTGGTGATCGATTCCTGCCATATCAGTGGTCCTAGCTGATCAGTTTGAGGATTTCTACTTACCCCCCACTTTTTAGAACTTCAAGTTATGAAAAGGAAGGCTCGAAAATGTAAATACTGACTCTTCATGTGCCAGTAGAAGTCGTTGTTTTTCACTATATCATAGAAACATCCATCCATTTTCTTCCACTTATTGGCTGCTTTCCAAGTCCCACAGTCTAACCAAGCCTGATAGGACTGCTCCTTCAGGCTGGGAGTTGAAGATTTCGTGGACGGTAGCCTCTGTCAGACATTCCCAGTGCAACCTCACAGGTCCAACTCGCCACCAGCTGGTGATCAGTTGACAGCTCAGCACCTCTCTTCACCCGAGTGTCCAGAATGTATGGCTGGAGGAGCTAACCCCATTATGACACAATTACAAAATTGATCATCGAGCTGCCTGGGATGTCCTGGTGCCCTTATGGACACCCTTATGTTCAAACATGGTTTTCTGTGGACAAACTGTGGTTTGTACAGAAGTCCAGTAGTAGAACACCACTCAGGTGTGGCAGGCCAGTCACACCCCTCCAGGTCTCACTGACAGAATCCCCAGGTGGAGCACTGCCAAAGATAACTCCAGAGCTGTGTGTTGAGTTGAGCCTCACTATCTCTATCCAGTACTTCTCAACCTTACACATTAGCTCAGGCTCCTTCCCCACTGCTAGCCTTGGTAGCCAGGAATCGGCCCAGCACACACTGCATCCAGCCCTTCCTGTGGGTGGTGGACTTACGAAAGGGTGGGCCCATGGACTAAGGCCAGGCCACCAGGTGCTCGCCCTCTGGCACACTTCCGGGGCAGGAAAATGAAGGAACAAAGTGTATGAAATACACATTTTAGCAGTCTGAAAACTTTTGGCCATGACTGTAGTAAACGATCCTAATAATCATAATGTTGCATATGCAGCATGACATGATGTTAAATACATAGCATTGATTCAGTGCCATTAGCCTGCCACAGCCTGTTTATTTGCATTTCTTTTTTCTCTGTTGTGTCCTTGTCACTCAGCAGCACGTGCCTCGTATAGTGACCTCATCAGGAGGGGACGACAACAAAGGCAAGACCGAGACGGTGAGATTAAATCTCGTCTTATCCTTTACATGCTGTTTGGTTTATCGGTAACTTAATTTTAATCAGGTTTTTTAAGATTTTGTTTGAGATCAAAATAACATGAATACTTTTGATTAGTAATTTTTATTTGTAGTTTAATCCACTTGGTTCTTTGAGGAAAAACGGCATTAGGTAACCACAGTCTCTGTTTGTTTTCAGTTTGCAGCATTAGAGGATGATTTCACTTTTTTTCCCAAGTGTATTGCAAAAAACAAAAGTTGCCTCCATTAATCCCTGCTGTCCAATTTATCAACTAACAAGGGTCATTGCAACAGTCTGATAATGCACTTTTATAAATTCAGGGATACTAAAAGCAACTGAAGATCTAGTACCCAAATCACGCAGTCCCATAATACAGTTCTGTAGTTCTGTTTATTCTCTTCTTTCTCTGTAAGATGCATCCTTACTAGATTCCAATTCCACATCGGTTCTTAATGTGGTCCCATTGTAAGTTTTAATGAATTGCTCTTTATGTGCAGTTTAAGACCTTTTCAGCGATTCACTCATTAGCGTAATTGCATTGTGCTTGATTTATAGAACTGCACTAAATCTGTGCCGTAGCTCACCCTGTACACAGTAACGTATGCTTTAGCCTGATATGCACCTTGGGGCTCTATAGGGAGTCAACGCAGTCAAAAGATGAGATTCGCAGACCCTAGACTTCTTCCTGTCAAGTTTTATTTTGAAGATTGATTACTGTTGTTGATTACTCTTTTGTTTTGCCTTGTCTGCATGCTCTTATCTGTCCCCCCGGTTTCCTGTAGACTGCTATTCTACGGCCCCCAGCCAAAGACAGACGGGCAGAGCTCCCAGAAGTCTCTCCTCTTCCTGTGCATGACCCACATGACACCACCCCTCTCAGCCCCCTCAGCCAGTCGTCAAGCGGCTACTTCTCTGCTAGTGTTTCTACAGCTACCCTGTGTGACGTTCTCCAACCCTCCTCCTCATCCTCCTCCCTCCTGGCTGTCGAGACCACGTTACCCACAAACCCCCAGCAGCAGGGCACTGACAGGAACGATATTGTGACCTCTCCTTCTCAGTTTGGTGCCAAGGTGTCAGTCGTCGCTTCGCCTGCTTCTCACAACTCAGCCAATCACAATAGCATCACGTCCGACGTCTCCTCCGAACAGAAGCTGATAAACTCCGGAGGAAGTGAAGGCTTTGAGAGACTAGAGATCTTTGTGGATGATGATGAGCGAGGTGGTGAAGACGTGCTGCCTGATTGGCTGACAGAAGGAGCATATGTTACAGTAGGGAACAATAAGGCGGGGACGGTGCGCTACATTGGGGTGACACAGTTTGCTGAAGGAGTTTGGGTGGGGGTGGAGCTGGACACTCCTGTAGGTATGTATCCAGTTAAAAGGATCAGCGCAGTCCACCATAGTCCTAAATGTCTGTCGATTGATGGAGATGACCTTATGTTTGCAGGTAAGAACGACGGCTCCGTCGGAGGTCAGCGGTATTTCCACTGTAAGCCGGGTTACGGGGTGCTGGTCCGCCCAAACCGGCTGTCCTCCCGCGAGCGGACCAATCGGCAGACAGGGGAGTTTACCCCTTCTGCCCACGTCCCCATCCTGCGAGGAGAGGCCATTGTTGCACGCCGAGGGGAGAATCGCAAATCCTGGAGCAGCTGAGACATGAAAACTAGGAGCCCACAATCGTCGTCCTCCTCCTCTCAGCTATGCAACAGGCTCATACTCTACAACTGACCTACTGCCTAACCTCCTACAGTTAGATTCTACACTCACTGCATCCATTCATAGAGTCTGGATGGATATAGAATAAACACGGTAAAGAGAACTTTCAAGAACAATTCAAGTAAGATAATGAAAGACTATGCAGGATATTTGGAAGTACGTGGGAGGACCAGTTGTCATGCGGGAAGATGATTAGCAGTCAGTGGGAAGACTGCTGAGACTGAATGAAAAGCAGAACTATTTGGACCAGGAGTGAGGACTGAACCCCGCAGGCTGGATGATGCTTTCTTAGCTGATATACAGGGATGCAAACATGTGGCTTTTTTGTGGTCACACTAGGGTAATTTGGTTGGGAGCAAGGTATTTTTACAGTGGGATGGAAGACTTTCAAAGGACGAGGCTAATGGATTTACTGGCCCCATCTTATTTTATTTTTTTTTGTTGTCGTTCATCTTTCACGATTAATTGTCAGCCTATAATAGTTGTTAAAAGAAGTCAAATGATCCTATTTGACCATAAAGATTTTATAAAGCTGACTATTAGGCAGTGAAGATTGGCGTCACTTTTCTTTGACATTTTATTTATTTATCTCAGTTCCTGAGTACCACAAACCTCAAATCATATTGTGGCAGTAGATATTTGCTGCGTTTTCACACTTGACATGTTTGTATCCCTGCATATGATGCCTCTACTTGATAGTCCAGAATTTAACGCTACGGTTGCCACCTTCCTGAACTCTCCAGGTCCAATTTGCAGACTGACACTTTGACTCTCCCTCTCGGACTCCTTTTTTTCCCATTTTCTTTTGAAGATTGATCCTCCCAGAATGTGCCTTCACCATGGCTTGGTTTGCATTTGTCTGTATATTTAACTCCTTGTAGCCGTGTTTGTGTTGAAGAGAATGCCTTGTGCTAAGTGTGAGGTGATCTCAGGGACTGCAGAGGGGAAAGCACAGTGTGCGTGTGTGTGTAAATGTTGTACAGTGTTGCTCTGTGTGTACGTTAATGTTGTAGTCGTGATGGTGTTAAAGATTAGCTTCGTACAGCAGGAATAGTCGTGACAAAGCCACTATGAAACTGGGAGGCTTTAAAAGTTGATTTTTGCACTGGAGACGTTGGATAAGGAGCTTCTGTACGTGAACAGAACATGTCTGTGGTTATGATGCAGCGACCAGATAAGGTAACGAGAACAGGTTGGCTTTCTTTGGTGTCGTCTTTGTTTTGTTTGTTTTATTCTTTTGTTTGTTTGGATTTTTAATCCCAGTCAGGATATTCCCATGTCCCTGAAAGTGACTGATGATATCCGGACACCAGGAGGCGCTGTTTGGGCAGCACCTTAGTGCTGTGGAGGTGGAAATGGGCAGAGTATGTGCTGAGGAAAAGAAAGTGACTTAAGCTTGAGAGAAGGGTGAATTTGCTTCTATGCATTTGATCTTTTTAAAAGTAAGTTTTTAGTCCTTGTTTCTTTATACTGACACAAATGGGAGAACGAGCTATGAGTACATTTTGGGAAAGTGTTAAACCCAGAGGCAGTCCTGACTGATCTGTGGAAGAAAATTTAAAAGATATCGTAGACATGTGGATTATTACTTTTTTTAAATTAGGTTTTATGAAACATTCCAGAGGGATGATGACATTTTTACACTGAATTTTATTCTTGTGATTTAATGTGATTTAAATTGTTTCAGTGCACCAAAGCACTATTAGGAGTGAAGATGGTATATGTGTTTGCAGTGCTTTTACAAGTTAAAGGACATCTATTATGCTTTTACTCATTTCCTGTACTGTATGTACTTTTACAGTGGTGAACGATCATATCTAAAATAAATGTTTGCACAAGTAATCCCTATAAGCCAAAATCTAAGGCTTTAAGCTTCTCAAAATGCTCTGTTTCAGACAGTTTTTATATTCTTGGCTCTATATGACCTAATCATCTCAGGTTAATCTCAGGAGCCAATCAGGAAAGGCATCCTGAAGCGAGGGGAATGGAGCTAAAATAGCTTATTTCATTCTATGAATTGAGGGGCTCCACTGAGTCCAACTATAATATAAATATGGGTTATTTTGAGTAAGTTGTCATTTAATCTGTTACATGATGGAAGTCCAAGGAGAAAGGCAAAAATTTGAAACATGTTAAATCTGTTTAAAGAGTTAAAGTGTCAGCCTTTCTTTTTAATTGTGACTCTCCCCCGAGTTTATGCAGCTTTCACAAGAGGCCTGACAAAAGGATGATATTCCAACATAAGTGATACAAAGCAAACTGTATTCAGTCACATGGGAAAGAATGAAAATCCTGGAAATGAGCATAATAGGTCTTCTTTAAAGGGCCAATCCAGTTCAGTTCACATTGAAAATTTTACTGCCTGTGAAAACGTCCTGTAGCTCTGAGGAGGAGCTCTGTACACCTGAGCAAATGACACTTTTCTATAAATTTATACCATGAAGCCACAGATGCATTAATCTCGTGGTGAGACTCTAATAAAAGCTGCTACTGAGTTGCATAATGGGAGATGTTTTTTGGAGGGTTCTGGAGTTTTGTTGGATTTTCCTTTTTAAATTCGGCGGTCCTTTTTGAAAAGGCAACACTAAATCTCTGGAGTAATGTCGAGACTGAGGTGAGGAAGTGTTCGGTTTGTCTCAGAGAGGGAGGATGAAGCACGGCCAGATGGCTTTAAAGGTGGAAAATAATTAATTTTGAACGTTCTTGGGGTATTTTAGCTCTATGGTTCGTTTAAAAGAGCCTCCCAATGAACTGAATAAGTTTTATTGAAGGATGAGGCAGGTTTTTGGTGTCTGTAATGGTTTTCAGGTTCCTGATGTTGATGATGGAACGGTTATCTGGATTACTGTGTGCTTATACTGTAAACACACTATGTCTGAACACTATCGTCTTTATGGATCCATCAGTGAAGTTACTATTTATGCTTAAATGCTTGTGTGCACGCAGTGATCGCACACAAGCTGGTAAAGCCTTTTTATTTGAATAAATAAATGTTGCACAAATGATTTAATTAAAATCGCTGCTATTAGCGTTGTAAATTTACCTGTAAATGAATCAGTTGATTACTCGTGTCTCATACTGTATGATAGATTGGATCTCAGTAGTAGTGTTTAATTCCCGAATTGACAAACAAAACTAAAGTCCGTGCTCCTGGTTCAGTGGCCCATATATTTTTATGACTTAGTAAAATTCTTCTGAATGAGGCACTTTGTCGTATGAGCCTTGAAGAAGCGATGGGCAGGATATTTTCTGGGTGAAGAATCACTTCTGTACAGGAAACTGATTGAAATATAAGATGAGGCTCCACAGTCTATTTTATTATCTGTGTATTTATTGTCTGGCCATAAAGTCCAGACCTCTGGAGTCCTCTTATTGGCTAGTTTCTGCCTGTTGTGTCATTAGTTAGCAGGTTGTGAAGTGCTCTGTCGGTTAGTTTTCAATAATGTGGTCTGTAACGGTTCGGTGGTAATAAAGGAAGTGTTCCTGTGTGCGTTTGTGTGTGTGTGGGTGAGTGTCGAGTGCACCTGTCTCTGATTCAGTTGTGTCTTTGAGTCGTTGCCAAGATGGGAAAATAACCGTCAGCGGCCGTTTCACGTACATTTCCTGGGACTTCAGCATAGAGCGGCAAGCCTTCGCCCTCGCTGCTCTACTGGCAAAAAATACTAATTCCCGTCCTGGTGTCTGCTCTGCTTTGTGTGTTTGAGATCACTTCAGGCTTCTGGATGTTCTTTTATGTTGTTGTGCCTCAGAAACCATGTGACCATGTATCTTTCACACACTTTTTTCATATCAACGCTTCAATTCATTTGCACAAACGCCTCCAGATGGAATTGAAGACTTAATTTCTGGAATTATTGTACATGTAAGAAGAAAAATACAAACTGTTTTTTTGTTTGTTTGTTTTTTAAAGATGAAGTGGGTTTTTTCTTGTTTCAGATTACCTGTTTTTCTTCTCCTTCTCCTAGTATGATTATTTAAGATTACTCACTGTTTTCCTCCCAGAAGTTAAACTGTAAAATGTAGAGCTAAGCTCCAATGTAGATGGACTTCTCTTCCAGCACAATCTCCTGTTTAGCTCCCCATAGCAGTGGATCAAGTGTGATGAGGGCATAAAGCAGATAAGAATATAGCTCTGTAGACTGCAGGATGCTCAAGATCCACACGTCAACAAGGGTCGATTTATTTTTTTTTTTTTAAAGAAGAACTGAACAAAAGGAAGTGTAGCGTTAGTAATTGCTGTTTGGATGAGTTTAATATTCTAGCTTCAATTCAATAGGCTCCATCTCTGCTGCAGTAGTTATAAAGATTAGAGGTAGAGATTGTTTCCATGACACTACCATCAGGACCACATTTAATTCTACTTGTATTCCTGTGATATGGATCCAAGCGTATGTCGGTCTGGACGAATCTTTTGTCCCTCGCAGTTTCTTTTTTTTAAGGTTTTTTGCTTTTATTTTGCTCATTTTCAATCCCATGTCTTTGCATCGTCTGTCGTACTGCCTGCAGCTGCATGCTGAGTATAGGATCACTGGTTTTGAGCAAACCCCCGCCTGCCTTAATGTGGCCTTCAACCTGGAGCCAGACTAGTTTCAGCAGCAACAATTTCAGCTCTGCTCTGTACTAAACTCAGCAGTATTCAAAAGGGTCATTCCAAAACCACAGAAAGCCAGTCTGGTTAAATTTTTAATGGTTTGGTCCACAGGAGCTGTCAGGTTTATTACTCTCTTCCAGTTAACGGAAGGCTAATGTTTCGCCCCCTAGTGGGTACCATGCCTGACTTCCTCACAGGGAATTTTCTATATAGCTAGACAGTGAAATCTAACCTACCACTGCCCTGCAGCAGCAACCTAACAGCTACTTGGGATGAAATCTTATCTCCGAAATTGTATTTTCTTGGATTTGTGTTGGACAAAAGCATATTTTCCTGCCTGGGTAGTTAGTTTTCACCTTGAAACTACCTCTGGCCTTGCTTATGCCACCTCCTGCTCCGAGGCCCTTTTATAGTTTTTTTTTTTTTTTTTTTTTTTTTACAGCCTTTCACTGCTGGCAGCAAGTTCCTGTTTTCTGTGCTAGTATAAACTGCACAAATGAGCAATATGAGGGCATCGGGTGATGCATTGCCGCCTTGTTGCATGTGCATCATTTAAGATACAATGTCTGCTGGTGTATTTTAAAGGCTGTTATCAATATTCCTCTGAGGTACCAGCTGCCATATTTTTACCGAGCTGAGCGATTGGTGCTTGCCGAGTCAGAGAGTTTACTCCTCTTGTTACTCCTGCAAAAAACGACAACAAAAAAATATTTTCAGTCGTGTATCTTTTAACCCATTCAGCTGAAAATATTTAAATATTCAAGTGTTTGTTTATTGGGCTTCAGCCTGGTCAGCAGTATTAATAAAGCCCATCTATCATCTTAACTAATCATTATCAGTCACTGCTACTATTGATCCCTTAGGGCAGGTTTGTCCTGATGTGTCATTTGTATGTGTGAGTGCACCATCCAAGTGCTTGTTCGATGTATGTATGTGTGTGTGTATATATATGCTCATATTAAGAATTATAAAAGAAAAAATCTGAGCACAAGTTTGGGTTTTGATTAATTTAATTGTTTTATGTAATTATATGCTGCAATCCAAAGAATAAACATGTATTATAATAAGTTTTTTCTTTTTCTTTTTTTAAAACCATCTGAAGGGTAATCTGATAAGATTAAATAAAATTTAAAAAAAGAGGAATATTAACAGAGTATTTGTTTGTGCCTAGAAGATCTGATGCTTGAAGTTTTTAGAAATAACTGCATTTTGTTTGTTTCATTTGTTATCTCAAAACACAGCTGGCACCACTGGAACTTTTTTCCATTTTCTGGAACTTTACCTGTAATTTTACAGATTTCCTGTTGTGTTTCTTTCATGTGGAGAAACGGGTGTAATGTTGAAACAGCACTTATATAGTATACATAAATTCTTAATACTGGAAGACACCACAACTTTTTTGGGGGGTTTATTATGGACTTGTTTTACTGGTCAGCCCATTTAAGTTCAAATAAGGTCAAATGAATTGAAGTGAGTCAGTCTTGCTGCCAAGTTTTCATTAGACTGTGTAATTTGCTCAGATTATAGCACAGAATTAATCGTGCGTCCTCCGACGAACACTCTGATTTAAAAATGTCACAGCTGAAAACTCAAATATACAAGTTAAGGCGGGATTGTTTACACCACTCAAGGCCAAGACAAAAAGTTATTAGGTACTTTAAAATCACTTTAATTCCAGTCAGATTCATTACAAAACTCATTTAAAGGATACCTCAGCCTTCAACTTGGTGTATTAATTTATGTGGCTCAAACTGCTTTAACTACAACTAAGTCGAGTTTAAAACAGATTTATTTCTTCATGTAGAAAATATCTATTTTCTTAAGACTTCAGAGCTTCTGCTTTTTCCAAATTGGTAACTGAGCCACATTAACAGGAAATACAGAAGCTTAAACTGGAATTATTTTGTTAATACTGTGGAACATATATTCCTTTAACCCAATACACGTCTCTGCATTTAATATCTGGCTTTCTTCCTCTTCATGGCTTTTGTCTCGTCTCCTTCATCAATCCAACCAGTAGCTGCAGATGGCTGCTCCATCCTGAGCCTAGAGGTTTCTTCCTGTTAAAAGAGTGTTTGTCTTTCCCACTGTCACCAAATCTCTTGCTCATATGGGGTGTGATTGTTAGGGTTTCTCAGTATTTTAGGGTTTTACCTTAACCTCCTAGGACCTGGTGTCCACATATGTGGACATCACATTTTGGGTTATTTACTCAAGTTTGCTCTACAAGGGCCTGATATCCACTTACGAGGACATTATACTGCTACTGTTCTACCAAAATTTTAAACTAATATCCTCATATGTGGCCCTGATTTTTCATAAAAACAAAAATAAGGTAAAAAAAAAAATCTGGTAATTCTTTGTTTTTACATTCATCGGGCCCCAATCAGCCCAAATATCAAAGAGAAATTAAAAATGCATGCCGTGGAAGAGTTTGGGTCTTAGGAGGTTAAAGTACAACATGCTTTGAGACCATTGCTGTTGTGATTTGGAGCTATAAAGAAATTCAACTGAACTCCGAATTATTTATTTATTATTAAAGCAGTAAGACTACAGAACTGAGTAGTTTGCATATTTCGTGTCACTGGGCAGGGCTCAAGTGGGAAAACACATACTTCAAGAGTAAAATGCTTAAATCATAATGGTATGAGTGTTTCACGCTAGTTTCATTGAACTGGGAAAAGGGAAAAAGCTTATGGACAAACAAGTTTTCCTATTTTCTGGTTTCTTTTCTTGTTGTCCAGCCCACTGCACATACTCATTAGTTTTCTCCCATGGTTCCAGGCACAGATCACACTGTACGCATAATGCAATTGCGCAAAGCTGTTTTACAGATCTTTTATATCGGTGGGGTTATTTCTTTTTCCCCCAGTTCCAGTACCACAAATGACTACTTTGGAAATTAGGCAGAAATCTAATCACAACCTCTTGGCCCTCAGGAAGCAGATGACCTTATTTGGATGTCAAATTCTTTTACTTGTGCTGGTTTTATTTTCAGACTGTATAGTGACAAGAGCAGGCACTCAGGTCAAACCTGATGACTTGAACGCATTTATATCTTAGTTTGCTCACTAGTTACCGGAGATTTCATCCAAAGTCTCAAATGCCTTAAATATTCTGTAGTGAGATGTGCAGGTAAAGAAAGCACAGCAGCACACTGATGGAGTCTGATCAGTTTTTATTCCCTTGTAAATAGAATATCAATAAAAACACACCTTAAATATAACATAAGGTTTATCCAACAGATGAAAAAGTAACAAAAGGCCTATGTAGAGTTTCTACATAGCGATTACAGAACAGTCTACTGTCCAAAAAAGGCACTAAATCCTGAAATAGAAAAGAAGCAAATAAACAAAGAAAAATCAATTTAAACTGATACAACAAAGATCCTGCTGAGGTTTGATATTTTTCATTTTACAGAGATTTATTGAAGAGCTTATTGCCACAGTGAAATGGCAACCACTGCTTGTTTTCCTCCTGGCTGATTACATGAGAACATCAACACCGGAGCGTCTCCATTTCACGTTGACCACATGGATGATAGATGTGTTTTTCACCTTAATTTAAAAAAAAACAACCCAAAAAACAGATTTTTTTTTTTTAACTCTTTAAACGTGAAACTGCATATCACAACACTGAGCAATGAAGGAGGAATGAAAGCACCTCACATGAGAGGCATCAGTCTCAACCTTAACATGCACCCTGATTTTGTTAAAGGAAGCATCGCACATCCAAACTTTCCTGTTGAATAAAGTATTTGCTGTACTATGTGGACCACCGGCCAAAGTGACGGCGGGATATGGCACAGGTAAAGACGAGTCAAGGTGTAGTCAGTGCCAAACATATGCACAGGTAGATGTTCCAAAAAACAAACAAACAAAGAAAAACAGTTCAACAAGGCAACAGAGGACTGAAGGCAGATGGAAACACGCAGCACGAGCAAAGGCTTTTCTGTTTCTGTCCTACTGCTTTTTATTTTATGAGAACTTTAACTGTATTAGGCAGTTTCTGGCACAAAAAGAGTCCATTTAGATCAAAACAGACAAACAAAAGCACAGTAAACACCAGAAAAGACTGAGGTTTCTGTTATTAGAAGCAAATATGGGTTCTTTATGTAAGAAGGTTTAGCTTATTTCTTAACGTTTAAATCAGTGTTTACTCTCACTTTTGTAAGGTCTCCTGGTGGTGCTTAACAAATTATTGACACAGATCCACCTCAGATTTATCTATCCAATCGTTTTAATAGACCGCGATGGGTAATCAAACTAAGACTGTGACCTTGCCTTTATTTTTCATTTGCAGTTTTCTTTCCCTTTTTCTTATGTACAAAATAGCTAAAATGACACAAACTCACACTAACTGGCTGCTTCAGACCTCCAAAATGCAATGTCATGAGAAGACCATGAAGGCAAAAAAGAATAATCTCAAAATAGCACAATGGCCTAAATGAATCCATAGATTCATTTCAGAAAGGCTTCTGCTTAGCAGATTAAAAAGAAAACTAAATAAAAAACGATCTGTAACCCTTTGATGGGTTTGTAAATTTTGGTGTAAATCATTAAATGACAGAAAGCTACATAACTGACTAATAATGTCTCAAATGCTTAAAGCAAAGACACCCAGGACAGCTCTGCTGCCGCACAATTAAAGAAATCCTCCACCATGCAACAAAGTTTCTCAGACATTTAGCCCGAAACACTGAAATCCACCAGAATGACAGAGAGACTATTTCGTATTTTATGGACCCTGGTGGACGTTGGAGCTCATAAATGAGTAAATTCCCTTTAAACGTGATATTTACTGGCTCTAGTTTGAGGAGAAATTTCCCTTTTGAAAAGCCGCTGACGCTTCTGTTGTCAGCCAGCGTGAATCATCTTTACGGCCTTGTCACAGTTTGATCCAGACGGGACTGACACAAATCAGCTCGACAGTTAGTTTGAAGCTTTGATTCACATTGAAGCAGCTGTGAACAAACCTGCGGGGAGTAGCTTATAGCTGAATGGGAGGGAGCGAGGTATATATGTTGAGTTTTTAAACTCTGAACTAGTAGCTTAGCCTGTAAAGCACCTGGTGACGATGAACCGGTTTGAATGAAGCCGCTTTAGTGTAACAGAACATCATGTTATTAACTCGCCTGCATTAGTACGGTTAAAAATGTACAGCCATTGTAGAAGTCTTCTTCATGCACTGATCCTCTGTTAGTGCGCTGAGAAAAATGAGGCACTTAAGCATGAAGCTGAGGTGTGCTGCACCTTCATAAGCATTTAGGTTTCTATCAAGTGTTACACTGCACTGTAGTATTATTAATGTTTTAGCCTTTGAGAAGGTTTTAGTGTCAGCTGTAAAAGGTAAGCAAATGTAAGAGCTGGACTGATAGTGTTGAATGATAGTGTCAGCAGTGATCCCCCACTGAGCTGCACTCACTTTTTTTTATTTTGTTTTAAAGGTTAGTAAGTGTCTGTCTGTGTGCGTGTTGCTCATACTGGAGACTGCAGTCATCCTTACTTTTTTTTAGCGTGTTTTAACCCATTGTTTTGCTTTTCTCGCCTACAAACTTGAGCTCATTTTCAGCCAAAGCCAGAGTCAAAATTTTGTCAAAATCTTCAGTTAAAATCCTGGATCCTTCAGACATACTTGTGACCGTATATCTTTCAATTATCTTAATGTTCATCAGCGGAACATTAAGCAGCTGAGGAGCCATGTCTCCTCCTTGACTCTGGTGGAACAGGACGTACGTACAAAGCTTGGATCACTATGACATTTCTGTTAGTGTAGTTGAAACGCTCCGAGCACGGTGCTTAGTGTGCAGAACATTTTGGGAGTGCATGACTAGGACGGCGTTTAAACCAAAAGCCCCAGAGCCCTTACTCACTTTTGACCGGTGGATGATTTTGTATTCACTACAAAACTGATCTGGAAATTATTTTAGGGTTCTGGAGCTTTAACAATATGAACCACGAGCAGTTTAGTAAAGACGGCATCGCTGTGACGTCACCCACATCTGGACTTCTTCGCCATTATTGTCTTGGGTGTTTTGAACCCACATGTGAAGACCAAGGAGTGTATCTGACTTAGACAGTTAAATTATGGCTTATTAGATGCTTCCATGCCTTCAGCTTTTAAAAATACTTCTACAATGGCTGTACTAACCTTAAATATCCTCAATTTTACCTCAAATATTTACTTGGTTTTTTAATTATTAAAGGAGATTTCTTCTTATGGTGATTTCAAAAGAAATAACCTCCTCTGGCCTGTCAGTCAGTCTTAGTGACTAGTGAAATATATCAACAAGGACTCAAAGCACCATAAACAAATTAAGTGTCATTCAAAATGAAAATACAGCTTAAAAGTGACAGTGTGTGTTTTGAACACATGGCATATCGAGCACAAACACAGATATACCTGAAAAAGAATATAAAAATGATGCATTTGCTTGAAATAGTTTTTAACACATCTGATGCGTCTTTGATTAGCATATCTCAAACACACAGTTTCATCCATGATTATCATACACTCAGAAAATACACAAAATTTTAAAACTTAATACTTTGGCTAATGTTTCACTCGTCTTTCACCAACATGATAAGACTCATACTGATAGTTTCTCTCATTTGAAGCTAATATGTCTATATAGTGTACAAAGAAATGGATTTGGATAGATATACTGTATTTAAGTATAGTCTGTGTGTCTACGCACACACACACATATTAGAAAGATGGGTAACAAATTAAAGGAAAAACCCAATGTCGTGTCAAGGTGTTGGCCCTTCATGCACTGGAAATTCAGTGATTCTCCAAATTTCTAAAACTCTACTACAGGGATGAACAGCATTCCTCCAAAACATATTCCCTCATTTGGTGTTTTCAGAGTCCTCTCTAACTAGCCCACATTCTCCCATAGGTGCCCAAGTGAGTGTAATTCTGGTGACAGTCTGGTGACTTCACAGCTTACAAGAGTCTGCTTTCTGTTTTCAAAAGTTGTTTTCTTGGCTCATTTTTTTCTGTTCATCGGCTCACACAAAATAAGCACAACCCAACACTGCCAAACTGGTGAACGTTAAATAGACCTGTATTCATATAGTGCTTGCATACTATGGGCCTTTAAGAATATGGTGCAAACACTCGCGCTCTGATAGATACATCGGGGGCAATGATATTAGCCACTTACCGATCTATTGCATCAGCACTTACAACAGCAAACACGTTTCAAATGTCTACGTTTGGTACAATGCAAACACAAAAACCAGAGTGTAAACAAGTAAATAAATAGCTACACAACAAATGTTAGAGAAAGAAAAAACATATGGGCCAATATAGTTGGAATATCAGGTTTTTTACATTACTAACTATCATATCAGCACCCGTATTGAACATCTCAAATGTGTTAATATGGGGTTCAGCATCTTGCCCAAGGACAATTCAACGTGCAAACTGAACCACTAATCTTCCAATCAGTTTATGAATGGCTCTCTCAGCCACAGCTGCTTTCCAAGCACCAAATGTTTACCAATCAATGGCCTCCAGCCAGTGACATTAACACCAAACATACTTGCTTTTTCACCTCAAAAGATAACCATTTAAAAAAAAAATGAAAATCAAAAGATAGACCATGTTTAGAAAAACTTAAAGCACGTCTGAAAGCTATATGCAGACTGCATGCCTAAAGATACAATGCACTGCCAGCCTGGAAGAGAACGCCCTTATTAGGAAAGTAGAGTTATTGTGACCTTTCCCTCTACAGGGACAAACAGGCCCAAACTGGATCCTAACACTGTAGGTTCAGTTTCAGTTAAGTGGTTCAGTTTCCTTTAATTTATCACCCATCTGTATTTATTCACTTTACATTTTAATCTTTAGTATTTAAACAGCTTTTTGACACTACTGACTTCCTCTCAGCTGAATGATATGTGTTGATTATTAATTATATAATCCAGCAGGTAACTGGGTACGAATGAATAAACGTCACCCGGTCACAAGGACGCCCAGGTTTCTAGTTTTCATACAACTCTCTCAAAAAAAACAAAACAAAAAAATGAAATAAAAACAAAAAAACAAACTTGTTATTGATTTGGAAGCAAAGTAAAGCCATACAGGATTTAAATTCTCACTGGAAACTGAGGCCCTAATTAGTTTAAACGCTACTAAATTCACAGTATTTAAATATTTATAAAGGGTAATTTCACTATTGTAAATAGAAATAAATCACATTTAAGTCCAAATTAGTGCCTGAAAACCTTAGGCGGCTGAATTTTCAATATAAACTTGCAGCATATAAGTAACCACACGAATACAAGTAAAATCTGAATACAAGTAAAAACAATAAATTCTGAAAGATTTAGTAATGATAAAATTGCATTATCGGTGTTTCAATCATTATGGCCTTTGCTGCTTCTACACATTGAGTTTATCTTATCAGGCAGGGGAGGCTCATACTGTTTTTCTCTCTTTTTTTTTCTTAAACATTTTTCAGACATTTTGGGCCCAGAGACAGATTACTTATATGCTGTTACCCTAAGATTAAATATAAAATTTTAAATATAAAGAACTGTGATGAAATGTGCTGCAACACTTTATAACTATCAGTTAATATAAACTAAAATGAACGCATTTATCTTTTGAGGCTGTTAAGTTGTGTTGTGATCACAGTGCAAGACCCTGAAATGTTTGGAATTCCATGTCAAATACAGTGTTGTCCTGCTGTGAAAAAAAAAGCAGTTTTCCAAGAAAATCTGCACAATGCATGAAAGTCCTGTTTATCAGCCTTCTATGGAAGATTTAAAATGCCTCAACATAAACAATCAACAAAGAAAACGGACAGCTACAGCATGTGTTCCCTTATAGGTGCGTCCTATTTCACTTTCTTTGCTGAATTTGTTTTTAGGTACATTTTAAATTTTCCACAGGTTGCTGGGGAACACTAACAAATAAAAGCTTATTGTTAATATTATAATTATAATACAATAATAATGCCTATACGAGCGTAGCAGAGCAGGTTGGTGGTTGGAGGTAGGGTTGGGAGGTATCTCAGGGTTGGACTTTACACGACTTTTGGTCATTTTTTTTCCACTTATTATTACATTCCTATAAAATCTGCTTGCATATAATGACACCTGTTTATCGCTCTGACAGCTGTGATATCTGCCCCTCCTTTCAGTCGTCCTCCAGAGTCTCCGTCTTGATGTCATTCCCCACGCTGCACCCTGCACCATCCCCCTGATTGGTTACCACCGGGCTGCTGTCACTCACTGCCGCCGCCTTCTCCAAACTGACTGGATCCTGGGCCTCGGACAGGGCACTGTGAACTGTGGGCTCGTCCTGGAGAGAGGGGGAAGGAGGGGACCAGGAAACACCTGTTAGTCTGGAACCTTCCATCTGAGGAACCGCGCCTGATATTAGGGAGCGACCAATAAGAGATGCGGCCCTCTGTCCAGACACGCCCCCTCTACCCAGGGCAGAAAACCAGCTCGGAAGCAGTGTGGGAACCTGAGTGAGGGGATAAGAAAAAAGAAGGTTGAGTGGATCTGTAGCTCCGTGTGGAATCGCTGATAAATGTAAGGCGGGTGTAGATGTGCTCCAGCTGTACCTGGGTTGGAGAGGACAGGTCAGCTCGACTGAAACTGAACTGCCTTGCTGAAGGTCTCTTATCAAATAAGGACACCTCACAGCCCTGTGAAAAACCAGCAAACAAGTTATACAAGGCAGAGGCAAGTTATCGGTGTCACCATATATTTCTGTGATTTTGATCATTCACACACTGGGGCCAAACATTAATTTTTATTAAACATACAAGCACTATGAACAAATTCCCACGCTAAGTCGACTTATCGGAGAGATTTCTCCTCATATTGGAGCAATACGAGCGAGTTACATTTGTGTTTTGCTATTTTTTCATGTGTCAAACACTTTTTATTCCCCAAGTATTGACCGACTGTAAATAAAGAAGATCGTCAACACTCTGTTGTCTCTAACAATCTGTGGAGTGATTTCTGTTCGAAGGACTGTGACAAACATTTCAGTTTTCAAGACCAAATCCGACCCTGAACTTTCTTTCTTCTGCAAATACTTGCTAAATGTAGTGTCCCTGTAGCACTGATTACATGCAATTGGTTTCATGTGGGAGAACACTGCCTTGAAAGGATCAGGTAGACCATTTGATCCAAAGGCTTTGGGCTGATCAAGTAATTTGCTAACGTTACAAACTAATCATCCACAGATTTACAGAGCAAAGACGCAGAACTGCTACATGCTTTCTACATAAATAGTCAACATTGTGACAGTTGTCATTGTAGTGATACAGAGTTGTTGAAGGCACAAGATATATGGTACATACAACAGTCCAACACAAGTGTTGAGAAGCAAAAATCTAGCACAAACACAAGCTGTGCACAAGTGAGCAACATAATCACAACAGCAACAGCTGTGGGTGTCATTAATAACAATGGCTTATTGAGGTTATGCCGAGCCCCTTGAAAAACAATTATGGAGACCAGGACAGTTCTCATGGGGAAAATCAGAGAGGCAATTAACTTTAAAAATACAGAGTTCCTGCTTTGTTCTTTTTAGGGGGTTTGTGTTTCTATGTTCAGACATTAAGATGTAGGAATTCACGTATATAGTTTACCTGGTCAGGGAAGTCGTTGCCATCCACGTCGTCGCTGTTGGACTGACCTCCTGGACTCTGAACCTCGATGCCATGACTCTCCAAGATGGCTGCTTCTTCAAAAACACAAACGTCATCATAGCATATCGACTCAGCTACAAAACAGCAACACACTCAAAATAAGGACAACAGTGATTCAACTATTCAGAAGCTGCTCTTCTCGGAAAGAAAACAACATCCTGTTTCCTCTTCAGGTGTGCGAGAAATTTAACACTGTCTATTGTGATGACCAGCAATACTAGTGTGAACTGGGTGACACAGAAAAAGAACCTCACACAATTAGGATTTCTGTTAAAGTGAAACACAAGCTCTTGTGCGTGCTACTTGCACATAATGCTCTTAAGCACATAGATACAGCACAAGTGATTTCCTGTGGGTTCTTTATTTATTTACACCAAACCATAGTGTAGTATACAACATCTAACGTGTATCTCTCTTTCACTCCCACACACACACACACACACACACACACAAATACAGACGTAGACATTACCAATATTAGCACGCCTCTTGATATCTTTGCGGCGGTTCGCAAACCAGTTGTAGACCTTCAGGGATGTTACCCTCTCCAAATCAGACAGCTTCTTTCCTGTAAAACACACACACACACAGTCTAGGACATAACTAGCTTTACAATGCAGTTAGAAAAATTAAGTTTGGGATCCTGCAGTTCTTCTAATTAATAAATACATATTAAGCCAAAGAAGTAGTTAACATATTTATACTAAATAGCAAATCTAATAATTTGTTTCCCCAATCACTAATACTTAATTTGGGATGTAATTCACAACCTTTCGCCAGTAAGACTGTACCTGGTTTCTGTATGACAGCATTGCAGGCAGTGGCAATCTCCTCTCTCTTGGCTTCATCGGGATACTGGTTATCATTGAAATAGCTGCAGATACACATTGCACTTTGTTACTTTCAATTCTTCTTACATCAGTTCTACAATTCTACATCAGTACCCCTCCTCATCCTCACCCCTCCATGACAGCCAGACACTCCTTCCTCCAGGTAAATCTGCTCCCTCGTCGCAGACGGAAGCCCCCGGGGGCCGAACCAAATGTAGGAGGAGCTTGATTCCAGTCCATCACCTCCTCCAGTGGTATGGGGGTGGCTCGCATTGCCAGAGTAGCACCTGGAGCATCAAACATGACAAAAGATCAATGAGATTTACTAGGTTCTGTAAATTAGTAGGTTCTGGAAGTCAGTTTCGTGCCATTGGAAGCATTTACTGTACATTACCACAGCAATCCTTGTCTAAATCAAACTTTTGTCTCTGTATAAATCTTTAGACACATAATACACTGATTAATGATCACTAACTTATATGTCATAGTTGGTCACATTGATAGAAAAATGTCAGTCAGAGGTGGTGATGATGTGAATAACTAATTTCTAACTTAGACGAGGCTGAAAGGACTTTAACATTCTGAACTAAATATATTTTAAAGCATTTATTTTTCAATATGCAGCTGCAGAGAGGAACATGGATTCAAGCCGCTCCAGGATCTGTATCCAATTTAGATCCAGTCATCTGATCTGTTTGAAATATCTAAAATCTAGCTGATTAGCATGTAGATAGCTCTATAAAACTTACACATTTCTTTTAATATGTTTACATTAATGTTAACATATGTTATAACTTGAAACAGCTACTATCGCTTAACACTTAGTAATTGTAACTCCTTACAAAGATCTCTGCTATGGTTGTAAGAGTGCCCAAATTATAAATGCTTATACTGAAAAACATTAAAGAAGACTTTTTGTAAATCTTATTAGGCATTTCTTACCCAGTAATGGCAGAAATAATGAACTCCACCATAAAACATAACTTTGTTTCAGCCCACTGCTGGTCAGAAACTATTCAAAAAACATTTTTTCATTCAATAAAAACTTCCTTTTGACAGCGGAAATGTGCCAGAGTCTGTTGTTTTACTGTGTAACTAATAGCACAGGCAAATAAGTAACCTGTGTCCATTTTCCCAGAATTTTATCTCCAGTTTCTGTCACAGACATTTTATCCCTGTCAGGTTACACCTGATTAGATTAGGTAAGAAAAACTTGATATAAAAGTCAAATGTAAAATTCCAGTTTCATCCAATGAAAATTCAAGTTGGGTGATGATGACCAGAAACCGTTTAAACAAAACTAATTAAAATGTTTCCTTTCTCCTGTCTTGTATTTATAAAGATAAACATCATGGCCCACACTGAAACATAATCATATTCCTCCACCGGATTAAAATGAAAGCTCCGCTCTGTATTTACCCGTTGCCATGGTGAATCCTGGTATTGGCACATTGATGATGGCTTACTGTCTCTACTCACGCACACGCTTAACTGACGGTGGACATGCTCAGAGTTGTTTGAACTTACTGTGATCAGCCTTTCTGGAATGGGAAACTGAGTTGATGACAGAGTTTGTTGAACCTGCTTTCAGGGACAGGTCAACTACATTCTTAATTCTTAAGTTGTATTTTTTTTCAGACCGACTGGGAATCAGTACTTTATAGAGTAACAAGCTAATAAGGCAGATAAGAGTCATAATATCTGGAAGAAGCACCACGACAGTTTGTTTTCCCTATAGGGAGGTCACGTGCTAACTAGAAGTAGACTCCACTGTTTTTCCATTCTGTACATTCCAATATGCTGATCCCATGTTTAACACAATGTAGCCATTGTTTATTCCACACTTTGTTTCCATAACTGTAGCCTTCTCAAGATTCCTAAAATGTAAAAAAACAACAAAAAAAAAACCAAGTTTTCTTTTCTTACAAAAGAATTTACACGGATACTATCTATCAATGCAAGTCCCACAAGCTGTCTGAGCTTGGCAGAACTCTTCTATGCTTAGACCACCTGGAATTCATTACAATGCTCCCTTTAGAGTGAATGCTTTAGTAATTGTTCAATTTAAATTTGTCGTCTTCTGTCTTTACCAGTTTTGTCTCTCAATTAATTGTATTTGTCAATTTTTTTGTTTTTGCTGTGAACCTTTTAATCCAAAGTCTTATTATTTATTATTGATCTATTACTGGCTGTAAGCTTCTTTTGTAATTTTAAATATTCAATATTAGTTGTTGACTCGTGTCTAAACATCTCTGATTCTGATTAAGCCTAAAAAATAAAAAAAATCTTTCGCTCTTGCTATAAAAAAAAAAAAAAAAAAAAAGACAACACAGTGAGTCACACACTCAAAGCAGCACACTAGTTATTAAAAAACTCCCTCCTACTGTTTTATTTTACAGTATTTTTTCCACAGGTGGAAAAGTTACAGAAAAGTTTTATGGGAAATGTGGAGCTGTTGGAGAAATTAGTTGTTACCAGGATTGGTCTTCTCCAGCTGGTACCAGCGGAAGAACGCTCGCTTCTTCTGCTCGCTGAGGTCTGATCCCTGCTGTAGGAGCCAGTGGGAGATCCGGCTCTGACTGATCCCTGGAGGAGCGGGACCAGAGTCACACTTGTGGGGGTCTGGTGCTTGTTCACACACCAACATTTCTGCTTGTGTTTTACCAAACAGATTCAATTTATACTCACCTGTTACCTGAGCAACCACAGCCTGGGATATACGTCGGTTCGCCAGGAAGGATTTAATCTCTTCCTTGATCACAGCACTGTCCCTCCTACAAGAAGGGAGAAGAAAAAGGTACAACACATTTAAATTTTCAACATTACAAGCCTGATATTAATTAACACACGGCAACACAACAATCACTATTCTTATACCAGATATAACTGTCTGCAGTTCAAATATACATTACAGGCTGTTGTACCTGAATGTGTGCTGCTGTAATATTCCTTGCTCTCCTTCTCCTTTGATTTCATTTTCACACATCTTCAAATCAATACTGCTGATTGCTGCCGTCTGGCTGCAGACTACAGATGAGAGGCACTAGACTGGATGTGTGTACTTGTGTTCATTTTGTATGTGTGAGTATTTGTTTGGCAGCAATCATCGCATCATATTCATATTCAGAGTGAGCTACAAGCAGCCTTGTCAGGAATCAGGACCCTCTGTATTAACACATACCCTCTGCTGCTGCAAATTACTGTACATGTGTCTTTAAAAGCAACATGCACCTATCTGAATTCCAAATTATTATTGTTTTTGCAGTAAACTAAAGAAAATAGTGTTATAATCTTTGTAGCACTAAATGCAGTTGGTTGGCAAGAGTCCCTTTTCCGTCACTCATTACCAGGGCTGACTATCAAAATATCATACATGCAGGTTCCTCCTATGCTGACTTTTCCAATTGAGTGTACATGCAAGTATTACATGTATGTATTTCAAAAATACCGGTAAAACTATTTTATAAAAAAAAAAAAATTTCTAGGCGTTATATTATTGAATCAAGGGAAGGCTGGTCTACTGGCATTTACGGCATGGAGTACCAGACTAAAACACTTGACAAAGCACTTGTCTGCTGTGCTTTATGATTGCTAGATGTAGATCTGGCAAACTAGCCAGTTTCTCCTCAGCCTTGAAGTCTTTCATTCAAACTAACCCTTCCAATAAACCAGAAATATCACCTTTGTGAGTCCTGTAAAGGGAAATAAAATCATTGCTGTCTCTTGTAGTCAACATTTAATACAAATTAAAACAATAAAAAAAAGCTGTTTCCTAATCTTGTTGTCTGAATGCACACCCTGAAAAACAACCTCCAAAATAACTTTCTAGAACATCTAATCTGCTCTTAGCTGGTGTGCCCTCGTTTTACCTGCCATTTAAAGGGCTGTTCTTACCTCATCAAGTCCTCCACCTTTTCATCAACGTCTATGTCCTCTTCACTAGCTTCAAACGCATACCCTGGTGTGGTTACAGTAGCGCTAACCACCCCAAGAGGAAACCGGGGTGGTGAAAGCTTCCCATTGGTAACGGCAACCAAACCGTTTGGCACTACTGCTGTTATGGTATTAGGTGAGGCTACCGGAACAGGCAGAGGTGGGGAGGTGGTGTCAAAGTTGTTATTAGGGGACAATGAGAGGCGGTTGTTGGGAAAACTTGTCTGAGTGGCGGTAGAAGTCATGGAAGAAGAGGCGGCGACAGTGCTTGAAGACGAAGGTGGCATATAGGAAGGTTTATGGGTCAACTTGTGCCCATGCTGCCGATCCAGGTGATCCAGGGTGTCCAGAGCATGGAGAACCTCTGCCTGGGTGATGCCCGTCCTCCGTAGCCTCTGGAGGAGGTCAATTTGCTCGATGGTGAAGCGAGGCTCCTCACACTGCTGGAACATCCTGTACGAGATTATTTTAAAACTGTTTAGTAGAGTTGTCTGAGCTAACACTGGTATAAATTTTAACATAATATAAAAGTGTCATATTGCAATACCTTTGCTATAGCAACGCCATGCATTTACAGTCCCTTATTTCAACAACCTCCAACAAAAGCAAGAAAACTGTTTCAGCTGAAGGTGAAAACAACAAACAAACAACCAGTCTAGGAAGGAGAGATGCTGGTAGTCCGTGATGTGCAATCCAAATGTAAACAAATGAATTAACCAAGCATTGCCAGTTGAACTCCATATGACGGGAAGAGCAAATGGCAGATGGAAATAACTGATGCAGTTCTGGTTAAACTAAAGTGTTAAGCATTTAGTTTATATTTAAAATCTCCAGAGAAAACACTAAAAAAGAAAAGAAAAAACACTGGCTTACATTTGACTTATGCCATGTCACTGCATATAATGCTGTGTCATCACTATTGCACTATAATGCCCTGCTGCTGCTGGTAGCTTGCTTCAATAGATTCACACTTTGGATTAGGTAGTGTGTCATCAGTGATAGCAGCTCACTGGATAAGAGAGATTGAAAACGCCCTTTATTTGGGTACACTTCTATATGCTGTTGCCAGCAAGCTACAAGCATCAACAAAACACTGTTCAGTATTTTTTAACATGATGAAAAACACCATTATTGCACATTTTCACGAAATATTGTGACATAATTTTGAGGCTATATCGCCCACCTCTAGCTGACAGTAATCAGTGCCCACTGCACAGTAACACTATCCTCATGACTGCTGTGAAGTGTTTGCAATGCAGGCATGCGTAGTGCTTCTATGTACTGACAACAGAACTAAACACTTTAGAGGTGTTTAAAAAATGCATACCTTGAAATGACTAGTCAGAAAAATAAATGCTTTCCATAAATAGTGCAAGTTTTATGAAACAAAATGAAAATCACTAGTTTTTAGCTCATTGCAGACTTTTTTCTGCACAATGAGCTTCACATCTGAAAGAATCACAGAAAAAAAATGCTAGTATAGTCACATCTGGTAACTTCCTGCCTGCAGATTTACAACACACATACACACACACACACACACACACACACACACACACTAAGACGTCACCACTCAGCAGCTGCTGTCCAGATATGAAGCGCATTCCTACACATTTAATAAGCATTTTATTACAGCTGATGAGCTTTTGGTTCCTCTAATCATTTTAAAGTTACACAAATATGTTATTCACCCAATTCACTGTGTGCTATTGTATGATTTTTAAATCAAATGCATTCCCCCCTCAATGCAGCCCTGGCGCATTAAATTTTAATTCTTATCTATAACTGCACAGTGAATTTGTCACTTCTGAAAAAAACTGTCATAACAGTCACAAGGCTGAACCGAGGGAGGAAAGCGGGAGAGCAAGCGAGGAAGATAAACAGAGAAATAAGAGATAAAACATCTGTCTCAGTGCTTTTCTTTCTGGCGCAGAGAAGAAAAACAGGCCACAGCAGAAAATCAAAGTCAGCAGGCATATTAACACGTACAGATATAAGAGAGGGAGGTTGCGGGTGAGTGTGTGTTTGCATCTTGGGAAGAATGCCAAGAAAAATTTACATTTCAGGCAGCAAAGCTTCATACTTTCCCTCCCTGCTGCAGAGGATGACTCATACTGAAGTTAGACTGATACACAAGATCAATAAAGAAAACGTTACCACAAAAATGATTATCTAAACTATTTATATACTTCATTTAATTTGATAATCACTGATCGCGATCACCTGTGCAACATTTTGTTATGCGTATTCAAAAATCAAACATATCTTCAGTTGTTTCACAGTCTGTTTGCTTTACTTGGCTGTTTTTTTTTTTGTTTTTTTTTTTACTTCTAACACAAATTCAACACAAAAGGAAACATCTGTATTCTTTACAATATGCCTTAACATCAAGTACCACTGGTAAATCAGTTGATCTTTGTGCATACTAAAAATAGATGTTTATTTTGAGGGGAACTGTCTTTCACACATTCACTGCAGCGCTGCACTTGTTCTCCTCATTACTCAGCGGAGCTGTAAGTGAGAACGTAAATGTCCGACTCAATCAAATTGAGCATTAAAAACTCTTTAACTTGCCAGCTCCCTAGTGCAAAGTCCTTGCGACATCCCATTGCGCCTGTATGAGAAGTTAAAAAGAGTAATTGTCTGGAGAATTTGGAGAGAGCGAGTGGGCGCCCTCCTACACGCTCCACCCAGGCATCACCCTCACCTGAACCAGGACTGCCAGTAGTGACAACGCTTCTGGAGCAACTATATAGTGCCACGTGCCCCATGTGAGAGAGGACAATTAAGGACAGATAAAGTCCAGCATTTAAGAGTGAAAAATTTTTAGGTGTAATATCACTAATCCACATGAAACTGGAGGAGACGTGGGGTCCAACCGAGGAAGACATGCTGACTAAAACAGCTTTAAAAGAAAAAGGTTGAAGAAGCTTCTAACTAAAAACATCTGAACCTTCACATTCTGGAGATTCAACCTCAGTTTGTAACCTAAGATTAACATTAACAATGGAAGATTACCAAAAAAATGAAGCCAAGGACTGACTTTAGATTTTTATATTTATTCCACTTTTAAACAAAGAAAGATCCAGTCAAGGCATTTTCAAAGATTTCATGTACCGTAAGTGCAAACTAGAAGAACTCATCAAAGTCTGGCTTTAAAGTCTCAAACTGAACCTCTCTTAACATCCAGCGGGTCAACAGTGAACTGCTCAGGTGCAGCACCAGGGTTGGCATTGCATTTTAGTTACATAACAAAGAAGCATAATTTCAGGAAGAATAGAAGACTCTTGCATTGACTATAGCTTTTCTTTTCTAATTAAAGTTACAAAATGCAAAGAGCAGCTCTGAATCTAACCCTAACCTGATCACTGGTTGCCAGCGGGACTTTAAGAGGTTTAAAAAAAAAAAAAGAAACCTCACAAAAAGTTTTAGCTAACACAGATTTTTTTCTACTTGTTGTATTACTTCTCTGCAAAGTCAGGAACAGACAGACAGAATTTTAAACATGTGACAACATGTGATGAGGAGGCAAATGCAGACATGAGTGAATGCCACCAAAAATCCACCTTTCCTTTCAGCAGAGAACACTAACAGTAAACCATATTAAGGCAGGAAACCAACATTTATTCGCTGTATTTGAAACTGTAGCTTCCATATCAGGTTTTCATCCAGCCAGCTGAGGTTTGCCATTAAAATGTTAACACCGTCTGGCAACCACACTAACTTTGGTAAAAGGATAACACAGATAAAGCACAGACAGACAAGGTACCTTGTTAAAGCAGTCCAAATGTAATCTTCAACAGTTGTAATCATTGTTAAAATAAGGAAATAGCAGATGTATCCAGTAAATGTACACTAGCACTTTACTGAAGTGGATTTTAATGTACTTGTACTTTAAGTATTTTTTGTGCTTCTACTCAATATGATGCTCTTTGCCACATTTTGTACTCCATACAATTTATTTTAAAGCTGCATTACTTAATATTCTGGAGCTTTTAAAAATATAAATTACGTGATATTATGCTGTATTATTATCGATAAAGCTACTCAGTGTCATATAAAGTATTTAAAAGCATCTCCAGCTAAAACATTAAAATTATATACACATCAAAGAATCAATAATTGTAATGTGATAATATAGCGTCTACGATTCTGCAGGTATTTTGATGGTAAACCTTTAATACCTTTGTGTTACTTAAATAATACTCATAACCCTACTTAAATAAAGGGTCGGTTTAATACAAAACAACGCCCATTGAAACACTGAAAAATCTTTCCCAGTGTTTTCTGCACCAAGTTCCCGCACTGTATTTACTTTTTATCAAATATTCTGATTTTCTGTGGGCCCCTCCTGCCTTGTTCTTCTTTTGTGCCACCCCATTTAAACAAAATCAGAGAAACGCCCTTCTTAAGATGCCACAATGTCAGTAAAATAATATCCCTCTGTCTAGCTTTTAAATGGATGTGTGTAGCTTTGATAGTCTTTGTCACAAAACCAGCAGATAAATAACAGGATATGTGTGCAAGCACAGACAGATTTACCGATAATTGAATAGTATTTGGCACTGGCTCATGCCTGCTAAGCACTGTATGGAGTACATGAAAACACACATATGCACACACTTCCTTTTTGAGGTGCAGACAAGAACAGTGCCTAATATGATTGATTCATGCTGTATGTAAAAAAACAAAAAAAAAAGGAAATCAACGGTTGCTCTTTTTAAGGAAGTTCCTCGTTTTCATCATCTATAATTTGCCACTCTCCTTGTGTTAAAAACAGAAGCAAGCGTGGCAAATCTGTCAAGGTGTGCTCCAAGATTGCTGGTGTCACCCTTAGTGACCTTCAGCATCTGGAACAAATGTTACGGACCATTTTGAACCCTTAGCATCCTTTGAGTTGCAAATGCTACCTCCAAGGTGAAGGTTTGCTCTCTCTCTCCAAACTTAGCTTCAGAGAATGAATTCATATTCTTACTGATTCCATCTGCTATTTCTTAAAAAAAAATTTGAATGTTTCCCTCTTGAGACTGTAGGATACCTGTCTCTTTGGGGTATTAAAGTTTTACTCTACAGATCTTTTTAACTAATAATCAGTCAAAAATAAATAAATAAATCCAGCTGTCTCCCTGAAAAAAACCAAAAACAAAACTTCACACTGTGGGTTATGACTTTTCTTTCTTCAAGTAGAGCAAATAAAGTCAAAGACATTAGGAAAGCTATTACCATTCCTGAACCCAGTGACCTACTTAAAGTCCTATCCAGACGTGGCATGAACTGGTAGCAGACATGTGCCAGCTGTGCACATGCACAAAGTCCTTAAATTACAGTAGGAAACTTTTTAACTGGACTCTAAACCTGAAACGCAAGACAAACTAGTCGACTGTTGTCACCAGATGTTATACTGTAACAGCCAATCTTAAGGTAAATCCGATGCAGAGGTCCGTCTTTAGATCGTCAACTTCAACGCCGAATCGCGTTAAAGAAAACTGGATTTTATTTTCCTCCTGCTTCGAGGAAAACACTGACTTCTCGATAGAAAATGTCCTAATACGTTTTACATATAATGGATAACAATACATGAATTCGGCATACATCTTATAAACTAACTCCTAGTAAACACAGTAGAATAGGGCAATTATTATGACTTTCATTATTCAGCGTAATTACGACGCTCTGCTGGAATACATAGTGCACCGCATTAGCGAGCATTGTACAGCAACTGGAAAAGTTGACATTATTTTTTATTAAGTGACTCTTGGAGAACTACACACCCGCCGAATGAGAGCCCGAGTCGTTATTTTTCAGACAAAACCGCTAATATCAGTTTTGATAGTGTGAAACTTAACCGCCGCGGGAAAACACCGCTGCGGTGGCACTGGGGATTTTTTAAGGAGTTTGCAGTTATCAGACAGAAAAAAGGAAATGCATCGGGCTCCTGGCAGGACCGTTTGAAGACAGCAGTAGTTGGAGCTGGAGGACTTAACTTACCTTATTATTCCAGTCCAAGAGCCTCCGCGGATGTTTGTTTTACCATATATCTATCGCCTCGGGGCGCAGGGACACACAGACACTGACAGTTTTCCCAAAATGTCTCCTCTGCTTCTAATTGGGCTTCAATCCGCCGTCAGACAGATTCGCCTTTTGTCCGGCAGACAGGCGCCATGTTGACACACCGACGCAAAGAACGACGGGAGTCGCAGTTTACTGAACGTACAGTAAATAGAGTTGCCAGTTTATTAGAGACACCTGGCTGCAGTTATGATTCAGTACAGTGGCAGAGGGCTGTTGCTTGGAAGCAGTGCTGTGGGATGTTTCTAATAATTTGGTCTGACATATATTTTTGGTTATACTTCTAAACAGGTTCAGAGCCAGTTTACCCATTTGTTCTACTTTTTTTATGCTCACTAAATGTATTAATTTTCATTGCTGTTTGTGTAGTTTTAGATTCCTTTTTTCTCACACTGCATTTCTTTGCTTTCCCTCCCTCCCCTTTCCCTTCCCATTGCAGTATGTCTCACACCTTATTTAAGAACTGCACTCACATTTGTTCTTGTTCACCTTCACACGGGTGAGAAGTTATGCTATATTTCCCCCTATGTTATGTAGTTTAACCAGTACCTTTATTAATCTTTCTAAACATAAAACCAAGCAACACAAAGCAACAGATAATCCACAAGATAGGTGAAGAAGAGAGTGCAGGCAGGGTGGAGTGGGTGTGACAGAAGAATAACAGCAAGAGTGAAAGGGAAGGTTTACAAGTTGGTAATGAGAGCTGCTATGATGTATGGTTTGGAGACAGTACCACTAACAAAAGACAGGAGGTGGCAGGAGTTGAAGATGCTAAGGTTTTCCCTTGGCGTGATCGGGAGGGACAAAATTAGAAATGAGTATGTCAGACTGACAGGTTGAGCTGCTTGGAGACAAAGTTAAAGAGGCAAGGCTGAGATGCCTTGAACATGTGCAGAGCAGGAAGAGTGAATAAACTGGTTATAAGAGATGTTGAAGGTGGAGCTGCCAGGCAGCAGGAGAAAGAAAAGAGGATGACTAGAGGGCAGGTTCATGGATGTAGTAAAGGATGTAGTCTGATGTGACAGAGGAGAATGCTACGGATAGGGTGGAGGTAGCTGATCCACTGTGGCGACCCCTAAAGGAAGCAGACAAAAAATGAAGAAGAAATTTGAAACCCAGTAGAAGCTGAAAGTATAATCTTGCTTCTTGTTCTGTTTACACACTAGGGAGTACATCCCAATGTTTACATTCCCAATTGCAATTATTTCTAAGCTGTAAAATAACTTTTTATACACCGAATCCTAATTTAACTCCTAATTCAGACCAGATGCTCATTGTGTGAATTTACAGGTGTAGCGTACGCATTAACTCGTTTAGGAAACTACAAATATAACATATATAAAGAACATGGATCTACAGACTAAGCAGAAAGATTGAATTGGAAAGGATGTGCAGCCTAATAGAGATGGAAATGTACTAACAAATGGAGAGCGCGTCTTGAGAAGATGGAAGGAGTACTCTGAGGAGCTTATGAATGAAGAAATCGAGAAAGAGAAGCCTGGACAAAGGATCGGGAATTATAGAGAATTAGAAAGAAGGGCAGATATTAAGAGGATGAAGAGTAGAAAGGCACTTGGTCCAGGTGACATACCTGTGGAGGTCTTGAGATGTCTTGAAGAGAGAGCAGACATCTTTGACTAGATCACTTAACGCAATCTTGGAGAGTGAGGAGATGCCTTACTCCCCAAGACACTTCTTCCCCAGGAATGGAGAGGAAGCGTCCGATGCTGGAGAAGATGTGCAAAGCTGTAGTATTTACTGTGGGATGAAGATGATGAGACGATGTTGGAAAGAGCTGTTGAAGCTAGATTAAGAAAAAAAAAAAAGGGTATTCAGACAGCAATGGACAGTTGCTTTTTAATGCACCCTGGGTTTTTAAAGATCTAGGGAAAAAACATACTGTATTTGTATAGGTGCTAATTTGAGGTTTCTGGTAAATATGTTTAATTCTAACCAGTGTAAATATGTAGTGAGCTAACATTAAAACACGTAAAAAAAAAAGCCATCTTGCTGAGATGAACTTACCCAAGTTAAAGAGAGAAAACGTGGTTGTGGCTCTTTCAAACTGCTTAATCAGTAATGAATTTACCCCAAGGGGTACATATACGGATATAATCATTAACCTGATAGTAAAAAAAAAACAAAGTGCTGTAAATCCCAACCACCAAAAATAGGAATGCGTGCAGATCGGCGATTAAAAACAAAAAAATGAGCCATTAATGTTCTCCCCAAATCCTATACAAGCTTTATCCTTTATGATATTAAGAAGCAAACAAGCTTATATCGTGAACATTTATGAATCTGTGCAACAGGTTTCACTTAAAAGGGATGTTTCATACAGAGCTGTCACTTTAAATTAAGTAAATTTACACAGAACCTCCCCCATTATGCCAAAATAAGACCACATCAGACCTCTCCTGGGATTCTAAATTGGAATTACATATGAAGATTTATAACTCAAGCTATTTGAGTGCAACCTCTTATGTTTAAATCTTATTCTAATGCTGAAAAACAACAACTGACATTGCAAATACACAAATCTAACAATATTTTATTTATTGGTAGAAATCATATGAGTATATGGTACAGTATAAAAGTATTCAGAAAAATGTTAATACCACTAACAACTAAAGACAGTAACTAACAGGTACAGACAGCAGACTTTCAAATGAGACGTGTGTGCGTGTGATCAGGAGGGAACCCAGATGTTGCCGTGTGTGTCGGGAGCCTGGCTGTAAGGAATGTTCCAGATCCAAGGCTGATCTGAGAGCAAAGAAGGAAAAGAGTGAAGGAAAATTCAAAGTGTTGATACTTTGATTTACCAGATAAAAAGGAACATTATGCAGGACATAGAGTCAGGACTGGTGGGTGCTAGATCCACACTGATAGGGTTTTCAGAAACTATTAATGTGGATGAAAACACGCAAAAACCTCTAGGACTAAAAAAAAATAAAAATAAGTCAACGTTGAAGTATTGAAAACTACAGTTCCTGGAGTCTAGTTCCAAAGCAAGAAAACACCCAATACCTTTAGTAGTGTAGGATGTAGGGGGGAGATCGAACGGCACTGGGAAACCCGAGAAGGACGCAGAGACCGGAAATGGATTTTTGTCAACAGAGAATGTCTTCATGCCCTGTAGGGAGACATCCATCATGTAACTACACATCGGGTCTTTTATAATAATGATAAAAGGTAATAGAAATTTTTTTCTTCACAATTAAATTGTATGTTGCTCTTACAAAGGCGGACGGCAGATAGAGGACTCCCAGCTCATATGAACGCACCATCATCTGAGTGTTGTTCTTCTCTAGCGCACCCCATGCTGCCTTGGAGAGATTCGCACTGAAACCCACCAAAGAGACAAAGTGAAACTTTTTATTACAGCTCAGGCGACCAGGAAATGATCAGACTAATGGCAAATACAATGATACAACACAAGATGCAACCATTACACAAGAATATGCTATCACTGATTATAGAAAACAGAACAACTAATTTTATCAACCACATCGTTGTATTACTATTTATATAAACACAGGAAAAGATAACTATAAACGCATACAACTCTTAATTCTGCAACCCACAAGAAAAGCGTATTTCTAGTCTAGCATGAAAATGTAATTCTGCCTGTTTTAGCAGTAAATGCTATATGAGAAATAAAAGAACAGATGCAAAGACACACACTAACACAAACCTTGTGACAATGAACCAGGCAAGCTGAGAGTAATCTTGAGATGCCCTCATGTATGTCTTGATATGTGGCATGGCGTGACTCCTCCCCGTTGCTTCTGCCTTCCAGCGGCTAAAAACAACCACACACAAGAATCCGCGGATCACTTAAAAGATGTGTGCAAACTGTACCAAACTTTTTTGGGTGCAGGAACTGGTTTTATTTTGTTGTATATATCCATATTGTTGGACATAAACTGGTTTGTGGCACAAAAAAGGTTGGGGACCGCTGTTCCAAAACATACAGAGAACGCAAAAAGCAAAAGTCAAGGCCTAGTTACGGCCCACCTCATGCATGGAATAACTCGGACACCTGGATGTCAAATATAACCCAGAAGATAACAGAGCAAACCATATGTGGCCATCAGTTCAATGTTTTTCCTGTTTTTGGGAATGTTACGTTATGGCTAATCTAAATACATTTTCTCATATCTCAATAATTGCCTCAATAGGCAA
Organism: Diplotaxodon limnothrissa; assembly: GCF_057381915.1. Taxonomy (NCBI): domain Eukaryota; kingdom Metazoa; phylum Chordata; class Actinopteri; order Cichliformes; family Cichlidae; genus Diplotaxodon; species Diplotaxodon limnothrissa. The sequence continues at coordinate 6,969,762 of NC_140596.1, read as the reverse complement.
ATCCCAGTGTTTCTGCTAGACCTGAAAAACCATTATAACTCTGGTCATTTAGCTGTGTTAGCTGATCACTGCTCTTAAAGTACAGCTGCTCAGCAGCAGCTCTGAAACTTCCAGACTTCAGGCTTTCCACCTCATTAACATCTCAACTAAAAAACTTTTCCACTACCAAATATCAGACTAGCCCCAACTTCAAGATTAGGATTTGTGTGTAGTATTGACCACCTCTTCAGATCAAATATTGGGTTTAAATGTTTCTCATTTGTTTAAAGCGTTTAGTAATGTTACATTATTAAAACTGTTTTTAAGCACCTCAGTCAGTTCATCTGTTTTAATTTCTCCCCGATGTTCTTCAACACTTTAGTTGCCATCTGTTGTGTTTGTGCTACAGTAATAAATTGTGGTCCCATATGCACACTGAAATTAGATACAAGCTAATAATCTTAGATAATTCAATAGTCCAACTCAACTGTTTATTTAAACTGGTATGTGCAGTGAGTTATTTGGAATCAGCCGCACTATTTGCTTTCCTTCTGGTGCTCCTGAACTTCTCTGATTCTTCTGAGCTGAGTTTGTTTTTTTGCTTTTATTTGCTGATTTGTTCTGATTTGTGATCAACCTGAAAGATTCTGTGTTAAAAACAGATGTGACAATAAACAAAAAAAAAAAAGGGCTGGAGACTGCAATCATACTTGCACACTAGAAGTGACTGATTACTGCTGCGCCCTAACAGCAGGACTGAATTTTGCTTTGGTAGAACTTACTGAAAGTAAGAATGGAGCCAAAGTTGTTTCTGAGCTGTCTGGATACTGTAGGGAAGAGAGCCTCCAGCTGGAGGACAAAAATGTTTAGATTACAAGTAAATTCACAATAATAAAAACAGAAATATTTAAAAGCGCAAATTGAAAATACTAAAATTAAAAGTATTCTGAAGAAGTTTAGTTTTTATATGAGTTATACTGTATTTGAAATGTGAGTAAAAAGAATATTTACCTGGATATCCCTCTAAACTTGTCCTCACATTTTCTACTGATGGATAAAGCTGCAAAAGAAGGTCCCATTAAAAACTTGTTTTAGAAATATAGAGCTTTGTAACTTTTAATAAACTGTGGTCAAACATAGCAATTGCCTAGTAATTATTAATGCTAAAGAACACAAAAGTCATAAAATGAGCTAAGTGGCTCAATAATGCAAGCTGGAGAAATATCTTCTCAAAGTTTTCTAACAAAAGGAACAACCGGAAGTAAGAGTGGAACAACAAAACCCTGACTATATACGAAGTGGGCAACTGCTTGATTGATTATTTAGTGCTAAAGTTTTCAAATATATAAGAAAAAAAAAGTCTGAAAACCTGAGTGAAAAAGTTTCCTGTCTTAATAAACTCAGTGACTACAGCAGACAGTTCTTTTAAATCTGATCATGCAGCAAACAGCATTATCTTTGCTGTAGTTGGACAGACCAAGTGCATAGGAGGGTCTGGGCGAAGAGAGGATTTTCCTAGTGTGGTCAGGGTGCGCTGAAATTCCCCCGCCAACCACTTAGATTTATCCAATCCCATAGAGCCGATGCTGGAAAACTGGCCAATCACTGGCCACCTTTCCTCGCCAGGAATAGGATTTGTATGCTCGTACAACAGCTTAAAAACAAACAAACAAAAAAACAGAACAAGGGAAAATCCAGTCATATGTTTTGCATATTATAGCCATTTTCCTTCTAATCACTTGCATTTTGCAGAAAATTATCTATTCTATAAACATTATAACCCAACTTTTTAAGAGCAACACCTCAGTGGTGATATAGTTACACAGTAAAGTTGAAGGGAAATCGTTACCTTCCTCAGCCTCAGGTGGCCCCAGCGCTCCATATCTGAACCTACATATCTTCCTGGGGTTGAGCCAACTAAATATACCCTGATAACAGAAGACAAAGGTAGAACAAACTGTAATCTGGGCATTATTGCACTGATTATATTGTTCTGTCTCTTTGCATCTCAAAAAATAAGATAATAGGATATAAGATAAGATTGGATACATTGTCAGAGCTGGGAAGCTTCTTCGTTACAGAAACCAAAACTTAAACTACTTATAATAAAAGTTAGACTTATACTCTAAGCCACTTCATTTCATTTATTTCACAAACTGCTGCTCTACTGGGATTTTCCCTCACAGCCATATCTTTCAGCTTTATAGAGAATGATCCAAAAATGAAAAAAAAAATCCAGTGACTGGCAGTTTGAAAAAAAAGAAAAAGAAAAAAAAAAGCCTTGTTGGTGCTAGAGGTCAGAGCAGAAAGACCCCAGACTGCTTTGAGTTGGTAAAAAGGCATCAGTAACTCAAATAGCCACTTGTTACAACCACGAAATACAGAAGAGCATCTTGTGTATACCTGGTCTCTGACAGGTCATGCTCTTTGATTCTCTGGATCCACTCTTCAAGTTCTGGAGCGCGGTACGATGCCAGATACTCCAGCAGGTCCCTCTTAAAGAAGGTGGGCGACTCACCAGCGCTTGCACTGCTTTCCTTTGGTAACCGAGGGAACAGAGGGCTCATCCACATCCTAGGTTGGGAAAAACTGATTTGAGGACATTTTCACAACCAAGCGACACATTTAATCACAATATGATTATTATTTATAAGTCTCTATACTTTTAAAGTGGCTCATAAGAAGTAGGGCTAGTAGTCCAACTTGCAGACTCCAAACCCTTCTTGAACTAGAAGGGCTCTTTTTCTCTGGTGATAAACCACATTGCTACCAAGCGGCATCAAATTTGGCTTGGTAGTCTTCCCATGTCCTTGATAACAGACAAATAAACCACAACAACAACAACAATAAATAAAGAATAGACGTACCCTTGTGTTTTCTGGTACCAGTCAGCTCTGATGAGATTAGAGGTCAAAATGATGACTCTGAAGCCTTCCTCATACCACAGCAACATCATTTTCCTGATGACACACAGCAATACAATACAACAAAGAGCAAGCTAAAAGGCCTATAATATCTGCAATGTGGATCATATAAACGTAAACATATTTTCAATGGACTGTTTGCAGTCTTGTGAAAAGTCACGCCCTGATTAAGTAGCTTGTAAAACCACTTCCAGTAGCAATGACTTAAAGCATTTTTTTTCTGTATGACTTTATCGGTCTTTCACATCATCATATCTCACACCATCTTTACTATAGTGTTTATCGAAGAGCTTTTAATGCCACATAGAATAGAATTTAATACAATTTCTGACAAGAAAACAGCCAAAATGACAACAATGATGCAAAGCCTGATATGGTTACATAACAGTCGTGCTAGTTTGTAGTCAATAAATTTAGATTGACTTTTTATGCTCATTTACATCTGTATTTTTATGCTTTTTTTTTTTTTTTTATTCTTCTAGGGTAGCTTTGCATGACCAGGGTAGCTTTGCATGACTCACATTCACTTTGTGTATGAAACAAACAGTTTTAGCTCTTTCCTCTTTAAAACAACTTTCTTCTTATTGATTTTTCCTCACAAACAAAAGCACAGCAGGTGTGTTGGGCTTCTGTGCTTACAACCTGGATCTGTACAATGTCATAGACATTGGAAAAAACAGTCTAAAATGGAGTTGATATGTGAACCAAAGCCTAAGGCTTTAGATTGCTCTCAGCACCCCTTTTAGACATCAACAATGCTTACGTATGGTGAGTTCCAAAAGCAATGTCCAGCTTGGCCTGCAAAAATTAAAAAATGATTACAAATAAAAACATTAGCTCAACCTAAACGGCAATCCAAAGTGGAAATAATATCAACCATTTCCCTTTGATAAACAGCTGTTTCCTGTGTGGGCCAGCCTGTACCTGGCAGAAGCGCACATGTGGAAAGGGCTGAGCCTGCTGGATGAGTCGAGCTTTGGCCTCCCTCTTATCACCATGTACGATCAGAACTGGGCGATCCCTGAAAACATAAACACAGAGTTTAGCTTTCCCTGCACCATTACCTTCCTCCACCCCAGTGTACTTTTCACCGCTCAATGGTCTGACTCATTTCTCTCATTTTACTGTAATTTTTAATTTAATAACGTTTTTTTTATATGAATATCATCAGACCTGAGATCTGGGAGTTATAGTACAGTGACAGGAAAGAAGAAGCAGAACTTACCTAAACTCTGATGGGTACTGCTTCACCATCCAGGCAATATCAAAGCAATAGTTAAACTATAAAGAAAGAGAGTGGAGTTTATAGCCATACTTTTACTTCTTTGCAATGTCCCAAGTTTTTCACCTGACACATGAAAAGTAAAGTCATCAAATTCATCCTTAGGGATCTGTCGCATGTTTCATTGTAACCCATCCAACAGCTGCTGTTTACCACATATTTCCGCATACACAGTATGGAGACCAGGGCTGTGGTTGGCTAATCGGGTTTGTTTAGGAAGGATCCTAACTGAGTTATACATCTGAAGGCATTAAGAGCCAGTTGCATTTTCTAAGAGCTTAAGAAATGTGTGTCAACACCACCTTTATCAGCTCCTTAGGCAAAGAACACACTGGACCATCGCTTATGAAAGGATTGAGGATAGAGGATAATAAGGTCATTTCAAAATTTACCATCAGTCACCAGCGTGACTGATAAGTTATGTTGGTGACCTAGATAGAAATTAATAGTGTGTTTTCAGTTTTGTTCATAAACTGCTGATATATTTTAAGCCTTTAACGGCAGCCTGTTAAACCCACAGGTGAGCTATGAACATTAAGCTGCTGTAATAAAATCTGCTTCTCAAGAAGTTATGATCTTGCGTCAAGAGCGTAGATTTTTATATATAATAATAAGATATTTTCTATTATATTTAAAGTGCATTAGTTCTGCCCTCAGCTAAGGCAGTGCAGTATTTTGACTTCAGACTTCAGTCACAGGAAGCTTTAATAAAAACAGGAGCTACACTGGAACCATTCCACTGGGATGTGAAAACATGAGTGGACAGGATGAGCAAATAATCTCAACGTGGCAAACATTTCATTTCACTTTATAGCCTGTTTCTTCCACAACACCTACTGTCATATTATTAAGCAGGTTTTTGTAAGCACAGTTGGATTCTCTGATCACCACAGTTGTTTTTCCCCCCAACTCCTTATGAATTCTCCTCCACACATCTTCCCTGGACTTCATTTTCCACTGAGGTCAAGGAAAAGTGATTTGGAAAATACACAGGGGTAAAATTTTTCAGAAGCCCAGTAATCGCTGTTTCGGTCTGAACACAGTGGATGAGAGAAACGATTTCCAACCTTTCACTAGAAAGAATAACATATGTACAGAAAGGTAAACATTTTTTTTTAATGTTTTGGGGCTTTTTTGGAGTTTTGTAGGAGATGTGACTTTAACAGGAAGTCAAGCAGACATGCATTTTTTTGATTTGCTGCCCTTTTTTCTGAGTGGACTTTTTCTTTTGAGAAAGTGGATTGCCATGTGTGAACTATCAGGGATAGATGGTTGTTGCTTTTTGATTGTTTGTTTTATCACTGTTGTTTAAAATGAAAACATCTGTGGAAAGAAAAAGAAGGCATAATTATTTTTACTCACCTGAACCGATTCTTTCAAGGTGCCAAATAATGGGGAAAGAATGTCTAAATAAAAGGGAAAAAAAAGTTTGGATTATAAGTTAAAGCCAAACCATTAAGCCTGAGGAGTTTGCAGCAGAGACATGTCCAAGGGGAAATCACAAAAACAGCGGAAGTGAAACTAAAACCAAGATTTCAAGAGCTGAGCCGCAAATGGCAAATATAACTGCCAGTTTCCCTTTTTTGTTGTTTTTCTTTGCTCGTCGCATTGTTCGCTGTGCCTTTGACAAAGAATTTGTCACTTAGCAGATGGCTGCTCTCTTGGGTCTGCCAGATGTTGCTTCCTTTGATGTTTTATCTCCCTGATGTCTGCAAATGACTGCTGAAATGGGATAACTAAACTTCTCGCTACATTACTCTAAGGTCTTCACCACAAAGGATAAAGGGCTTTAAAATGGTCATTTTTGTGAACTGGTACAATGGTTGTACCATTGTACCAGTTCACAAAAATGGAGACAATGGTTTTTAACTTTTCCTATTTCCATTTGATATGTATATGAAAAAAATGCCATCTCACCATGGTAAAGAAAGGTTCAAAAAGTTATCGCATCCACTCCTAAACTTTTTCAAATAAATCCATAACTGTGAGTAAACCTGCTAACAAACAGAGAGGAAAAACAAACCAATCACATAAGCTCTTTGGTGAAGGTAATAAAATGAAATAAAAAAAAACTTTCCCTGCTAGTTTGAAAGCTCTAACCGGTAACCTGTCTCTTCACCAGTGTCTGAAGCTTTGTTCTCTCTAAACTCACCCCGGATATGCAGAGCGCCATTGTTGTACTTCTTTTCCAGTCCTGTGACTTTGTTGAGGTAAAACCTGTAGGTGTCATTTAGTGGAGGAAGACGGGATTCAAAGAAGTCATCGGGCTCATCGATGTAGTAAAGTCGGCCGTGAGGACTTGGAGGATGCTCGCTCTCCACCTTTGGCTTCTTTGTTTTGGGGTTTGGAGGCGCCTTCTTTGGCAAGTCACTCAAACTCTTTCCCTTCACCTCTCCATCATCTTCATCACTATCAGAGAGAGCCCAGCCCGTGCTATCTGACGCCACTTTCTTGCGTTTTCCAGCCAGTGAAGGGCTGGTTTCATACTTCACTGGGTTTAACTGGTTCTTAGCGGCTGACTGCCTGGCTTCTGAGCCAACAGCGAGAGAGGACACCGGTGGTTTGGCTGGCTCTGGTTTCACCTCCACGGGTGGTGATGGAGTAGCAGATCGGTAGGAACTGTGACTGGACTCAGTGGGTTGACGGGAACCAGATGTTGCAGTCCCTGAAGGAGGAAGAGCCTCATCGTCATCATCATCACTGCTGGAGATGGTCCACTTGCCGTGCTGACTGTCCTGAGACATGCCTGAATCATAAAAACAGAGAAGCCAAGTCTATGTCACACACAGAGACACAAATAGCTGAAACATCCACTTTGAGCTTCCATTATAAACATATAATCTATGAAATTGGCAGTAAATATACAATTTCAAGTGAAGCTTAAAGAATTTTAGAAATCTAGTGGGAATCATTACTGACAATGAGAATGGTTTGCAACTGAGCAAAAGTCTTTATTTTGCCTTATCTACACTACTGGGCAAAATTCTTGAGCCAGCCCTCATTTCTTTATATTTTGCTTCCAGTGGAGCCAAACTCCCTTGTAATTCTTTTACAAATTGAGCAATACTTCTCCAGACTCTCTAAAGGTGTTTTAAAGTTTTTCTTTTTCACTCTTCTTCATCCAGTCTTTGTACCTGACCATGTTTAGAGGAATGGTTAAGCCACTGATCCATGAGTCACTTAATCACATAAGAGCACATAATTTAAGGAATTACAAACAACTTAGCAGTAGAACAAATATTAAACTGTATCTTTCAGCACTTTGTTACTGACACCTATTCACAAAAACACAGAATTTACTCCCATTTCTTTAGTTTAATCTATAAAAAATGCCAAAGATAGCAGCTTGACAGGGATGAAATAGTATTATTTCATGAACAAGAACTATTCCAAAGAACTATTACCCAAAAACCTGGGAAATCTCAGCATAGTGTGCAGTGTTCTTAAAGAAAAATGAGGAAACTGGACAAGGGGAGGATAAAAGAAGAAGTAGCAGGTCTATAATTCTATTTGCAGTAGACGAACATTATCTAAAAATAAATCCCTTAAAAAAAACAGAAAAAGGCCAGACACAGGCCCCGAGAAATGTATCTGGACCCTCGGGTGATCCATCTATTCACTGTGTTCACTCAAGCCTCATCATAAATGGTCTCAGCCTAAGGGTGGCTGTCAGGAAGCCATTCTTGAGGAAGGGAAATGGGAATAAAATAAAAATACACAGGAACTGTAGTGAAAATCAGTGGCAACAGGTCTGTGTAGAGAAGTCAGTGAGTATCTACAGCCATCTGTAAAACACAGTGGAGGCTCTGCAGTGGTTTGAGGCAGCATTTCAGTAGTGTCGGGTATCTTGTCAACACGGATGGAATTATGAATGGAGAAAAATACCATCAGATTTCGATCCAGCATGCAATACCATCTGGAAATCATCTGATTGACATCAGCTTCTTTTTGTTCTGCGTGACAATGATCCTAAACACTGTCAGTATACTAGAGTAAAGGTATACCTGGATATGAAAACACACAATAAAGGACATTAATTGGCCTTCCTAGAGCCTGGACCTCAACATTATTGAAGCAGTGTGGGATCAATTTGAGAGAAAATAGGACAAAATGCAGCCAACATCAAAAGAAGAGCTTTGAGTGTTTGTTTCTGAAGACTGCTTAAAGAAAAGACAAGAACGCTTCCCGAAAGAGTTCAGGGTGTGCTGAAGAATTAAGATAGAAGAATAAAAAATATTGACTTTCACGCTCATTAGATTTTACAAACTCCACCGTTGCCTTATACGCTGCATTTACATCCAGCTGTTTCAATTAATCGCTCTACCTATTTCCCATTTCACTAGCAACATATATAAATAATATTAATAATAATGAAGATAAAAAAAAACAAGGGGTGGGTCCAAAATTGATATACAGTACTGTAAATAAAGACAAATTAAAAAACAAAACAAAAATAAATAACAGTACAGAGAGCGCATTTCCTGTGATCACACTGTTGTATTAAAAACAGGTAAAAGCAGGCCTCATGCAGTCGTGCAAAACACCACGATCAGACTACATATTTGGCTGGCATAAGAATGAATAAGTGCATAAATTCACACAGCAGAGAAAGCAAGACGGCATTTATGAATCAACAGTGCAGAGGTGTGCAGACTGTGGCTGAAAGCGGCACTGCTGTACTGAACGAATGCACTCTTTGTTTTACCGGATCAGATCAATGCGCAGTGGCGCGGGTTGTTTCTGCTGGAAGAACAGACTCTTATCAATCCACCGCTACCAAACTTTACACAAAACATTCATAAAGAGAAACCACGGTGCAGGAGAATCACAAGCAGTGCGAGTCCGTGTGGGAACTTGCGCTCTGTCATTTAGTTCCGCTATAACGACACCGGATCCAGATGCAAAAGAGTTACAGGTAATGCATGTTGTAGGCACCAAAGATTGTATGAGGTTCATTAATCTTTCTTAGTTAACAATAAAAACCTGTCTGAATACGTTTCTCACCTGTGACTGTGTATAGATGGTTCTGTTTTGTTTGAAGTGGCAAAATTACTGTTACTGCTATCCAGAAATCCAAAAGTCACTTATGCCTATTATATGCCTATTAAGTGCAGATAAAACACGACAGAAATACAGTAATATTTCAGTGAGATATAAAGTTAAAGCTAAATGATCAAGGATTAGCCAGTTAATGCAATCTTGAAGCACTGTTTAAGTATTGTAATTATTCTTTGACAACATCGTTAGTCGGCATGTTAGAAAAGACAGACCCTACACAGGCCTAGAGCTGAAAGATGAAAAAGAAAAACATTGTATTGAACAGAAACTATTATACATATTAACATCAATATAACATTAAAATAATTTTATGGGTCATATTTCCTGCAAAAATACCAATTTTCTTTATCTTCTTGACCTTATAGTTATTAATGAAAGCCAAGAGAATCGCAAAAGGGTTGATAAGATACAAACTGTAAAGGTGCGACTTTTGACTCTTGGTAAATCTTCATAGATTTTAACTAATCTAAGTTGGTAAAAATGGAATTATGTGAAATAATTTGATTTGAACAACTGCATAGCAGACGATTGACCATTACAACCAGAAGAGGGCAGTAGTGTAACTCAAAGGGATGTCAGCTGCCGTAAATCGCAAAGAAAGGCGAAGAAGAACGACTCGGCTCGTTCTCTCTCCTGTGTCTGGAGTAGTGTTTTCTGTGCTGTGGACCTCTTGTACATGCCAGTTAACTTCAGCTGGGTCTCGTAACCACCTGTGTGGAAGCCGGATTTTGCAGTATGGCGTTAAATCTCACCATCAACACAAGCAATCCTCCTCTCGGTGAGTTACACCCTGAGATCCCCAAATAACGTGACTTTCTGCTATTAGCCGTGTGTGTGCATGAAAGGTTGCGAGTGACATCAGCTTTCTTACACCTGTGTGTCATACTAAACTGGAAAATATATAATTATAATATCAAAAATCAGTCGTTGTGATGAATCTTGTTAAGACAGACATGAAGATGTGAAAAAAATAAGTTGGAGTTTTATTTTGTAATTAAAACGACTTATATTTGATCATTGTACACGACCCGAATTTAATAGCAGATGATATAAAGTGTTAAAATATCGTGAAATGAGTAGTAGCTCTTGTTTCAAATAAAATATGAAGTTAAGAGTGTGACTTCATCCATAAATCAATGGAGATTGGTGATCTGTAGATGCATACAAATACTAGCTAAGGCTAGCTAGCCAGTAGGCACTTCTGAAACCAAAACCACAACACGTGAACAGTTCACGAAATGTTCTTTTTGTTCAAAACAGCGGTTCTAACTCTTATCCACCTGCTTCCACTGTAACATCTACATATCATGAGTACACTACACATAAAAAGTCTTTTTGAACTTGGAAATGAAACACGTTGGTTGACACGTTGACATTAGCTAAAGACCGGCCGGTTAGCTCAGCTGGGCAGCTTTCGGTTTTTATAAGCTGCTGAAACTGAATGCATTGTGGCAGACCACTCTGACACGTTCAATCAACTGTGGAAAATAATTTATAGGGATTATTTTTGTGAAGTTATTTCCAAAAGCAAGCTAATGAAATGAATAGCGTTCATAGTTGCTGAACAGCGCCCCTGTGTAGCTATTTTTTTTACTGAGCACAGCAGGCTGATGCAAGCCTCCTGAAACGTAGTAGAACTGGATGGGGATGATTACTCCTGCACTGTGTTCTTTCGGTTTTTTAGAAATGCAGGTGCTTGGAATGTATGCGAGGGCACAACAAATTCAGAGAGAAGCTTTCCTTTATAATGGTGATATGCCGGAATGCACCTGTAAACATACAGTTACAGCTGTACATACATGCATATTTATACAGAGCATGTATACACCAGCTGTAGACAGGCCAATATATGACTATATAAACCTTACAATAAAATCTGTAGGTATTTAGATACTTTCTTTACAGCTTTGCCTCTGTACATGAAAAAATCAAGATTGTGATTGAAGTTCAGACTTTCAGCTTTAGTTCAGGAGGTTTAACAAAAGTACTGGTTTGGGTTTATTGCTGTTTTTATACATAGTCCTCCATTTCTCCAAATTAGTTGGACAGGCACTTTTCATGGCCAGGTGAGGTCTGCTCTTTCATTATTCTATGACAAAGATAAGTACACAGTAAGTATCACTTATTTGTACTTCAAGAAGTTGGACTCTGTTGCCTTATCTAAAATCTGGAGGAAAGGGAGTACTATTTATATTTTACTGTATATACAGCGGACAATTAAGCTCTAAACCCTGCTCTTCTTTTGGTCTTTACAACTTACATCATTTTTAAGGACTTGTGTTCCACAGTATGAGCAGACACCCACCACACAGCTTTAGATTTTCTATGAATGTTAAGCCATTTTCCAAGGGAACCATGACTTTACAATATTCTACGAAACGGCGAGGGTCCGCTTTCTGAATCACTCCGGTCAAACTGGCAGTAGGAATTGTATGTTGCAGTCACTAGTGAAGTGTGGTAAAAATCCTTAGAAAATATTCACGGTAGCTCTATGAATGTTTGGCATGCTCATCAAAAGATTACATCAGTTATTCAAAGGAACGTCACCTCTGTGTATGAAATGTTCAGCAACTCTGTCTCATGGGCTTGTTCAGTGTAGCAGATTACAGAATTTTGGGGGTTATCTATTTGAGTTCTTTACCAAGGCTTGTTATGAGCTCAGAAATAAAAATGAATTTTTATTGGCCTCCTAGATTAACTGTGGCATACTGTTACAATATTAATGTGAAATTGTGAGACCTGTAACACAACTAATAATGTAATTTTGTCTGTATGTGAGCTTATGCCATTGTTCGGTTTGTTTAGTTTGAAAACAAATGAAAAGAAATAAGCAGATAAAAGGTCTGGAGTTGAATGTGGATTCAGTACAAAAAGCGTTTGAAGCAGACTGAACTTAAGGTAGGTGTTGTGCAGAGTTACGGGAAAGATTGCAGCTTGCGTGCTTTGTGTCACTGGACCAGTTCACCTGGTTGTCAGATTTCATATCTGTTTGAGTGTGCAGGTATGCAGTGATCAAATTTGACTGTTTTTTGGAGCTGTGCTTTGGAGTGTGAGAGTAAAAACACTAAAAACACTGTGTTGTCTTGTCTGTCTTGCAGGGGCACTTCTGACAGCTGAACATGTGAAGAGCAGTGTGCAGGTATCAGTGGAGGAAGGCAAAGACACGCGGCTTCACATCTCAGAGTAGGTGCCACAATTATCGAGCTGCAGGTCGAGTTTAATTTACATGCTGTACAAAATAAGAGATGTGGAGTTTACATTAGTTTATCTCAACTGTCTCTTCTCATTTTCCTTCTCTCAGTTCAGTCCAGTTCAGCGATGACAACTCTATCTGTCGCTACTTGGCTCGGGTTGCTCCTGCTCTTGGCCTGTATGGATCCAACATGATGGAGCAGACTGAGGTGTGTATGTTTGTGCATATCTGTGATGTTTTGCAATTGTTCTGAATGCTCATTTAATTTTTTCTTCATGATGTCTTCAGGTTGACCACTGGCTGGAGTTTAGTGCTCGCAGTCTGTGTAATCAGCCAGATTTGACTGTGGCACTGGCTGAACTGGACAAGGCTCTCTCACTGCGGACCTTCCTGGTTGGGCATGCCCTCACCCTGGCTGATCTGTCTGTCTGGGCTGCTCTCAAAGGTCAGTAACATCCAGGATATAACAGCTTTTTTCTCTGACTGATTTTAGTGTGAAATATATGTAACTAAACATTTTAAAATCAGCACTACAGATTGTGACTCTTTATCCACAGATCATGGGGAATGGCCAAAGCAGGGCAAATCCTTTTCCCATGTCAGCCGCTGGTTCTTCTTCCTGAGCTCACAAGTTCCTTTCACTGCTGTAGGCAACAAGTACACCAGTAAGAAGGCTTCAATGAACAAAAACAAAGTAAGTGTTATTTTGTCAGTGTTCATTGTGGCAAACCTGAAGATGCAAAGAAAAAAGAATAGATGTTAATGTTTATAAAGCCACCAAACATGTTGTTTTTATCTCTTTAAACTAAACTGGTACATTAAACTTTGATGTTTGAATGTTTAATGCTTGATTATTATGTTTGTGACCCATGTAAGATTAAGATATAAATGCACTTTTTAATTCCATTCTTGACTGATTGTGTCATTTTCACAGTTGGAAGGGAAAAAGGCAGATGTCGGGAAGTTTGTGGAATTGCCAGGAGCTGAGATGGGCAAGGTGGTGGTTCGGTTCCCTCCTGAGGCCAGCGGGTACAACTTGAATCTGGAGTTTAGAAGAAACGTTTGTTAATTTACTAGCTTCCCTAACTTTTTCTCTGCCTCCCTTGGACAGATACCTGCACATCGGACATGCCAAGGCTGCCCTGCTCAACCAGCACTACCAGGTCACATTTAAAGGCAAGCTCATCATGCGCTTCGATGACACCAACCCTGAGAAGGAGAAGGAGGACTTTGAGAAGGTAAGATATTATTTATTTATTTATTTTGTTGTTACTTGGATAAATAAATATAATAACAAAAAAAACCATGAAGTGTAAGTTTTGTGTTCACATTTCTTTGCTGTGCTGCTCTTTAGGTGATCCTGGAAGATGTTGCCATGCTCCAGATCCGTCCAGACCAGTTCACTTACACCAGTGACCACTTTCCCACTATAATGAAGTTTGCAGAGAAGCTGCTTGCTGAGGGCAAAGCTTACATCGACAACACCCCACCTGAGCAGATGAAGCAGGAGAGGGAGCAGCGTGTTGAGTCCACCTGCAGAAACAATTGTACGGCTTAGGACGGGACGATGATGATGACCTGTCAGTGAATGCTGAAGCCTAGCAACATGTGATTTTTCTATACAACTCCTCTCTGTGTCTCTCTCTTGCAGCCGTGGAGCAGAACATGAAGATGTGGTCGGAGATGAAAGCGGGAACAGAGTACGGTCAGACATGCTGCATGAGGGCAAAGATTGACATGAACTCCAACAATGGCTGCATGAGAGACCCCACCCTCTACCGCTGCAAGAACGCAGCCCACCCTCGCACAGGAAACACCTACAAGTATGTGGCTTTATTCTATTATTAGTCTGAATTGTAGCATTTATATACACAGAATAAAAAGAAAAGCGTAGAAAGCAGAAATTAGCATTAACACGAACAGAGGAAGTCATGTTATTCAAAAACTGCTCTGGTATTAATAACAATTTTTATTTATTCCAGTAATCAAAATCCTAAAATTGATGAGGAATTAATCTCTAGTTTCTGTGGCATCCAAAATGTTGACTATAATTTGCACTTTTTCAATTTGTATTAAAGAAAATGTGTGTTGCATACTTGTCCTGTGATTTTGCATATTGTGTTGTAGGTTTATTTTAGTTGGTCAAATTGATCACTTTTGTTCTTTTTTTTTTTCATTTTGCATTAACAAAAGAGAACAGCATGAAACCAAGGTTGTTGTTTTTTGTTTTTTTTGTTTGTTTGTTTTTTTTAAATTTAAATACGTGGAAATTTCTGAGCTTTATTTACAGCCTTTGTAGTGGCTCTTCACATTTATCACTTATCTCATGAGGTCTGTCTAGATGTTAACTGTCCACCTGGTAAAAATGGAGACGCATGTTTTTGTTTTTTTTTGTTTGTTTTTTAGATGCATGCTAAAGTAACCAGCAATGCGCACTGACAAAAAACAAGCAATCATATAGAACTTGGCAATAAACGTAATCCATGCAGGGGTTTAACCCTTTTCATGCATGAATTCTGACAACCTCAATCAGGATTTTTTTTCTTAAGTATTTTTATTCATCTTTAGGCATGAAACAAAGATTTTTGAACTTCATTTTTTAAACATGTACTTTTCAAAGAGTTTTTTTTACATATCCATTTAGGTGGATAACTGATGTGTATGGAGTGACACATCAGTGTCCAATGCAATGGTTTATGTGCAAGTATACCATCAACACTGACACAAATACAAGGAAAAAGCCTTTGAATAGCTGTCCACTGTAGTGACTGCTATGCGTGAAAAGGTTAAAATGTTTTCTAAAGTTGACTGGACCACTCAAGTTGAGTTAACGGGTTGGTCATTACAGCAGCAGTCGGTCAGTGAAGGCTTTATTGTTGAGCATAACAGAAGTCACTCTGAATTTGCTGTGTTTTTGTGTACCTTGGAACAAATCACGGCGTGTGTGTGTGGTAAAAATTGAGCACATTCAGATAATTAAGTTTGATAATACATCTCATCTTCTTTGCTTTCAGCATCTACCCAACATATGACTTTGCCTGCCCCATTGTGGACAGCTTAGAGGGCGTTACCCATGCTCTCAGGACCACTGAGTATCATGATCGTGATGAGCAGTTCTACTGGATAATCAATGCTCTGGGCCTCAGGAAGCCCTACGTCTGGGAGTACGCCAGACTCAACCTCAACAACACGGTGCTCTCCAAGAGGAAGCTCACCTGGTTTGTTGATCAGGGATATGTTGATGGATGGTGAGTTTGGCTTAGTTTGTTTTGCTTTTTATCTCTCTCTCCCTTTAAGTGCTCTTTTGACTTTTTGGGGGGTCTTGTCCTTCAGGGATGATCCTCGGTTCCCCACTGTCAGAGGAGTGCTGAGAAGAGGAATGACTGTGGAGGGTCTGAAGCAGTTCATAGCAGCCCAGGTGCATTTTAAAGAAGATGCAATAATCTGTGCTAAGTGAAAACCACAATGTTGATGCAAATGAGTACATTCTTAAATAAAAATGTGCTTTTTTTTTTCTATTTATTAATCCCTGTTTTTTTCCCTAGGGTGGATCAAGGTCTGTGGTTAACATGGAGTGGGACAAGATCTGGGCCTTCAATAAGAAGGTACATTTAAAATTTTGTTATATTTCATCTGTGTCGAAATTTTTGTCAGTAGAACATTTAAAATGTTTCTGATCATGAATTTTAATCAGTTGTTGTTAAAGCCTGTTTAGCTTTGCTGCAGCAACACAAATAAATGTATTTATTGGGCTTATATGAGCACAGTGAACATAAGTTTGATATATTAAATTGCACACAAAATAACTTTATTTCCTGCTTTGTGAATTAGTTTTGGATTTTTCTTCAGTCAAAACCTGACTTATATGTTAGAGATGTCACGTGTGAGCATAGAGGTATAAGTGTAAATCTACCAGCGTTCAAGTATATGTAATGAATCTGTAGTAAAAAAACAGGCTCTGCAAATTCACTGCTGGCATGGCTTTGCTCTTTTCATTCTCTTAAATGCTTTCATTTGCCACCTCCTCTTCTGCCTCATTACCCCCAATCTCAGCCTGCTTATTAACCCCAATAACACAGAAAACCTGAAAAACCAAACTAGTTGCTTCATTTCACGTCCCACATATGTTGGTATTCATGATTTGATGTCCTCATTTTAAACTGTCTGGACGTCAGTGTTGCTTCCTCTGTGTGGTCTTCCTTGCTGGCACTTGCTGCTTCATCCCAGAGTCAGGAAGAAGGTGTGAACCATCAGTTTAAATGTAAAGAAAGTGAAAGCAGTTTTTGTTTTTTTTTCTCAAAAAATAAACAAAAAACAAAGTCGGTTTTAAACGTATGACCTATACAAGGATTTATATTCAAGGGTGGTTAAATTCAACAGCTACCAATTGGCAGTGATCATGTCGCAGTGAGGTCGATTTAAAGACAGCTGTCTCTGTTTTTGCAAAGGTCTCATGTGCATGTTCAACTAACCAGCTGCTCCTTGCAGTTGTCAGATAGTTACATTATTCTCATAAACTTTCTTCATGCTAGCAAGGGGATGTTTTAAGGTGGCTGTTTTTTTTTTTTTTGTTTTTTTTTAACAGGTATTTAAGAGATGAGTTTTGTCTAATTCTATTCTGCTAATCAAGACTTTGTAACTGTGAGCAGCTGTCTGCTTTTAATTCACCTTTTATTTTCCTTTTATTATATAAATCTTCAAATATGGAGCTTTTTAACAGACAGTTTACTCACCAGTGCCTCGTACTGTTCCTACCATTCCATCCTAGTGTCTTTGCAGGCATTTGGGTTTGAAAGCATTTGATTTAGCTTTACTTATTTACTTATGTTTTAAGCTCAACCAAAATCAAGTTAGAAATAGGGCATTAATGGCCAACACAATAATGAGTTGTAATGATAATGATAATAGTAATAATAATAATTGTTACCTGTTACATATTTGTTAATGATCACTTTCATTTTTGTTTTGGACCACATGAATCTCAGTGAATGTGATTCCACTGTGTGCTTTAGTCTTATGTGCCAGAACAGGTTAGGTCAGTTTTTAGGAACTTTACACTGTTGGTCTGTTTGACAAGGCTAAAATATTTTCCTGTTGTTGAAGTAATATACCTGCCATTTTTAGGCGTTTTTGAATAGTAGCCATTTTTCCACATTGTGTAAAATCAAAACATGACTTCAAAGCTGATTTCTAGGTGTGTATTGTATCTTTGGACTGTACTGCAGTGGTTTTAAAGGGTTAATAATCCAATATAATCCTTATTCATCTTAAACTCGACCATTATGTAGCTAATCAATTCACCCACGGTAGCTCTTGACCCTCCATTAAATAAGCTTTATTCTGATTTCTGTTAATAAGGGCAGCCAGAGTTTAACAGCATGTGGGAGGAGCTTTTATGCTGACAGCAAACTGATGACCATATTAGCAATATCCACAATTACTGACATCATAGAGACACATGCTTAATGGCTCATGCACCACTGGTAGATAAAACAAGGCAGAATAAGTCTTCTTTTATTGAATGTAATGGATAATTACACCAAGCTTAGTGAAATAAAGTAGGCTCCATATTAGTTTATTCTTTAGTTGCTTAATTACTCTCATCACTCAGCTTTCACTTCCTCTTCTGCTTCCCCTGTTTTGATTTCCCTGTCGTCCATTTGAAAAAATTATAATTCACTATTTTATTCATACATGCATTTGTGGTCAGGGCGTTGGACGTTGACATAAGACACAAACCAAATCAGGAGAGTGTAACAAAGCAGCAAGGATAAGTTCTGTGAATGGATCATTCTGTGTAAATGTGTCTGTCTCTTCCTCTCTCTCTTCCTCTATCGTATCTGACATTAAACAGCATCTCACTCTTCTGTTTCCAAGCTGCCCGTTAGCTGTCTGAAGGTACTCCTCCACCTCCTGCTCCTCCTGCTCTTCCTCATTGTCACTCTCCCTGCTTCCATCATGTGCTGGTTAATCTGAAAGCCCGCCAATGGCTTGCGCTATTTTACCAGCCCAAACAATAGGATTCCAAACAATAGGTTGGCACAATGCAACAGACAATTTTAAGTCAATACAAAATAAGGTTTTTAAAATAGTGGTTATTTAGGGTCACGTGACTGTTGGCTTCCCTTCCCAAACATTCTGAGTAAAGTAAATATGGTTGTTTTTATTCTATACATGTTTACACAGATTGAACAAATGTCAAATCTAAAGCATATTCACTGAAGATACAGGAAATGCTTCAATATATTCCATATTAACTGCCCTGAAAGGCAGTTTGTCTTTATCTTCCTATGAATCTGTTGTCTCTTTTTCATCCTTTACGCCACTTCAGTTTTATTTATGTATTTTTTGTGATGAAGAAGTTGCCCTTTCATATAGTTAATCATGCATTACTGAGTGAGAACACCCAAGTCTTTAATTTGTGAACAGGTCACAGGTCTTCCAGTGGCAGATTCATAAAATGGTACATATTGGTAAGACAATTTGTAAAGGGCTTCATACAGAATGTGTATGAGATCTTAATTTTTATGAAAATAATATGTGAATTGTTACCCTGACAACTTTCAAAACCATGTTTTGTTTTGGGTTTTTTTGCTTTTTTCTCCCCATTTTAAGATTACATTCAAGCCCACAAGGGCTGATATTCTAATCAACCAAAGTTGTTGATCTTTAACGTAGTAAACTTGCATCAGAGAAACCCGTGTGCCACTGAAGCACATCAGTGATGGTTGCAACTTTTCTGAATGTTTTTGTTATATTAAAAAAGATTTTTTTAAATAGACAAAATGACTTGAAACTTTTTAGCAGTAGTATCTGTGAGAAATGGTGACTTTTATGACTAGATCTTCAATAAATAACTTTGTGGAACAACATGAAAAGTGTGTGTACGATACGTTATAATCAGTTATGAAAACGTTTTTTCAAATCCTTCAGTTGTCATTTACATCCAGGCTGGCTGGTAAAATAGTGGAAGCGGATAGCGACTAAGTAAGCAGCTGAATAAAAGCTTGTTTCCCAACTTGCATACAGTCATTATTCACTCTTGAAATCATCTTTTTTTTTCCTCCTCTGGCTTAGTTTTATTTATCGCTTACTGAGCTGAAGCGTCTCTGTCCAGATTTTTGTTTCTTTTTGGAGAAGCCTTCAAAGTTGCATCATATTTTGCTTTTTTCTTGCATTACTCAGCTTTTTGTATGTGAAGTGCAGATTTTTCTTTTACTGACCTCTGCGTGTGTATATGTGTCTCTCTCTGTTGGTGTTTTAGGTTATAGACCCGGTAGCTCCCAGGTACACAGCTCTATCCAGCTCCTATGTGGTGCCAGTGTCTGTCCCAGAGGCTACAGAGGAGATGAAGGAAATTGCCAAACATCCCAAGGTTTGAGGGGATTTTTTTGTTTTGTTTTTAACAGCTTGCCGCCAATTTTGATTACTTACATATTTTTGTCCAGTTTGTCCCATCAAAACAGCTGTCATTTAAATCTCATTGTAACTGATTTTTAGGGGTGCAACGATATTCGTATCGATATTGAACCGTTCGATACAGTGCTTTCGGTTCGGTACGGCTATGTATCGAACAATACAACATTTGTAATTTATTTTATCAACTTTCCTTCCGACGATGCTGTCTGTGTTGAGCGCTCAGTGAATCTGCGTTCGACTACTCCGCCTAGGCTGCACTGTCGAGCGCAGATCCACTGAGCGCTCAACACAGACAGCATAGTCAGAAGGAAGAGCGCAGGGCAAGCTAGCAAGACACATGGACCTCCCCCACCCTCATTCAGATCTGGCGTTTGGAATTATTTTGGTTTTCATGTGACGTATGACCCTGAAGGTAAGCGAGTCATGGACTAAAGTAAAACAGTATGTTGGATGTGCCATGCAATGCTCAATTACATGGGTGGGAACTAGTGTGCTAGCCAGTGGCGGCTGGTCCATAGGGGGCGCTCGGGCTCCGCCCCCCCAAATGTGGAGGAGTAAAAATATATATTTTTTAAAAATTCATCAATGATAGTTTTACTATGTGTGTGCCCATATACAGCCAGGCGTATTTTAACATTTTCACCAGCTGACTCATTAAAGTTCAACCAACAAACGGTGTTTTTCTTCTTCTGGGGCGCTCGTCAAAGCGCCCTTGATATGCAGCGAAATAGCCTATCATTAAATGGTTGCCAGGGGAAAATAATAAATATTTGACCTATCAGCGTCGCTGAATTAAATGGTTTGGGGGCGCTTAAAATTGCGCCCCTGCAGAAAACGCGCGAAGATTTGCTGTTCTAGAATTTTACCTCAGTCAGTAGCCTAAGTGAGCTATAAGGTCAGAGAGAGACGATGGCAGCGGTATTGTTAACGGTTGAGGCACAGCCTCCCCCAAATTCGGTTAGATCGCTTCTAACCTACCCTTTTGCCAGAAGGACAATGGCAGAAAAACTGCAAGTTAAAGAGTTGGGACCTGACAAGCCCGAAATTCAACTAACCCAGGCAACGAAGGAGAAGTCAAAAGCATACAACAGGACTTTTTGTCGGAGTTGGTTCCAGCGCAAGTCGTGGCTGACAGGCCACTCAGAAAGACAGACGAGCAAAGTTCTTGTACAAATAAGAACCCTTAACCATATTTACTCTCTTTCTCCATCCCTCTCTCTTTCTCTCTTTAGCCCACCCCCCCAATCAGTTTACAGTTGTTGTTTTCAATAGTTATTTTTCATTCATTCAAAAAAAAAAAAAAAAAATCTGTTCATGTTCATTTTTACAAATCTATACAAATGGCCAGAATATGGTTGTTCATTTTAAATTTAAATTAAAATTGTGTTGTTTGATGTACTCATTAAATGGGTCATTTTAGTCGATATCATAAAAATTGCCCCCCCTGAGATTTTTTTCAGGAGCCGCCACTGGTGCTAGCGCAGTTAGCTCGTTAACGTGTTGGCCGTCTAGCCCCACACACGGGGCGATCGGCGGTAGCTCGTTAACGGAGATTTGCCGTGTTGTGGCGTTAAGGTCATTTCAACGAGATTAACCTGAAAGCACTAGTGGGAACACAACGAATATGACTGCACATTTACGCAGACATCATCCTAGTGCAAAGACCAAAACAACAAGCATGCTACTAACTTTAGCCGAGTCATTTAGACAGCTGTTAGCACATGATTCTCCTTATGCTGCTGAGAATATAGCCCAGAAGAAGCGGATAGTATAGCTTTTATTTTGGAAAGAGACATTTCTCTGTAATAAACTCTCTTTTCCAAAGATGAGTGATTCCTCAATCAGATACAGGGCTTGCAATATCGCTAGCCCGACGTCCTGGAGCTAGCGATTTTTTTCAGTCGGGCTACCAAAATCTATCTCTGCCCTGCCCGTCGGGCTATTGTAGGAAGGAAAAATATATGTCAATGCTTTTGCATTCTTTCAGAAATGTAGCTGGGTAATTATGTCATTGGCATCGGTGAGCCACTGTCAATATGTGACATATTGAAATCGCGTTTGAATTTGCGCTTGTTTTTTGCTTTCACTTTGCAATCGCGCGAACTGTGTATAGAGAGCGACAGCACTGATTGGTGAGTGATGATAATTTGTGCACCAATTCCTCTGACATCGTCTTATTAATCGTTAGCTTACTATGCAAACATGACAAGTGAAATCTCCTGCAGCTTAAACATGTGAGAGGTTGATCGCGCAGAGAATCGCTGAGCTTATGTGAGTCCGTGTGTAAAAGCATTTCAGTTCTGCTGAGCCAAATAAGACAGGTCAGGGTGAAGAAGTGACCGCCAAAGAAAAGCTTACCACAAAACGGAGAAGTTATGACAAATCAGACTATAAGGCAAAAAGAAAGTGCAGCTTTATGGTTTCATGGACAAAAGAATTTCTGTGGCTGCAATATGACGAGCTAAATAACCAGGGCTGCACATAAGTGGTCCGCAGGTGCGCATTCGCTGTCAAAATAAAAAACACGCACAAGGGTTAGGGTTAAATTTAAAAACTGTACTTTTGAGTTAAAATATATATTTATAATTTTAATAAATGACAAATTAAAAAGGCATGAACATTTTTTTTGTATCGAAAAAATATCGAACCGTGACACCAAAGTATCGAACCGAACCGAACCGTGAATTTTGTGTATTGTTGCACCCCTACTGATTTTATTCCTAAAAATCTTTTTAGCTCTAACATGTCTTGTGTTACTCTCTTTTGGGAAGAGCACCTTGGTTTTTAGCTGAAACATCTCCGTTAATAGCATTCAGCATCTTTTGCTATAAGGACTGACTCTCCCTTACTTGAAAACCAGCCACTCCAGGAACTGCAGTTTATGTCACTTGACTATAGCATGAGTCAGTTCACTGATGCATACTTACCAATGTAGCTTTGCTGCAGTGCTACTGAGCTGATGCCATTTCTGTGCCTATCTAGAATGCCGAGGTTGGGATGAAGGAGGTTTGGTATGGTCCTAGAGTTCTGATTGAAGGAGCCGATGCTGAGACTTTCACAGAGGGAGAGACGGTTACTTTTATCAACTGGGGCAACCTCATCATCACCAAGATCAACAAGTATGACCATCGTTTAGATGATCTGTATTTCTTTTAAGAATCAGAATTCCCTCTGATCTGTTCATGCTGTCGCCCTTTCTTATCACTTAGAGGGGCTGATGGAAAGGTTTTGTCCATGAAGGCAAGCTTGAATCTGGACAACAAAGACTACAAGAAGACAACAAAGATCACTTGGCTGGCTGAAACAAACAATTCCCTCCCGGTGCCAGCCATCTGCGTCAACTATCAACCACTCATCTCCAAAGCTGTCATCACCAAAGACGACAACTTCAAGGACTACATTAATAAACATAGCAAGGTCAGTTATTTGCTCTGTGTGTGCATTATACTGCATGGATGTGGTTATTTTATTATCTGTTTTTGATCTCAGTTGGAAGAAAAGATGCTTGGTGACCCCTGTTTGAAGAACCTGAAGAAAGGTGACATCATCCAGCTCCAGAGGCGGGGCTTCTACATCTGTGACCAGCCTTATGAGCCACTCAGGTAAAGAAGTGGAAACCCGAATCTGCTCAGTACCAAAACACCTTTTGGGCATGTATCCATTTTTTTGTATTACTGTTTTATTAACTGGGGTTGTGTCTGCAGTCCCAACAGCTGTAAGGAGAGTCCTTGTGTGCTCATCTACATTCCAGATGGCCACACTAAGGAGATGCCAACAGCTGGATCCAAGGAAAAGAGCAAGACTCAGGCTTCTGACAACACAGTGAGTATTCAGTAAGGGGTTTGCAATTATACGCCTAATGGTCCTGTATGAAAGACATAAAGTCATCTGAATTACTTAAAGTTTGCTCTGATGTTTGCGTTGGATGTACTAAGACGGAAACAAAAAGCACAGTACAATTAGTGGCAGTAGCAGGAACCTACCCTGTGAATCCTAACTGGTTTAACCAGTAAAGCAAATGCTAGACTAATAATAGGTGAAAACTAAACAAGGTTCAGGCCCAGTTTGAAAGCTACCAGTCGGCCTTTTATATTATTATTTGTTATTGCCTGAAAACCGACAGCTTCTAGCTTAAAAGTTGAATATTAGTGAAAAGCTAGCCTCCTTCTATTATACTTGTTGGTCACACAGCGTGTGAAGGATTTTATTCTGGGAATTTTATGTGGATTTTATTCATTCCTACTTTTGAAGAGAATGTATTGTGTGTGTGTGTTTATGTCCTAGTGTGTATATACACCAAAGGAAAGTCAAACCTACCTGTCTTAATTATTATGGATAAAAGATAAATGGATGGTTATCTGCTAAAACTATTAAGTCATAACACTTTTCTGGTTCTTTACTTCTTCAGAGTTTTATCACGTGTTCTTTTTTTATTGTTAGCAACAGTAGGCTAACAATATTTATGTTTGTAGCGTCTTTCTAAAAATAAAAGTAAATAAATAAAATTCCCTGGCATCTAGGGCCTTCAGGGCATCAGCTTAGCATGCAAGCTTGGAATAAAATGGGATAAAAATGTGAGACATCTTGGATAAACTGGTAACTGACAGTTTCTTCATCTTCATCTCTGTTGTATAAGCCTGCCAGCCCTGCCAAGGCTCCTAAAACCTCTGTGCCAGCCCCAGCAGCTGACCTGTTCTCAAGCATTGTAGCACAGGGCGAAGCTGTCCGCCTGCTCAAAGCTGCCAAAGCTCCCAAGGATGAAGTGGACAAGGCTGTTAAGCAGCTGCTTTCTCTAAAGGTATGCTGGCTTTAAATAAAAGTATTATAAAGATAAAGACATGTGCTGAAGTGATCCTTCTGATCCTTCTGGCAAATATTAAATCCAAATTCTCTTGAAATTGTCAGGAGTTGATGTTCAAAAAGGGCTTTGCTTGAAAAAAAAATACTGACAGTCTCATCTGTTCTTTATCTGCAGGAGCAGTTTAAGCAGCAAACCGGTGTGGAATACAAGCCAGGCATGGCTCCTCCAGCCTCAACGCCAGCCCCATCTACCTCTTCCTCAGACTCAACGTCCTGTCCATACAGTCGTGTTGTCCAGCAGGGTGAGCTGGTCAGGAAATTGAAAGCAGAGCAAGCACCAAAGGTAAAGGGCATTTTCCAATCCATAGTCACATCCTCATCTGTTTGTCAGATCTTCGTTTTATGCCCCACGTTGTTTGTCCGCTCGTTTTTTGTG
Source organism: Diplotaxodon limnothrissa (assembly GCF_057381915.1). Lineage (NCBI taxonomy): Eukaryota > Metazoa > Chordata > Actinopteri > Cichliformes > Cichlidae > Diplotaxodon > Diplotaxodon limnothrissa. The sequence continues at coordinate 6,944,671 of NC_140596.1, read as the reverse complement.
TCCCATCTCATATCTGCTGAATTCGTGCGTCAAAAATCACTTGTCTGGTCCTTCCCTTGTGATGTCCCACAACATTTGTCCAGTGACCGTTCCACCTCCTCGTGCCATTTGCATGACAGTCAAGCTTATTCTGAAATACCCATTACTATAAGATCACTTTTAATGGTACCAGGACCAGATTGACGCTGCAGTAAAGCAGCTCCTCGCTCTCAAGGCAGAGTTTAAAAAGCTCACCGGTCAGGATTATAAACCAGGGATGGCCACACCCGCCCCCTCTGCTTCATCTCCCGTGACTGCCACCTCTTCTTCCTCGCCACCTTCTTCTTCTTCGGGCCTGTATGAACATGTTGCACAGCAAGGAGAAGTAGTGAGGAAACTGAAGTCGGAAAAAGCCCCCAAGGTATTCAAATGCATGATGAATACAGACAGTAGAAAAATTCCTGCCTTATTCATATGCCACATTCCGGTCACCTCGGAAATCGGATGTCAGAAATTTGGAGTTACTTAGTCTGAAACCACTAATACTTATTAATGTTACTCAGACACACACACAAGTGTTAAAATAAACAATCCATCCTATCATGGCTTCAGTGCCGAACCAGTTAGATTTATTCTTGGAAACATTACGTGGTTCCTGGTAACAGGGCTGGTACAGATAATTGTACGTTTGATTATTTCTTATTTTGGCATGAATTATGTGTCACCACTTAAAAAAAGAAAGAAAGAAAGAAAGAAAGAAAGAAAGAAAAAAATTACTTCTCTGACTCTTCTTACAAACACCCTAGTTGAAAGTGCTTTGTCTTTATTTGCACACATTTTCTGCACTACTTTAACTTTGTTTTAGGGTTTTAAATTAATTTTGCAGTAAATGTTCCGTATCGGCATGTGCTTAACATACTTGTTTCACACAATTATAACAGTGCTTATATTAAAAATGTGTGTGTATTTGCTTTATTACTATTACCAAATTATCTATTTTCTCTAACTGCTGTCTGCGAGAGGGTAATCCAGAGGGATTGTACTGATCAGAGTGATAGCTGAACACAAGGCTATAGGCAAAAACTGCTAAATGTCTGAATTAACATCAAAAATGCATGACCAATCTTAGGTAATACAATGATCTGACACCTGATAGAAAAAAAAAAAAACTGATTGCTGTCGCCAGCATGTAAATTGTGGGAAAACAATATTCACCATGCACTGGAATGGGAATATTTTTACCCACAAAAATCCTAAACATCGTAATAAATTGGGTTACAGTTTCCTTGTTTCATCTTCTTCAGGACCAGCTTGATGCAGCAGTGAAACAGCTGCTTGCTTTGAAGGAAGAGTACAAACGTATCACAGGCCAGGAGTATAAGCCTGGAGCGGCCCCACCTCAGAAAGCACCCGCTCCAGTCCAGAATGGCTCCACCAATGACCTCTATGAGAAGGTCGCTGAACAAGGAGAACTGGTCAGAAAACTGAAGGCTGAAAAAGCTCCTAAGGTGAGATTTTACCATTTGCCTAAATTTTTGAGGCTCTGTAGCTTTCAGTAGTCCTTGAGGTGTTGACTTTGACTTGATGTTTCTCCTTCCATTGGTTCTTTTTCAGGATCAAGTAGATGCTGCAGTGAAGCAGTTGCTGGCTCTGAAGGCAGAGTACAAACAGAATACTGGAAAAGATTACAAACCGGGATTACAAGCCCCAGCTACCCCTGCCCAGACCCAAACCCAGGCCAGCTCAGCCTCCACTCAGTCTAACTCCTCTCTTCAGGCCCAGGAGCTGTTCTCACAGGTGTCCCAGCAGGGAGACCTGGTGAGGAAGCTAAAGTCTGAGAAGGCCCCCAAGGTAAGAACTTACAGAGTGGTATTAAATACAACTAAAATTGCACAGACATAAACATAAACAATCACATCTCCTTTTTAGGACCAGGTGGACGAAGCTGTGAAGACTCTACTGGACCTGAAGAGCAAGTACAAGACTCTCACTGGACAAGACTACAAACCAGTGGCTGCTGCTGGTGGTACAGGAGGAGAGGACAAAAACCGCAAGGAGAAGGAGAACAAGTCTGAGAAACAGGGTGGAGGAGGAGGAGGGAAGAAGGGTAAAGGAGACAAAGGAGGCCAGAGCAAGGAGTCCTCCGGAGGAGCAGGAGGTGCAGGAGAGGGTCAAGGACCCAAGAAACAGACACGGTGAGAGACTGGAAGTACTCCTTCACCCATCTCTCTTCACATATTTCCAAATGCAGATGAACTAGCTCGGGCTTAAATTTAGATTTCAATTTTCAGCTAACACAGTTTTTGGTTTAAAATGGGTCTCCATAACAACAACTCTGATATGATTTCAGCTAAAATGATAATCCTTTTTACATGCAATACCATGAACATTGAATATTGAGGAACATAGTAGTATTTTACTGTTTGCATTGCATACAAGTTATTGTTTGTCTTTGGGTTTTCAACACATTAAAATGTGTTCTTTGGGTACATCTGACTGTGATGAATGGGGGAAACATTTATTGGGGAAGAAAGCAGATTATTGTAAAAGAAATAGCACAGCTGTCTGTAGTTGGTTGTCCTTGAATTTGCTGAAAATTGACAATAAATGGAGAGTTAAATTAAAGCATTTACACCTGGTCACATTCTCATACATCTGATTTGAGCTCATTAGAATATGCACGGTTTGGTAAACATATATTTGAATGTTTAACATGAAACCCCCAGCAGGTGATGGAGGTTGTACTCCAATGAGTAGTACATTTTAAGCAGGACTGTTGTTGGTATGAACACCACCAGCTTCCTGTCAGGTGTCTTGTCTTAGAACAATAAACACACACACACACACTCACACACACTCACACTCACGCACAGGTATTTGGGTGTGTTGATTTGGAAACCGAAGATGGTTGAAGCACAAGCCTATGCTGCTGTTTCTTACCGACTGAGGAGGGTTTTTGAAATCAGATTCGGTGAGTCTGACGTGGTTGCTTTTTCCTGCATATTCAGTGCCTGTTGTGTGCTAAAATTACTGGCTTTAAGATGGTGCTACATTACTAATTTTTTTAATATTCATGATTTAGCCGTTTGTCAAGAGAGGGCACTGTTGCCATGGTTGGTCCAGATTGAAATATCTGTTTTCTATGATCACCACAGCATCAAGAGGTTGATATTTTTGGCTTTTAGTGAATCATCTTGACAACTACCGGATGTATAGTGATGGAATTTGTTGTAATAATATAATAATTATAGGTTCTGTCTGAATTTGCGCCTTGTTTACTGTATAATACACTACATTTAATGTGCCTAAAAGTTATCCAATAAAACAAATGGTACATGTCTAAATATAGGGAGTGGTAAATAAGGGGCTAGGGCAGGGGTCTGCAACCTTTTACACCCAAAGAGCCACTTGGACCCGGTTTCCACGCAAAAGAAAACACTGGGAGCCGCAAATACTTTTTGAAATCTAAAGTGAAGATAACGCTGTATATATTGTTTTTTTTTTTTTTTTTGTCCTTTATGCTTTGTGTGAACAACTAAAGCAAGTAAAGTTTATTTATTAAGCGCTTTTCACAGACAGGCAGTCACAAAGCGCTGTACACAAATATTAAAATAAACAATACAATCAATAGGCATTATACACAATGTAAAAGATCAAATGTACATAATGTAAAGAATATAAAATACGTAGATCAACAAAAGGCTTGTATGAACAGAAAAGTTTTTAACTGCTTTTTAAAAGAATCCACAGAGCAACTAAGGTGTGTTGCTTATGAAATTCATGAAGTGCTACAGAGAAAATTACATTTATTTATGTAATTAACACATTTTGAACTCTTAAAGAAAGATAACAAAAGGAAAGACACCCAGCTGAACTAAAATGATCCATGTAGGAAACAAACTGTTGTGAGCCGCCACCCTTATATCGCCTTTGGGCTTTTGGAGCCTTGACCTGACTTTTAAAAAGTAATTGGGGAAAAAAAGCACTATGCTGCTAAAAAAAAAAATAGATATTTGCAAAATTCTGCCTAAATATGTATTTTACCTGGTTAATGTGTGTGGCGGGGCGTGGTCTGCAGCGCCGCTGCAGGGGAGGCAGACGCACCTGAGCGGCACCCGCAATCGCGCCTCACTGCCTTAAAGTCTGTGCTCTCTCTGCTGTTGTGTTGGTGTGTGTCGGGCTGTGAGCTGAAAAGCTACAGCCGGCTGTATGCGTACAGCAGCCGTGTGTGAAAAGTGGTCAATAAAGAGATGCTGAAAAGCGTGTTCATGCAAACATCGTCGGGTCTGCGTGATATGTTTACAATAAGACTTCTGGTCCCGAACCTCTGCGCACAGCGTCTGCTGTCATCTGTGAGGCGTGAGCGGTGTTTGTTTTTAACGTAGTTCACGGTGAAGAACAACATAATGTGGATCCGAAGATCCATAACTGGCCTACTTGGTGTTGAAAGTCTCGATAAATGCACAGCGTTTTGGCGGGTATATCGGCTTCCGCGAGTGTGACGCTTATTTTGAGCGATGAAAAAATAATAAGATATAATTTTATTTTTATATTTCAAAATCACAATAATCTTCCAATTTAGAACTACAAGTTAAAAAAGAACTAAACACAAATAAAATACACTTCAGCTAAATACTTCTAATTTATTTTCCCAAACCACCCGGAGCCGCAGGTTGCCGACCCCTGGGCTAGGGGGAGAGTTAACTCCTTAACGCCTGGTGCATCATTTTTGATGCACCCAAACAATACATATTTACAATACATATTACTTAAAAATGTAATAAATGGCAAACATGATACAAATAAAAATGTTTAAAATTCTCCTGTATGTAAAATATTGTCTTTTTTTTTTCAATTGCCATATGGTTCAATAAAAGCTACATTTTTAAATAAGTTGCATTTTCTAGCAATTGTTTCCTGACAGTCGCTCTGACACTCCCCTCAGCCTGAGCAGTGTTTTGTGTTTAGGATTACTAAATGCTAACCCACTGAATTAATGCTTACCATGTTGGCATGCTAAAGTTCTAGACTGTGAGTACAAAGCCTTGATACTAACATGGTTTTAGACTCGTAGTCTTGTTTTTGGCACTTTTGTTTTTGCACACTTGAAGCTGTCAGTTGGAGACCTGCTGGGAGAGAAAAGGGTTTATATACGTCTATATGGATATATAGAAAGTAGATTTTGTTCCTCAGGCAGTAAAAGTGTCATTGTGCCAAAAAAAAAGGATTATCATTTTGCCCTCATGCTCCAGCTCTGTTTTGTCAGTTAGCTTTAGAAATACAGTTTGCTTTAAGCAGCATGATGGACTTGACTTGAAATTGCAGTCATTACTCTTGTGTTTGTGCACTCAGGAGCAGTGATCACTAACCAAGAATTACCCGATTGTTGTGTTCGTGTTTCTCTGTCAGTGCTTCATCACCGCTTTCTCAAATTTGTGAAGAAAATAAATGAAATTCTGTCGAAGAAACACATGATTAACAATAAATTGTGCTTAAAAGACCTATGAAATGTTTCTATAACTCTTACTCATTTGTATATCTCCTGTCAGGTTGGGTCTGGAAGCCAAAAAAGAGGAGAACCTGGCTGACTGGTACTCTCAGGTGAGTATCACCCTTTACTCCAACAGCACAATTTGCTATGTCAGTCAAAATCTTCTGTTAATATTCCTCTCTTGTCCTCCTCAGGTCATCACTAAAGCTGAGATGATTGAGTACTATGACGTCAGCGGTTGCTATGTGCTGCGACCCTGGGCTTTCTCAATCTGGGAGTCTATTAAAGACTTCTTTGACAAGGAAATTAAGAAACTGGGTGTGGAGAACTGCTACTTCCCTATGTTTGTCTCTCAGGCAGCCTTGGAGAAGGAGAAGTCCCACATTGCAGACTTTGCTCCAGAGGTAAATGAGACTTTGCACGGACATCTTCTGATGTTTACAAAAAGCAAACTGGGCAACATAAATTAAAGAAATAGGCAACTACAAGAAATCATAATGATATGCTCACGCATGCATTTATGGATCAAGCACAGTCTTGATCCATAAATGGGACTCTGCCATTATTTTTATGGTCTTCCGTCATTTATATCCTAGTGATGTCAGGAGGTTAATTGAAAGGTTCAAGTCCTAACATTTAAGGTGGCTGTCGTAAAAATTCTCTCAGCAGGTCAAAACAGTCAGTCCTAGCTGCCCAAACAGACGAGTGCTCTTTACAGAAAGAGCGTGTATGAGATAATCATACAAATAAAACTAGTAGTAAAAATATAGAACTGTAAATGTGCAATATCCTGTTATTACAGTTTTGGTTTCCCCTTTTTTAAGGTTGCTTGGGTAACTCGGTCAGGAAAGACTGAGCTTGCAGAGCCCATCGCTGTCAGACCCACCAGTGAAACAGGTCTGAACCACAGCTCTTTGGCTAACATAAAGCTATGCAGACTCACATTCAGCATATAAATTTGAAAACATTTAACATTGTTCCTAACCCCATTTATCTCTCTTTATTCACCTCAGTGATGTATCCAGCCTATGCAAAGTGGGTCCAGTCTCACAGAGACCTGCCAATCAAACTCAACCAGTGGTGTAACGTTGTGGTCAGTGTTCCCTTCTTTTCTTTAGTTAATGGTTGCAAGATTGCTCATGGAAGAGCACCCAGTTTAGTGTGCATCTCTTCTCCATTGTATAGAGATGGGAGTTCAAACATCCCCAGCCTTTCCTGAGGACAAGAGAGTTCCTGTGGCAAGAGGGACACACAGCATTTGCCACAAAGGAGGAGGCAGCTGAGGAGGTAATATACATGACAGAATGTAAAACAGTCGTACCTAGGCAGACATGTTCGAGTACAGTTTTTCTGGAAGGCTGTTTATGCGTCATCTGTATGCAGGTTCTGCAAATCCTGGATCTATATGCCAGGGTGTATGAGGAGCTAATGGCCATCCCTGTGGTAAAAGGGAGGAAGACTGAGAAGGAGAAATTTGCAGGAGGAGATTACACAACAACCGTGGAGGCATTCATCTCTGCCAGCGGCCGAGCCATTCAGGTAACACACTGGCTTTATTCTCTCAATCCTCTTACTCAAGTAAGCAAGTAAACATTGCATTGAAGCAAGAGTCCCCTTTTCCTCAGGGTGCCACGTCCCACCATCTGGGCCAGAACTTCTCCAAGATGTTTGAGATTGTGTTTGAGGACCCCAAGAGGCCGGGCGAGAAGCAGCTGGCTTTCCAGAACTCGTGGGGAATCACAACCAGGACCATCGGTGTTCTCGCCATGGTCCACGGAGATAACATGGGACTCGTGCTGCCACCCAGAGTGGCTTGCCTCCAGGTGAACACTCAGTCACATGTACACATGGGATTTTATTTTTGTAACAGATGAAGATGGTCCTTTTTTTAATTCTATTATATTGATGTAAATGATGCTGCAACAGCCAGTCTAAGATTTCTCTTTCCTTTCCCAGGTTGTCATCATTCCTTGTGGGATCACCGCAACCTTGCCAGAGCAGGAGAAGGAGGTGCTGTTGGCTCAGTGCACCAAATACCTGAAAAGGCTGCAGGAGGCTGGTATCAGGGTGAAGTCTGACCTCCGAGACAATTACTCACCTGGCTGGAAGTTCAACCACTGGGAACTCAAGGTCATTAACAACATGATCATAATCCTTATTATAGTTTTAACCTGATGCAGAGGATATTAATTGGAAAAAAACAGATGTCAGTTTGGTTTCTGACTCCTTGTTCTGTATGCTGGGGTCTCTCATCCAGGGAGTGCCTATCCGACTGGAAGTGGGCCCTAAAGACATGCAGCAGAAGCAGTGTGTCGCAGTGAGGAGAGACTCAGGAGCAAAGGTGACAATACCAGAGGCTGAAGTGGAGAAGAATCTGCTCAACATGCTGGAGGACATCCAGAACAGCCTGTTCAAAAAGTATGTTATACTTACTACACTGAGGTTTTGTTACAAATGGACACATCCCCAGTCGAGGACAGTTCTACCACAGGGCTTTTTGTTAGAGGATTTAATAATTGATACAAGTGTCAAAGTTAAAATATAAATAAGTGTACACAGATTCTGTGAGATTACATGGTGTCTGTAAACACTTGGTTAATGTCTATTTGTCAGAGCTTCAGATGATCTGAAGAGTCACATGGTGGCTGCAGACACAATGGAGCAGTTCCAGAAAGAGTTGGACCAGGGCAAGGTGAGTAACACAAACAAGCCACAACAGCTCAGACATCTCACCGTCTTTCCTCATCAGAATAAATAATTGATCTCATATATTTTCCTTTGCTTGATAGATTGTCCAGATCCCATTCTGTGGAGGAATTGAATGCGAGGACTGGATCAAGAAAATCACTGCTAAGTAAGTCTGACATATTGGTATTGTATACATAATGTTTCCTGTGATTTCCCTCACAGTTTGCTTGTTGTGCTCAGAGTGCTTAATTTCCACCACTGAAGGACTATTTGCTTGATCTTTTTTTAGGGACCAGGACCTGGAGCCTGGTGCTCCGTCCATGGGAGCCAAGAGTCTCTGTATCCCATTCACTCCTCTGAAGACCCTCCAACCTGGACAAAAGTGTGTCAGCGGCAAGGAGCCGGCCCAGTACTACACTCTGTTTGGACGTAGTTACTGAGCACCTGCTCTTCTGGGGCAAGAGAATAAGCATCTTAGTAGAAAAGGGCTTTCCCACCTTCTCTGTAACTGTTTTTCCTTCTTGGTGTTTAACTTAAGTGAGGTGACTAAACTTTGGGATTCAGGAAGGGAACATGCTCTCTTTGTTTTGTTTTGGGTTTTAAAAAAAAACAAACAAAAAAACATGTCATCATTGTTACAACACTTTGGAAATGGAGCGGAGACAAGAGATGTTTACTCTTATAGCCGTTAATATCTAAATTGTTGATTATCCTCTAAAGGGCCTGTCAGAAAGAGACTCGCTGTCCAGAGGGGGACACAAGAATGGAAATGGCCAGGAGTTAGGCAGGTGTGTCAGCATCAAACATCTGATGAGTGAAAGCAGCAATTGTACTTTCTTGAAAAATATTCAAGAAAGTGGTTTTAAACTCCATACCTAAAATGCAAGATTTTCTGTACTTGAAAATTGATGAATTAAGGATGTTTGGCCTTTTTGTAAAACTCTCAAAGGAGAATGTTACTGATGGGGAGGGGAAATCCTGAGAACTACAATGTCTCTTTGCCTGGCAACAGCCCCATCTCCCTCACAGCCAGACTATCTCAGGAACTCTGCAAGCACTCTTGCGGTTTTGCAGTTTTGTCAGCCCTGCTCTGTCTGTATGGTTACAGTATGTGGCTTTATATTTAACGGCTTAAAAAAAATCTCTTATCCCCCTGAGCCAAATGGTGCAGCTGTGATGAACCATGTGTATTGTCAATATCGCCTTCTGTCTCTTCTCTCACATGAAAGATCTCTGCTGCCTGTCTAAAATAAAGTAATTTCCATGGCAAACTATCCAGTGTATGTGTGTGGTTATGTTTTGTTATTGTTTTTTTAAGCCTGGGTAAAATAGGGGGAGATAATCAAGTCCAAGATGATCTTTTTCTATTTTTGGAAAGCTGCATGGGAAAATAATAGTAACTAAAAAAAAAACCCAGAAATATTACATCGGTGCCAGTTTTATGCATATCAAAGCTTGCAATCTAAATGTGCTGGAGAAGTACTTCAACAAACATGCCATCAATAAACTACAATCAAACAGAACTGAGTAAACTTGCATAATATTTAAGAGAGTGATATTATACCCCTTTCGTCAAACTGACAGGTCATTAATTATTCATGAGCTCCGGATCCGGAGCTCCGGAAGTAATTAAATTATTCATGAGCTCCGGAAGTAGGAAGTAATTAAGTAATAAAAATATGATATTCATAAACATATGATATTCATAAAAATATAATTGATTATTTAGAAAGTTTCTTATATATCAAAATAGCATTCTTTTATTTCTTTAAGCAATTAAATTTTTATTTTATTTTTTTATGCTCAAAAAACGCCATCTGGTTGCGGGAGAAGGGGGGCCCAAGGGTACATCTTTCGCCATCCTACAATGCTGTGATTGTAGCCATTCCCCACTTTCTGTGAATGGTACTCATGGCCATTGATCAATAGGCTTTGATTAGTTGTCATTGATCAATGGTCATAAGAATTTGCATACTAACAATCATGGAATTAACCCCCCGGCACATTGTTCATTCAGTGGCGCTAGTTTCCTTCACTATGCAAATGTACTGTTTATATGGTTGGGGAAACCTACAGTCAGCTGAGACTGAAGAAGTCACTTGGATGAGTGACGAAACGTTTCTCCAACTGAAAATGTCCAGATGAACAGAATCAACCTTTTGGGATTTACTTACCTGGATGATTAAGCACGCATCAAGACGTTATTTTATTAAACATTTTAAAATGTTAGCAGCACAAACAAACATTTTTGCAGCACAAACCAGCACAAACGTTTGACATCCATTTTGTTTGATTCCATTAATATGGGGGGGCTGGTTGACCTCTAGAAATTTTTGTTAATATCTTTAAAATAACGGCACAAACAAAAATTTCTGCAGCACAAACCAGCACAAACGTAGCACAAACGTTTGATACCACTTTTGTTGGATTTGGGTAATGTGGGGGGGCTGGTTGACCTTTTGACCTTTACATTTTCATTAATATCTTTAAAACAGAAGCAGCACAAACGAAAATTTTAGCAGCACAAACCAGCACAAACGTAGCACAGTTGATTGACACCCATTTTGTTTGATTTAATTAATGTGGGGGGGCTGGTTGACCTCTGATGACCTCTAGAAATTGTTATTAATATCTTTAAAATGATAGCAGCACAAACGAAAATCTTTGCAGCACAAACCAGCACAAACGTAGCACAAACGTTTGATACCACTTTTGTTGGATTTGGGTAATGTGGGGGGGCTGGTTGACCTTTACATTTTCATTAATATCTTTAAAACAGAAGCAGCACAAACGCTAATTTTACCTGCACAAACCAGCACAAACGTAGCACTAAAAAAGTAGACCATTTTGGCCCGTTTTGGAGCAGTCTGGGGGGATGGTGACCTTTGAATGACCTATAAAATAAAGTTTAATATCTCGGAAACCGTAGCAGCACAAACGCTAATTTTACCTGCACAAATCTGCACAAACGTAGCACTAAAAAAGTAGACCATTTTGGTTTGTTTTGGAGCAGTCTGGGGGGATGGTGATGTCATCAGCAAAAAATATAACTTTTAATATCTCAGATACTGTAGCAGCACAAACGCTAATTTTACCTGCACAAACCAGCACAAACGTAGCACTAAAAAAGTAGACCATTTTGGTTTGTTTTGGAGCAGTCTGGGGGGATGGTGACCTTTGAATGACCTATAAAACAAAGTTTAATATCTCGGAAACCGTAGCAGCACAAACGCTAATTTTACCTGCACAAATCAGCACAAACGTAGCACTAACCGCTCCGCCTATTTGCCTTTACGTTTCAAGTGGGTGGGGGGTCAGCTTCACTCTGCTTGACCAGCAACCAGATGGCGTTTTTTGAGCATAAAAAAAAAAAAAATTTTTTAATTGCTTAAAGAAATAAAAGAATGCTATTTTGATATATAAGAAACTTTCTAAATAATCAATTATATTTTTATGAATATCATATGTTTATGAATATCATATTTTTATTACTTAATTACTTCCTACTTCCGGAGCTCATGAATAATTTAATTACTTCCGGAGCTCCGCTCATGAATAATTAATGACCTGTCAGTTTGACGAAAGGGGTATAATATCACTCTCTTATTTACACTGGGTTTTAAATTATTGTGCGTGAGCTGTTTACTGAGCATAAGGAAGTATGTAAGGTAATTACAATATTCACATGATAAACCTTATCTGTTACGTAACGAGGAACTTCAGTCAAGATTAAAAGATTACACTAATTGTCTGTTTTCAGAATAAAAGTGTGTTATATGTTCACTTACAGTTATTTGAGTAATTATACTTCATACTGTGAGCTTGCTTTTCTTGCACATTCTGTGTTATTTAATAATTAAGAAATCCTTTGAGTTTGCAGAGATATTTTTCCTGCAAAAAAGCAGAGAATAAATCGCTGAAGCAAAACGAAAGGGAAAATGGTTGCCACTCTTGTCTTTGTGTAATTTTGGCAGAAATTACTTGGCTTTTCCTTAGTTTCTAGCATATACACCATTAAAGTGGTGGATGATGATGTGAAATGTCTCTAAAGTTTAAAATCATAAACACATCTTTATGAACAAAAACAACAGCCTGAAAATCCCACTCACGGTTTTAGGTATGGGTAAATATTCTGTTTTTAATCGGGACCACATTTAAAAATTCCTGGAAGCACTCCTGGTGCTGGGTTTCAGTCAGTCAGTCAAATATCTACAAGTATCTTTAATATGGCCATCTTAGAAACACACTTCTGGTCCCACCCACTTTCTATTCACATCTTCTTTTTGTCAGTGGAAGCCAGTCGGAAAAACCACTAAGAAGCACCGAGTCACGGTTTAAAGATGAGTAAAGTATATTTTGAGCTGTGAATCCTGCAAAGCTTTAAGAAAAAGACTGTGGAGCAGGAAACGAGCGATCCTCTGCATTTTCCTCTCGGTTACTGTGCCTTTTATGTTGAAATCTTGTGCCGGAAGTATATTTTTCTGGAACTCCCTCTGCTTAGTCCCTTTCCCTGCCAGTCAGTCTCTGCCGAACTGCACTCCAGCTTCTTGTAGCAAAAATGAGCAATAAAGGTTTGTCAGACGAGGCTGTGGCAGCAGTGTGTAAAGATGGAGACCCGATCACTAAGGTAAGACCATCGTAGCCCCTCATGGAGGTGATCTAAATTTACATATTGGCAATAATTCAAACCCAACAGGATAGCAGCTCCCAAACAGGTTAACCCGCTTTTAATGCTACGTCCATTATCGGACACATTCCTCCACAAAATTCGCGGTGGTTTTGCTCTCGTTTAGGGGGGATTCGTTTCTCTTCCACACGGTTTAAGTTGCTTTAGTTAATGATGTACCAAAAAAAAGAAAGAAAGAAAGAAACCAAAACCCCATGTGGTTTCATGGCAGGCGGATGTGAGTTCACCTTTCTAGGTGAACCTTCCAGTGGCTGCTGCCGTATGAACATAAAACTCGTCATCCAAGGCGTGCGTAAAACAAGTCTGTGCGTAATGGGAGAGCCGCCTGTACTGTTTAGAAAAGCTGCTATTTAGGTGCGGTGAGACCAGAATATACTCCGCATCCTGTTGCGAAAGGTCGGCAGGAATGGAAATACCTAACGTGGTCAGCATGTGTCGCAAGATATGGAAGTTGTCCAACAAGTAGGCTCACCAGGCGTCCCACTCATGTTTCGTAGTTCCACGTTTAGATTTTGGTTGTAAATCACAGAAATGACACACATTTGAGTCTTAAAAAGAGCTCCACTGTTGAGCCTGTGGTTCCCAAACAGCGTGCATTTATAAGGAGTAGGTGTGAGGTGGAATTGAGGAGTGGTTTGAGGTGTGGCTTGGGGTTTTATGTCAACCACATATTATTACTATAGCTGTACAAAAAGCAGTGAATGAAGTTTACAATGTAAGTACACGTAAAAGGCTCTGATTTGTAGTGAGGGAAAAAAAACCCTGTTTGCTTTCTCATGAAGAGAAAACCTCTTAAAGAAAAACTGTTAGGAGAAACTGCAAACTAAGTTACCTGTATTAAGGTTTCAGCCAGGCTAGAGATTTCAGCAGCCTTCAGCCACAGTGCATCTTTGGTTGGCAAGAGTGAAATAATGCCAGCATGGTGCCATGCAAGTTTAATCGGCACCTGGAAACCAGAGAAAAGTTACAGACTTAGAGAAGCGTAAAGATGGTTAACAGACAGAACAGCATAGGAAATAATATATAAATAGTTAATGATAAGCTCTTGATAGTTAAGGGCTTATTATTAACATAATGACAATAGTCTTGATTGAGTCCAAAGGCCGTCAAATGAACTTTATGTTGAATCTATGCATATAAGAAGTAGCAAAAAATGCATTCAGTTGAACACAGCTTATTCATCCTTCACAGGTTTCATTCCCAGACCTTTGTGAGGGTCATCATTCGTATGTTTATTCTTTAAGATGCTTTAAGATTTATAAAAATGTGCCTTTCAGCAGTAGCAATGCATCCCACATTGCCCTGCATTTCATTTATTGAGTTCTTAGTAACTTACTGTTCATGTTATTCACTGGATAGATGCTGTTTGCTCCACTCAGTCTGTTTTTGAAGTCACTAACGTTAACGTGCTGCAGCCCACTTACCTTCCTGTTTGTATGGCTTCAAGTGCCAGTAAATACACCTACAAACAGAAACAAACCTAATTGTGTAGCGGAACTAAGTGGTTCCCTCTATTTTTCTTTAGCTGTTTCTGACTTTTTTGCTCTGGCTGGCACTCACATGCTTTGAAATTGAAGTTTAGGGTTTGCTCCCACGTGTAAAATATGAGGTTTGACCTGAGAAATAAAAGGCACTTTCATTTTTCAGGGGCTTTCCACTTTTGCTTTGTTGGTTTAATGTGTGCTGTATGAGTGATGAACTACTAGTCGGAAATATGAATGCAGCTGTGATGCTATCTGGGGAAATATATTGCAGCTGCGGTGTTTGTAGAGTTTCTATAGATATGAAACATTAACACAGAAGGAGGAAGGGCACAGGAAGGACAACGCACAGAGATAGGACTTAACTGTGAAATGCAGTCAAAGAGCAAAGTTTGGTTTTCATACACTTCAAACACAGAAATACGGAGGGTAAAAACCAGACGCCCACTTTACCACATTTTTCTTTTCTTATATTAACTCTGATAATTTCACTAATCAGGTGGCACACGATTGTTTGAACCACTGCATATCCATATGTTAAACACCTGCAGCCTGATGTCCCATTTGGAACTGAAAATGTGTAACACATAGTGGCAGTTTGTTTGACTGATAGGCGAGGCTGCCATATCGCACCATCGGCCCCTCTGGCCATCACCAGTAGGTGAAGTGTCTTGCCCAAGGACAAAACGACCGAGACTGTCCGAGCCAGGGCTCGAACCGGCAACCTTCCGATTACAAGACGAACACCCAACTCTTGAGCCACGATCGACTACTGTCACTGTCTAAATCTAACTGAACACAGGCAAATCTGGCACGTTCAGCCCTATGATGCTGACCGCCTGTGTTTGTGCGCTCAGTAACACAGAGGTACAGTTCGACTGAAGGTGTTTTTCGCCGCTTAGTGCCAGGATACAAATTTTTCTCAGTCACGTTGCTAAACGGAGCCAGAGGTGAGGCTGACTGTCTCACACAAGAATGAAATGTACAGTGCTTAACATCATAAAGAAATATAAAATGATTGTCTTGTACTCTGCTCACTGAAGTCCCGCCACTCTTGAGCAACTAAATGTAACGTGACAATTTGTGTTTGTTTTTTTGTTGAATGAATCTGAATTCCTCTGCAGTTTAAGGAAACATTAATTTTCATCCCTGTCATATTTGTAATTCAGTTATACTGTTACTTACCTCGAAGACTTGTCCTTAATCTATTATTATGTTTTTGTGTTAGGATTTCATGATGCAGCAGACGATGCTGAGGGTTAAAGATCCAAATAAATCCTTAGATTTCTACACCAGAATCCTCGGAATGACGTGAGTATCCGTGCGGGCTTCGGTTTACTCGGCTCTTGAACCGAGTTATATTTGTTTACATCTTTTTATTTGTCACTGCAAAGAGAGACATAAAATCGTTAAATGTGTTTTCAAAGTTTGTGTGGACGTTTCCTGACTATGTAAAATGTTTTCTCTGCGATTGATATTTTGCAGGCTCCTGCAAAAGTTTGACTTTCCCTCGATGCGTTTCTCTCTCTTCTTCTTGGGCTATGAGGACAAGAAGGAGATCCCTGCAGATGTGAAGGAAAAAACGGCCTGGACTTTCTCAAGAAGAGCCACCCTCGAGCTGACACAGTAAGGGTGGATGTTAGATACTACCAGGAACAAATTCATTTTATTGCATTGTGTGCATCTTCTTCAACTGTTATCTCCCTCATCCAGTAAAAAATGATCCTCTGTTGTTAAAATGTAGTCAAAAACCTAAAGTTAGTGTTGTAAGCAATCAAAAAGCAAACCAAGCTCAAGTTGGAATATTTACTTGAATCTGTTCTTCCAGTAACTGGGGTTCTGAGTCCGATGACAGTCAGACTTATCACAATGGAAACTCGGATCCACGTGGCTTTGGTAAAACTGCTTTCTTGTTGTGTTGAGTTGATAATGTATGTTTGTGTTGGGTCTGCTGCTTTTTGTGGATACTTGTGTGTCTGTCTGAGCACCGTCTCCGTTACTCTTGACAGGACACATCGGAATTGCAGTTCCTGATGTCTACGCAGCCTGCAAATTGTTTGAGGAGCAAGGAGTCACTTTTGTTAAAAAGCCTGATGATGGTAAGATGTGACATATTTGTTCAGGGTTATGATACTTTAATCATAGTTATTTATGTAGTAAATCAATATTTTTTCCACATAATAATTCCTAAAGTAGCTACATCTTCCGCACAGGGTTACTTTAATTACTTTTAATTTAATGACATGTTGATAGCCGGTTTCTGTAAACCTTTAATAGCTAATATTTAATATTTGTACTAATATGAAATTGAATTATCTTGTATTCAGCCTGTCTTTGTTGCACATGTCTTTTTTTTTTTTTTTTCTTTTCTTTTTTCTTTGTTCTCTTTAAGCAAAAATGCTTATTGTTGCACAAAAACCACTTATTGCTGCAACAGAGACCAAGCAACACAGCAACATGGCTGTAACACAAGCACCATGCACTGTCACATTTTTCATTAAAATTCGCTAACATCCAATCCACCTTGAATATGCAAATTCAAATATTTTCCTATTAACACATTCAGAGTTGCTAGGTAGATAAACACATTAACTATGGAATTTTAAAAAAAATAGAAACAGAAACATACTTTTAAATGATGTAAATAACAAAACTGTGCAGTTTTACTCGCTACATGTGTTTCACATGTTTAGCATATAAAGCTTAAGGTTAAAGTCGACCTATTGTGCTCATTACCAGCTTTATTTCAAACTCTTCTAGAGTAGCTCCACATGTTTCATGGTTCAAAACAACCCTCATTCATTTCAAACTAGGCCTTGGTGCAGCCACATTGGTCACCCTCTGTTTGAAGCAGCTCCTCCCTTTTTAACACCTTCCTCCCTTTAAGAAAACTTTCTAATGCTTAACTCATCCTTGCAAGAAGAAGATTTGAAAAGCAGGTGGGAGCTGGTGTGCTCACTACCAGAGCAGTGTATTTCCTTCCTATGACATCATACAGATCTAATAGCAGAGCAGTTTAGAGAGCTCTGCTTACATGTACATATGGTGACCTCGGTATTTGAAACCATGACCATGTACCGAGGCAAAAAGTAAAGCATAGTAGGTCCACTTTAATTTCACACATAACATATACTATAAGGTATATGTATATAAAGTGTATTAAAAAAAGAGTCAGGTAAGAAAAATTATCACAACATGTGAAATGAATAATCCTGTTATTCATGTCATAACAGCACAGCAGTCAGATATGTTACAGTCGGTAACGTATCGCTTAGTTCTGTGAAGAAAAATCTTTGTGAAAAAAAGATTTAGCCCATTTCGAGAATACACAACAAAAAGTTGCACATGTCTGAATCTGAAGTTGAACTTTTATCCACTCAGTACTTACAGTTTATATTCACCCTCTCGTTCTCTGTTATGTTTTCCCCCCCTGCAGGCAAAATGAAAGGCTTAGCCTTCATTCAGGACCCCGATGGTTATTGGATTGAGATCCTAAGTCCCAACAATATGGTGTCCATCACCTCCTAAAAATGAACCCATGCAACCTTCTTCAGTGTGAAAGCTCAGGCTTGCTGTGGGTTCAGGGGTTCAGTGGGAGAAGAAAAGATTTTTTGGGGGGAGTGGGGGGAATGAAGAATTTATCAACATCTGCCGGAGCACTCAAGAGCATACGGAGTGGGATTACTTGCACAATGGCACAAAATGGACTGTTCTCACACAGCTGATCAGCATTTTGGTTACCTTTGTTACCCCAGCAACTATTTTCCTGACTTTGTCATGTCATCATATTCTATTTTTTCAAAAAGTGATGTGCAAGAAAAACGGTAATACTTTGCAATAAACATGAAAGTCACATTTGATACGGATTTCTGATTATTTTTCTTTCTAAAGGTGAAGTAATGAGTAATTTTTCATAACCAATTTACATTTAGGTCAGTCACACTCACGATTTCACCAAGGAGCAACAAGATAATCTGGGTATTTTATCCATACTTATCAAAGTTTAAAAAAAAAGGATGTTTTTTCATGCAGCAATTGTTTTCTTGAGAAAATTAAAATGACGTCTTAAGGGGACTAAGGCTGCTGTTACTAAATAATGATTGGTGGAAGCATTTTTTGTAATTTTGTTTTTAATTTATATTACTATTATTAATGCCGTAGTGTGGTTGAGGAATGGTGGGCCTCTTGCACCCTCCGTTGTCCAGCCATATTTTTTATGTTCTGTTTCTATTTGTTATTTTTTTAACCACATGGTTTCATTAGATTGTATTCTTCACAAATTGTCAGATATCGACGGCTGTTGGATCTATGATGGGTTAGATTCCCCCTGTGACACCTTTATATTCTTCATTTTATTTAACCAGTTGGAAGAGATCTGAAGAGAGTGATAACCTGGAGGTCATCACCTACAAACAACCTTTTCACGCTTGGAGTTTTTCTTGGGAAAAGGTAGTGTTATCCTAAAACTGAGGGCTAATAGATAAGTCACAAAATGAACCTTTCCTTATTTATTTGAATATGGCCTCCTTTACTTATTTTAAAACTCCATGAACCTTTGCGAAAATTTTCCAATCAATACCATATTCTAAGATTTATCTCATAAAAAGTGAATATCAAGAGAAAAATATATATTTTGTATGGTTTCTGGGTTTCTTCATTATTTACCCTTAAATCATATGTATGTGAACTAGGGTGAGTACGTCCTAAAACATGATGTTGAGATGGAAGGTGATGATTTGTTATGACAAAGGGACCAACAAGAAGAAGAGTAAGAAAAAGGTTTTGTTGCAAACTATAGAAGTAAATATTTATGTTTTTGTAAACTGCTTTTCCCAACAAAGCAGGGAAAAGCTGTGGAGAAGGAAAATTTGGATCCTACCTGTGGTTGTACAATTTAATCTCTCATATCATAATCCATAATTTTAATAATCCAGTAGTGTTTATTGGGGGGGGGGGGGGGGGAATCTGTCTACGCACTTCTTTTTATTTTCCTCTTTGACTTTCATAGTGTGGAATTTGGAATCCATCAGTAGGGGGAGTCAACACTAGCCATGTATAATGTAGGTGTGCTTTAGGTTCAAGGAAGGCCCTGTTTGAGCTTGTGTGCCACTAGAGGGTGTTCTAGTACTAAATTAATTGGACATTCAACCTCCTACTCTGCTTTAGAGAAATCTAATACTCTTGAATATATCCTAATTTTTACATATCATTTTAAGATCTTCATTTACATAAATGTGCCTCCCTGGTTTGCTTAAATATGCAAAACTAAACATTTTTTTTGTCAATGTAATTTCAGGCACATTACAGTGAATAGCTATTCTTCAAGAGTCAGAGCCTCAGAGCTTCCTCTGCACATCTTGTGTTTTTAACATTATATGAAGAATTTGTTATTGAAAATGGTCAGAATCTACACTGTGATTGTAAGTATAAAAACATTTAGAATGTTTTTAAAAATGTCAGTTACAAGGACAATACCGTTTACAAAAGAATCATCTTCTCTGACAGGCATGTCAAACTTAAATTAAAAGGAACGATAAGTTCTGCGGCTAAGTAATCTTAATTGGAGATGTAAAAAAAAAATAAAATAAAATAAAAAATCTTTACGGACAACATCTCACATCCTCTGCACAGTGTTGTGGTTACCCGGCAGAATGCTCTAAGCCTGAAACTAAATGATTGGTTCAATGCCACAAGTGGTCCATCCTTCTTTATTGCATCTATATGAATCAACTTTCTGCTAAGTTGTATAATTTCAGAACTTCCACAAAAACGAATTCAAAGCAATTTTGTTCTTATTTTGAAATTAATATTGCATTATAGGAACCATCTTAACCAGAGACTGACTCAAATTAGGATGCAGATGTAAAGGTGCTAAAATTTCCTGACTGCATGTCAGGATAAAAACCAAACCGTAAAATCAAAGAACGTCTCGGAAGCCCCAAGTAGCAATCATGCAGTAAGACACTGATCAAACATAAGTTAAAAAAAAATCACCTCCAAAGCTTTGTTTCAAGGCTTTATGGAGGTTTTTTAACCACAAGAAGACCTCCACATTGTTTCCCTGCTTTTTCAGTAGCCACCTGTTTGTGCATTTATGCAGTGATTTGGGTGGGGTCTCTGTTATTCTGGCTCTCGGCTCCACTCATCCTGCACAGTTGCTTGCAGTTAGCTCATTATCTCCTCATCCTGCTCACCTGCCTCTCAGCTCATCGCTATGCAGTGCACGTACTCCTGCTCCTCAACTGTTCTCTGGTAGATTGTTGTTTGCTAGACTGACTAAAACTTTTTTTTCTCCTAGTAATTTAGCTTTTGATGTTTTCCAGTGTTTATCTTCCTTTAATTTCATCACCTATTTGCTTTCTCTCTGCTCAGCTTCATGGCTGTTTGTTTACAACCTCACTGTGCTGTGCCGATCCCTCGTTCCACACACAGTCCGACCTCCAGTGCCGTCCTTCCTAGCAGCTACTTTGCCATCTGAGGCTGTTGTGCTCCTGGGAATACTCAGAGTGAGAGATTCAAGTGCAAGCTACAAACACAGCAGAGAAAACTTTAATTGAAGAGTTAATAAGGTGGAGAGTCCAAACCGGGGGAGTAAGAAAGCCAAGATTTGAAACCAATTGTTCTCTTCTGAGAGCTGGCTGTCTCTCTAAAGTCTAAACTGAGCAGCCAGACTTTTTTCTGAATTTAAAAAAAACTTTTTTTTAATGAATTATTATGTCCATTTTTGATATGTTTTTTGGACAACAGATGGAAATTAGCCTTTGGCTATAATCTGGTATGTTTACATTCATGTAATTTCTTTTTTTTACATGTATGTTCATCAACATGCACCATCCCAAATAAAGAGAAAAGGACCCCAGACAAAAACAACCTTGGTTGAGGAGGTTGGGTAGAGCTAAAAACCAGTGACTGAGTTCTGTAGCAATTTGCAAAGCACTCAGCAAAGACTAGAGAACCTGCTAGATGCATTAGCCAGAGGCATTTTCAGGATTTTTTTTAAAAGGTGACGTGTGGCAAGAGGTGGAATAAGCAAAGCTGATTGAACAGGTCTTTGTGGACTTTAACTAAAGAATGAAATTGTAAAAGTAAAAATGAAAAGTAAAAGTAATTTTAAAAAGATCAAGATTTTCTGATGAGAGAAGTTAACATTTTTATTAACTTGCTTCTTCTCTTGCTATCGGATATTTTTATAGTTTAAAAAAATGAATGAAAACAATTCTAGCTGAACTTAACTGACAACAACAAACATTATATGCTGTGCCACAGTTATTTACTCTTCCCTGCCCTCTTTACTGAACCTAGACCATCCCTGTGTCATATCAAAGTTGACTTGAACTTCTTTAGCGTTTTATGACCAAACAACACGATGACGAAGTGAGTCAGTGCTCCAAATCCTGTGACTCAGCTCAACACATGAGACATCCAGCTCAGCTATTTCTGTGTTGTCTGTTAAGATGTGATAACTCACCTGTTTTTTCAGTGTCCTCTCCAGGGTGCTTGGGGAAATGTTTCCCAGGGGGGTCGTGACAAAGTGGATGAGCAGTTGTAATGCTCTCCATTTGTCCAAGATGTGTTGACCTTTTCTTTTGCACATTATTCTGTCTCTGTATTTATTTGCTATGATTTTCCATTTGTCAAAGTAACATTGCTGCACTAACTATCCCGGGTTTGTTTATGTAAGCATTCTGTTGCCGGCAAATCAAACATTCTGCAAATTAAGGCAAATACTCAGTTACATGTTTCTTTATATTTTATTATGTTACAGATTAAGCCATTTGTTCATGCTTACTTTGTTCTTTCTTTTCAGTCTTCATGTAGGTCAGGTGTGGGGAAAGGCCCGCCTAGCATTTCCTAATTTTAAAGTGCTGATGACATCACACATGACATCAGCAGGTTGAACCGAGAGGAGGGGTTTCTTTTACCATAGAAATGCTTCCTTTTGTTTGTTTCCAGGTCCGAAGGGATTTGTTGAATCTTTTTTTTTTTTTTTTGTCAATACAGCCATTTAGTTGTGTAAATGTGCTAATTAGAAGTGTGAGAATGTTTTTGTCATTTTTAGTCAACTATGTAGAGTTTTAGATCTCTCAGCTCAAATGAGTGGTACTGGCTGGAATAATTGAAGGGAGATTGATGGCCCTATATATAGTCAGTCTCTGCCAGACTCTGATGAGAGAGGAGAGGTGAGCTGTGTTACCAACCCAATGTATGGCTGAGTTTTGCTAATTACGTTACTTTGGGGGGTTGTTAAGTTTCGTGCAGGATGGGGTCCACTGTAAATAAATTGCTCACCTCTGAAAACCCAAAATGTCTGCAGAGTCTGCTTCCCTACCACCTTCCTTGACGTTTGAATCTGACTACTTCACAGAGGTCCAGACACCATTTAAAGGTTCCAGGAGAGGCCAGTTGTTAAGGGAGTGTGGGGAATTGTTGTGCATGGGGTTTGGGGCATTTTTATAATGATTATTGAGCTTTAAGGGTAAAATATTTAATCATGTGAAAATGGTAAAATGTTGGTGGAAAGTTAAAATTTGAAAAACCCAACTGACAGTAAAATAATGCTTTAGTCCTTAACAGATGAGAGTATTTAAGGCAGCTAATTGTCATTAGACAGGAGAGTGATTGTTTGTGCTGTGAGAAGGCTTGACATGCCAGTGATTGTCATGGCCTTAGAGCTATATGTTGAAATAAATGCCTCTTGCTTCCACTGTACTGTCTTAGTCTTCTTCACTGTAAATCCAGCTGCTAAATATCGCCCTGTTACAGGTGATCAACTTCAGAAGGAAGAGGACAGCTACACAGCCTGTATCTGTCATGGGATAATACACTATATTAATGTGGCGGAGGGGTAGAAGTACCTGGGTGTTCACATTGACAGTCTACAGAGGCTGTACACATAAATGGGATGAGCAACAAACATTTCTTAAGTAAGTTGAGATTTTTGTTTTTACATGTGCAGCAAAATAATGGAGAGTTTCTATCACTCAGCAGCAGCAAGTTCAGTTTACTTTAGCGATATTACAGTCACTTCAAAGATCAGTAACAGCCTGATTCTACTTTACTGCTCTCTCTTTCATACCACATGTAGAAACTATTTATATTACTACTTCAGCTGCTGTAACAAAAGAACTCCCCAAATATGGGATAAAATATCTCTT
Organism: Diplotaxodon limnothrissa; assembly: GCF_057381915.1. NCBI lineage: Eukaryota > Metazoa > Chordata > Actinopteri > Cichliformes > Cichlidae > Diplotaxodon > Diplotaxodon limnothrissa. The sequence goes on along the minus strand of NC_140596.1, from coordinate 6,921,190 downwards.
ATTATTAAATAGCCCACTCCTGAATGCTTTTAAGTGAACCAGAGATTATATTAATTTAGTAACAAGTAGTTAAATGAGATTTGTGATGTCGTTTATTTATAGCCTGAAGTTAACGAGTTACTTTTAGCAACAATATCTTGCTGAACATAAACATTTGGAGATTATTTTCTACAACAATAAAAGAAAAAGGTAATGCTAACTTAATAAAATAAAACCAGGGCTGTGACGGCACCACATGACATCAGAATCAGAATCAGATCAGAATCAGAATCAGAAACTTTATTGTCATTGTCATGAGAACAACGAAATTAAGAATGGTCCCCGATCATTGCATCATCCCTAGCAATATCAAAATATAAATAAAACAATAAAATTCAATAAATAAAATAGATAGAATACTTAAAATACTAATAAGATATAACAGTAAAACATTCACATACATTCCCACACACATGCTTCAGACCGTGCATAGATTAACACAAGAGTGGCGTGATGGACATTTTTTTGTAGTATTCAGATGTGTTATTGCAGTTGGATAACAGCTGTGTTTGAGTCTATTAGTCCTTGCTCAACATGTGACTGGCTCTGCCACCGATTGCCTAGCAACAGGGAGGAGAAAATGGAACCACTCCTCATTCACTGCACTCACTCAGGCCGCAGCAATACACCTGCCAGGTTTAAATGTAGATCACATGAATGATTGTTCAGACGAGATGAACCAGCAGATAGTGGTTTTTATATGTTTCCCCTCTTTGCTTTAAGTGTTACAAATGTCCACACTGCAAACACTGTGATGTTCACAATCACTCTACCCCCCCTCAAATGTGGCAGCAGAGTGCACTTCTTGCCATCATCTTAGATTAATTTTGACTTTGCCAACCTCACATGATTCTTGCTCAGCTTGATTGAAACACAACTTTCTGGACCTGCTGCTGCCAGCAGAAAAAAGCCACACTCCAGACAATATTCCATATTCCTGAGGATTTTTTACATAATGTCCACTGAGGTCTGTAGACCACAGCTTATGTTCAAACGGACATGTTAATTATTTTCTGTCATTGTACATCTGAGTGGTAATTGGAATGGATGGCATAAAGCTTTCTCCCTGGCTTGGAGATAATATGATATGGACAGCATATGTGAGCTATGAAGGTGGGCTAGTTGAAGCATGTCATTTAAATTAGGTTAAATAGAACAGCTTAAACTGCAGTTTGTTAAATAATCAGAAACACGGCTGAAATAAAATTACTGAATAAAGATAAGGAGGATATTTAAATAAGGTCACAGAGTGAGGAGGCATAAAATAGATGCAAATTTACATTGCATCTCGGTTATGTTGTAATGCAGGACAACATCTCTGAAAGCCACTCATGCTATTATTCTGTTCTGTTTAAGACTTCTTACTGAAACATACATATCCTGCAGGGGTTGTCCTGGGGTTTGGTAAAACAGCCCTGCAGAAATGGTCTGATATTTAATAGGGGAAAAGTAGACAACCGTACAAAATCTTATATATTTTATTCATTTTTTTTATCTGGAATTTTTATTTCTGTTGGTAAATTTTGAATTCAAGAGTGATTAGTTAGCACGACAGCTACTTAAATTAATATTACCAAAGCATTTAAATACTTGTATAATAAAATTGAAGAGCAGGACTATAAAAGGAGAGTTTACTCAGTGTGCAGTGACAGACCAAGACAATTTTATAGAGGTGGCCAGGCTGAGAGCATTAAGTACACTGGAGGACGAAGGATAGGCTCCACCTTGTGCTTCTAACTTGATTAACTGGTTAACGAAATTAATTGGTGCTACTTGAGTTTTAATGAGAATGTTGTTAGCTTTGTATTGGACTTTACAAATGGTTATGTTGGGTGAACAAAAGGATAATCAGTCTGTAGTTTGTAGTGTTCGGCCCTTGGCTCCTCTTCTGCTGCTATACCCACCATCCTTTACATTTAGCTAGCATAGGAAATCAAATATTTGTTTGTTGATTGTTTTGTTCAGTTCAGTTCAGTTCAGTTCAAAGAAGCTATTCTGTAGGTACTACTGTATTTTGTTAATTTATTCATTAAATGCTAACTGGTTGGTTTTAGTACCATCACTTCAAAGATCAAAGATCCTGCATCACAAACAACAAAGCCACATTTTTACATTTTACATATCTGTAACTTTTACTGTCAGGAGTTTTGTTAAGGTTCTTTTAGCCCATTGGTTGTTTGTTTCCACCACAGTTTAAAGACCTTCATGGTAAACACTCCTTGCACTGATTAAGTCTTTTCATGCTTCCACTTGTCTTGAGAGACCATTAACTTGAAAGTTACTCCCCTAGACCCTGTAGACCCAGGTCTCTGGGGCTCAAGCACAGCTTTCTTTTATACTTTTGTGGGAGAAATGGAAATTATGCACTATTCTCTTGAGAACCTTAAAGAAAGGGACCTCAGATCTGAGGGACCCAAGAATGTCATCCTATTGGTTTGGAGTATAATACTGCATACATGTACTAGTATCATACTTTCAGTTGAACATAAACATTGATTATAAATAACATTTTCCCATCTATTTCCTTCATTTATCTGAGTCTGATTGCTCCTCCTCAGCTAATACCACCTTAAACACAATCAGATTATGTTTTTGTTATTTGGTATAGTTTATATCTGATTATTGTACTGGCACTGGCATGGTTAGAACATTTTTCTGCTATTTCCTGCCATTTGTTAAATAATTTGATTATCCATTTTGTCTTATGGATAATATGTGGATTATCTAGAAGTCTCAGAGGTAACACTGCAACACTTGTTTCCCCATCATTACATTATGAATACAAGAATAATCTAAAGCTACTGTAAATCACTGGCTTCATAACACATAGTAGTAAAATGTCAGCTGAGCTACGAACTAAAGACCGTCTCTAATTAGTGTACGTTACGATGGGCTGTGAAGCTGCAGTTTCACTTAGTTGGCTGTCTTCTCCTGGCAAGCCTTATCTTCAATGTGATTACTCTGCAGTGTGAAGAAAATCTTTTTACATGGTGTATGCTGCCAACTCAGCATTTAATCAAGGCTCATGCCTATTCTTCAAGTTAACTACATCACTCAATAAAACCGTTTGATTTAGGTGACCTTCAGGTAAAGAAAATGATGGTACTGAAGGAAAGATGCTCATATGCCGATGTTTATTTTTTGTATCATTTTAGTATCTTATTTTATAGCAGCAGTAGATTACTGGAAAAAAATCCTATGTTTGGCAATTCTGAGGGTAGAAAAAATTAAATTGCTGATGAGAGCGGTCAAAAGACTACAGCTGGCCTTGTTTGCACTGACAGAGAAGCTATGATAAGTCAGGTAACTGGTCTTCACAGCTGTGATAAGTAGGAAAACAAAGTCTCAGTGTATCAGAAAGCACAACACGTCTGACCTTGAGGGGGGATGGGCAACAACAGCAGAAAACGATGTCGCATTGCACTCCTGTCAGCTCAGAACAGAAATCTGAGGCTGACATGGTTGGCTTTGTATTTGGTGTGAATATTTGGTGTGAACAGCTTTAATGCATGAAGCCAGCCTGTCTTATGTTATGTCCAGGTTGCCAACCGTGATGTAATTCTGTGGAGAGTGTTTTCTTTTCGCTTTGGGTGCCTAAATGCCATTTTATAAAGATTTTAAAGCCAAATCCTCCTTGAGAATTGTTCTTGCATGTGTGTCCCCTTATGGCCACAGTTTTCAGCATCCTCTAGTGGCTACTTACCATGAAAATGAACCACATCAAAGCAAAAATCTTCTCAAGCTAGTTTCATAAACATGAAAATGAGTTTTCATGTTTTACATCAGTGGATTTCAGTGACCTCCCCAGTTGAGAGATCGGAATCCAATAAAATACCTTTGGGATGTGGGATAATGGTGCTTGAAAGTTTATTTAGCAGAAAGTTTGATTTTTCAAGTAGTGAAGTTTTTGAGTATGCACACCTGTTTAAGGAGAGTTGTCTCAGGGTTGTGAAAGCAGCAGGTGCAATTACATGTTGTGGATTGCTGAAGTGGAAGGATTCATAATGAAGCAATGAATGATCTCTTTTTTTTAAAAATGCCCAGGATTCATCTGTTATCCATTCATCCCATTCTTTATATTCTGGCTGAATCTGACTCTTCCATTGACAAACTTTAATTCTGACCACAATTATGAAGCCGATCAGTGTAAGACCTCAGTTTTCTCTCTATATTTCTGGAGATGACACCTATCTGTGTCACAGCAGACATAGTCATGGAGATACAGAAAAGTTTTACCAAGCAAAACCGTTTTTACCAGCCAAGATTTCAATGACTTCTTTCCAAAAAGGACTTAATCTAACTTGTGATAATACTTGAGTTCAGGACAAGCACAAAGGTCACTGTGGATTAAAGTGAAAATGAGTTTAATTTCTGTGGAGCTGAAAAGATTGTGGCTTGTTTGGACAGTAGCCCAGAGTGTGTCAACATAAGCCAACAGCAAGCACCAATCAGCTTCTCCGTTGCTTTGAAAAATGGATAATCCTCCGCTGCAAATTATTAGAAAGTCAGGGATATCATGACATTAAGTCTTTCTTTTCCTGTGCCTTTTTGTTCAAAACAGCACCAATAATTAAAATGCATCATCCAGCCTTTCAGTAATTATTTGATTTCCCCTGCATGAACAGACATGCTTCTAATTGAATCTTTTATTTGACTTTCTCTCTGGTAGAAGACAGAACAGCTGGTGTTTTCATAAAAGTTTTTTATAGGAAAACTATGTTCCTTTCTGGCGCTTAGTAAAGCTGCAGCAAATAATTCAGACTTCATGTCTTCATATATAAATTAACATCTGCTTCTACAGGTCTTTACAACTGAAGTGCATCTTATTATAGCTCACATTTTCTGCTCAGGTGCAACTCGTAAGGGGATAAATAGATGCTTTTCTCTCCTCTGGTAAAACCAGATGCCTTATCGCATTGTTAAAACAATCGTCGCAAAGTGGAAAAAATGAAAACAGGCTTAAACAGCTTTCCCACAATTTCATTCTGTCTCATCATCATTTCCATCACTTTTTGCTCAATGCAAAGGAGTCAGATATTTTTACATGCAACGCTTTTGGTTAAATTGCAGATTTTCAATTTTGCAAAGCCATTCTGCTGCTAAATCTTCAAGCAGTATCGAAAAGAAGGCACTTCCCCCCAAGATTTGACACTGAATGTATTCTTGAGTGCTTTTATTACTTCATAAAAAGAGCAGAAATTAAGGCCTTTTTCATAGTAGCTATAATTAACCTCCTAAGACCCGAACTCTTCCACAGCATGCATTTTTTTATTTCTCTTTGATATTTGGGCATATTGGGGCCCGATGAATGTAAAAACAAAGAATGACCAGATTTTTTTTTCTTTCCCTTATTTTGTTTTTAAGAAAAATAAGAGCCACATATGAGGATATTGGTTTAGAATTTTGATAGAACAGTAGCAGTATAATGTCCTTGTAACTGGATATCAGGCCCATGTAGAGCAAAATTGAGTATTTTAGTCTAAATAACCCAAAATGTGATGTCCACATATGTGGACGCCAGGTCCTAGGAGGTTAAAATAAAGAAAAAAAGAAAAGACATATACATTTTGCAAGACTGCGGGATGTGTTTGTTCTCACATTAATGTGCTGAGAAACTGTCGTGCGAGGAAGAAGCCAGCTATGAGTGAGGCAAAAAAGACTTCTAGCTAGAGGGTTTATGTAGTAAATAGATGTATACTATATAGTATTTTTGTCATCTCTCTGCAGTGGAAACACTACACCGACAGGCTGACATTTCTATTAAAAAAATGGATCAGCATTTTGGGAAATATGTGTATTGATGTTTTTGCTGATACTGAGGAGAACTTTACTCAACTTTTTTGTAAAAATGAAGGTGCTTTCTAATGCTAATGACAGGGCTAAAGGCAGTTACTGCTCTCAATCTAGAAATAGTCACAACACCTTTTGCACTCTAAATATGTCAGTTTACCCGATCGCTGGTTGTTGGTTACTGTGAGCAAGAATTTGCTGACAGTGTGAAGGAAAAACTCCCTTTTAACAGGAAGAAATGCCCAGAAAATCCAGCCTCAAGGAAATCCATCTGCCATGATGACCTTTTGGAGACGAAAGAACTGACACAAGACAAAAGACACACTAATGGAGCAGAGTTTAATGATAACATTGATTAAATGCAAAATGGTGTATTCACACATAGAGAGCGAAAAGAGATGAATGACGAAGAATAATTTAGGGCACCGTGGGAAACTGAGCAACCTAAGCCTAATGCAGTGTTACTGAGAAAGGGTTCAGGGTCTGAACTATATGCTTAATGGTAATATGCAGTTTTGAAGATAAGATTGTGCCTGATTATTCAAGACCTTGAAAGTGAGGAAAAGGATTTTAAATTTCCTTCTTGATTTAATAGTGAGCCAAAGAATAGAAGCCTATATGAGAGAAATGTGGTCTCACTGTCAGTTCTCTCACTGCAGCATTTTCAGGAATTTCTGATTTGTTTCCTTCTTTTTTTAGAAGAGCCAAAGTATGCAGGGTCGTGCACATTGAGGATGTCACACTATTAACAAGATATTCGACCTCTGTTGGAGCAGAGTTTAAGTAACTGCTCTGCACAGTGTTGCCACATGCCACTGAAAAAATAACAGTGGAAGATTTACACATTTTTAGTGTAGCTAAGTTAACTAGCTGGGACCACATCCTCATTTTAACTTTGACAGCATTTCTAGTAGATGTGTATGTATGGAGGTGTGGACCCACTCCTGAAATTCAGATAAATTAATTCTAATTACAGCACTTTCAGATAGACATCTACTGTAGTGAAATTTATTCCCCCCTGCCATATAATCCGTTATTATAAATTTAAATGTTATTTACAAACAGGAGGCATTGTGCATTAGTAACATTCATGTGGAATCTTATCTTCAGTTTTCTTTTAGTCTCCGTTTAGTCTTAGCCCTAGCTTTTTGGTCAAACAGCATACAACATGCATCTTGCAGCGTAGAAGTCTGTGGATTTATTTATATGTAAGTGCACCGAGGCCTATTCCAGGAAGAAGGTTTAGCAAATAACTCTGAGTTTGTTGACCCTAAAATGAGAGAAACTCATTTCCAGTGTTTGCTTGCAGGTTTTCTTCAATCATTATTTTGTGCCTTGTTCAAAATAACTCAAACTACAAAAAATTATACTCAACTGTCTAAACTCTAGCTGACCACCATAACTCTACAAAAGCTTGGACCATGTGTAGATTATGGAATTTAGGAAAATGAAACCCAGTTTTGAGTTAGCTTTACTTGTGGAAATAGATTAAACCATATAATAAATTATTTAAGGTAATTTTTTTTTAATTTAACTCTTGAGACATTTGGGTGAGAAATACCCTCTGATTAGTACATAAGTTAAAGCAACTTTTTAGCTACAAAACATTGCTGAGTGGGTGTTTTGTGCTACCTTTTCCTGCTTTACATCAGCACAAATGCTTTGATGAAAACGGTATCTAAAAGCTAATTTATATGTATTTTAACAGTCTGAATTGGGCTACAGTAGGCCTGCTGCATCCAGGAACAAGATGCTGAAATCAACCTCATGAGTAAGGTGTTTGCCTTCAGCTCAACACTGAAGTTTTATTTTTTAGTATTTTCCAGTTTCGTAATTAGTAATCGACTAATTACGTAATACTAGAATAGATTTGTGGGCTTCTTACCTGACAGGGAACATTAAAAAAAACAACAAAACAAAAAGAAAACAAAAGGAAACAAACAAATAAACCTGTGTAGGCCATCAAAAGAGACAATTGCTTTATGGAAGTTAATCAGTAAACATTAAGCTTTAGGGGGATGAAACAATAAAGCTTCACCAGCTCAACAAGAAAACATTATGCTTGTTATAGTAACAATCTCACGTCGTTAACAAGAGCTGGTTTGGGATGCTGTGGATAATAGCGATGCTAATAGGGGCTGTAGTGCCTCATTGAATTAATTCAGCCAGAGATAAAATTAGAAACTTCGCCGGAGCTCGGGCTTCATTGAAACTGACGCCCCTGGATCAGATGCGGGGACCCTGGTGTAGCCGCGCCCACAGAGCGGCTGACGCGCTCACCGGAGGGAGTAATAAAAACCGAGATGAGCTCCTCAGAAGGGGTACGGAGATAAAACTGTGAGGGAACATTTGAGATTCTTCAGTTATTATTCAGAAGCTCAGCACTGCACTGTGCCTGCTGCAGGGACATGGAGCCGCACCGGAATCTCGGACTTCCATAAAACGAGTGGGCTTCGATTTGGTCACCGTCTGGAAAGTACAGTGATCTGCAACACCAAAATGTGAGGGTTTATTTTATTTTATTTTATTGTACTTTAGTACTTATAAATGTATTTTTAATTGTTTTTGTTTTCAGGCACAGTGCTGTTTTTGACGCTGACTACGACTTCTAATTGTTGATTTACATTTTAAATGACACACATATTATTAGACGCATAAAAGCCACAGCTAAGTTGCATTTTTTTTCACAAGTGAGAGATGCTAAACTTTGTCTCATAAATATAATAAACTTAGTATTAGTATTATAGTAAGTATTTTTGACTCATAAAATTGATGCCATTGGGGTGTAATTATCTTGACTGGTTGTTGTTGATGCTGCTTCTATTCAGAGAAGATGGGTTGTTAGAAGAAGTCAGCGTCTTTCCACCTCAGTGAGCACATCCGAGAGATGTGCTCTATGCAGCAGACTGCTCCCTCTCTGTCACCGATTGTATTAATCACAGAACTAATATTTTTTAGTCCTATTATGCAAATCAATGCAGATAAATCTTGTGCATCAACTTCATGCGTAAGCTCATGTATATTATATTTATGCTTGATCTCACTTTAGCAACTGCAGCCTCCACATGTAGCTGAGCAAAATGCTGGGTTCTTGGTGAGGGTCAGAAAATGAACGGCTCCTCCTGCTGTGATCCTGCAGCTGTCATGTACCAGCAGAGATCAGGACTTGACCTCAACGCCAGCTGTGAATGGCCAGATCCTCACTGTAACTGGACATCAGTGGACGGTGCTCTGCAGCTGCCTACTTTTTCCACTGCAGCGAAGATCAGAGTGATTGTTACCTTTATCCTGTGTGGCATATCCACTTTTTGCAATTTGGCTGTGCTTTGGGCTGCCAATGGGCACAAGCGTAAGTCCCATGTTAGAGTTCTGATAATCAACTTGACTGCAGCTGATCTCTTGGTTACCTTCATCGTGATGCCTGTAGATGCAGTGTGGAATATCACAGTTCAATGGCTGGCCGGCGACCTGGCCTGCAGATTCCTCATGTTCCTCAAGCTTCAGGCCATGTACTCCTGTGCCTTTGTCACAGTGGTGATTAGTCTGGACAGACAGTCGGCTATCCTCAACCCTCTGGGCATCGCTATGGTCCGGAAAAGGAACAGGGTCATGCTAATGGTGGCTTGGATCATGAGCGCCTTGCTCTCAATCCCACAGGTGAGACCAGAAGCCAAGACACATGATTATAGTTTGACAGACCATTTTTTAAGTAATTCAGAGAAGGTCTGAGTCATAGTAGTTACTTTAGTGCTGACCTTTTCTTCTGCAGATTCCTCATGCACTTCCTGTGCAAGTGCAACCTTCCTTGAATGATCCATAATCTATCGCAGTGGGCTGGCTATAGATCAGCTTTATAACTGGCTTTAGATGAAGATGAATATTGTGTCTCAGTCTTATAAAACTGTAAAACTGTGGGCAAACAAATGTAAGAGAACATGAGATTGTGTTTTTACATTATTAATACATGATTAATCATTCTGTGTCCCAGGGTGTATTTACATCAGATGTGGTATTTTCTAGACACTGATGCATGAACTTCTGCTGTGGGCTTTAGGGGGGCATAAACCTTGGGGATTAATAGCTCTATCATTCAGATTTCTAAAAGATCAGGACCTGTTACCCTGGCTGTATGGCTTTTACCCTGTAAACAGCGTGGTAGTGAGTGCAGCCTGTAACACTTTTTCATTGTGGTGTAATGATAAACACAAATATAGCCCATCTTCTCTTCAAGCATGCTAGATGATTCTGCACAGGATTGCAAACATTTTGAAATGTGCAAGAATTCCTAAATGTGCTGATCATAAATAATAATTAATTGTAGAAAAGAAAGGATTACTTGCTTTATTGATTAGTTATTTTCCCAAACATTTACTGCTCACATGTTCTTAAACATGGACAGCTTTTCTTTCTCATATATGAATGTGCAATATCTTTCGGTTTTGGGGCTTAAAGTAAGCTATGAAAATATTGTATTGTGTTGTCTGGAATGATATAGTTGGATATTTCACATTTTTAACTGATAGCGTTGGAACAAAAATGAGTAATTTTCAAAAATGAAATGATTAATTATCTGTAGACTTCAACTTCAAAGGGGCAATAATTATCATTTAGGTATTCTTAATGTAAATTCAACCCCTGTAAAAGTCTCAAGTAATTTTTGAAACTGTGACAAAGAGAGGTAGACGAAAGCAGTCTTCCCATTTATAGCAAGCAACTGTTTATTTTGCCACCAGATATGAAAACTGCTGCTATCAGACTTTACAAGCTGGTGGATAAAATAACATGTTGCTGACTTTACACTCCAAGCTGACCCATTTTAAAACATCTCTGCATAGGCACTTAAATGTGGTCTTGATAACTCATATAATGCTTTAAAAGTGTATCAGGCGTCTGTGTTTTTAGGCAGAGAAGTACTAGTACGCCTTACTAGCTAATGATCAATGTGCAGCTATAAAATACTTTGAAATAAAAATACCTAGTTTTTATAGGGATGTGTAGGTTGAATTTACACACTGTTTCCCATATTTTCAGAATAGCTTTTTGCTTTTATTGATATAAGAGAAACTACTTTTAGGTTGAGGACTGTGTGGTAAATCTTACATTCTTGTAATGTCTTTAAAGTAAATCGTTGTTTAGCTTCTACACAGGGTTAAAGTACTTAACACTGGGTGTTAAGTACTTTAACCCTGTGCAGTATTTTTAAATATTAAAGTAATAATAACCACTGCTTGGGTTTTCTGAACTTTTAAACTGATTCACATTTCAATCCTCTCCCCAAACCTAAAAATCTCTGGTACACTACTAATTGTCATTTCACGCTTACTGACTGAGGCATACTGGTCCATTTGGTCTAATCATTTGGATAATATTTTAATCTTCAAGCCAACGTTCAAATAAAAAAATATGTTGGGTGACAGCTACTGCCTGCAAAATTCTAATTTTGTTTTGAATTTTTAATCCAACAGATGTTCATTTTCCATAATGTGACCATTACCTATCCAGCAAACTTCACTCAGTGCACCACCAGGGGAAGCTTCGTTACGCACTGGCAAGAAACTGCTTACAACATGTTTACCTTCTGTTGTCTCTTCCTGCTGCCGCTGGTTATTATGATTATTTGCTACACCAGGATCTTTATTCAGATCTCCAAACAGATGACAAAAAAGAACAGTAAGTGTCCAAGTAAATGGTAGTTGATCCAAACACAGGCAAAACTACAAGAACTAAAAAATATGTTCAAGCTAAAAGGTGCTCGCAACATTTAACTTCAGTATCACCAACTTCTGTTCAGGTTATGTTTTTCTTGTTTCATCGTATTCTTGTCATTTTGACCCATCAGCACACTCTCCCACCTTTTCTCGCTTGACCATTCCTACTTGCCATGCAGTCACCTTAACATCTCCGCCACCAGCAAAGATTATCTTTCTACTACCAGAGTAAATGTGAGAAAACACTGAAAATTTGACAAATGTGCATGTGAGAATGCAAATGTCCAATGTAGTGGAGCAGACGTTGGCTGGTCTCCCCAGTACAAAGTCTGTGTGATGTTAGTTGTGCTGGATAGACTGATGTATAAACTGTTGCAGTTAAAGAAAGAACGTGATTCACAGCAGAAACGTATAAATGAAATGATAAAAGTGTGTTCTAAATGTACTTCTTCAAAGAAATGCTCGATGTATTTATTTGACATCAAATGTGTTCCTTTCTCTCCTATAGTGCCCTCCAGTGAGCCACATCTCCGCTGCTCAAAGAACAACATCCCAAAAGCAAGAATGAGAACTCTGAAAATGAGCATTGTTATTGTGATCTGCTTCATTGTGTGCTGGACTCCGTACTACCTGTTGGGTCTATGGTACTGGTTCTTCCCAGATGACCTGGAGGGAAAAGTCTCTCACTCTCTGACCCACATCCTATTCATCTTTGGTCTTTTTAATGCCTGCCTGGACCCCATCATATATGGCCTGTTCACCATACGCTTCCAGAAGGGGCTGAGAAACTGCTATCGCAAAGCCGCTGTAATGTCCAGCTTGGAGACTAATGCAGTAATAATGGAGTCCTTGAAATGTACTGGATCTGTCTTACCATCTAAAAGAGGCATGACCAGTGGTGAAAAGGACTTCAGCTCTGAACAGGCTGAGGCAAAATCCACTGACAACAGCGTCTGACAGTGTTTAGTCGCAGGGAGAGGGGCAACATTGGCATTTCATTGTTTGGGCTGTTTGTTTACTGAACTTATTGGTTTTTACAATTACAACATGCATGTGTAGAATAAGTCTAAAGACACAATCTATCTATCACTTGTAGACAAATTATGTCCATGTGTCTGTGTAGCCTGTGTGATGCTTGAGGTTGTCTATATTAATTTAAGGTTACATATCTTCATTACCCAGTAAAACACGTTTACCGCTACATGATATGTTTAACTGGTTTTGAGCCTGCTATGTGAGCTATACATTCACCAAGATGTGCTAAAGGATACAACATTGAATAAATGATAGAAGATGCTGATTGGTTACTGAAGAGTGCTTCCTGAGTTCTGATGTAAAGGGTTTGTCGGAGCTTAAAAGTAATCGGAAGAGTCCTTCATGTGCAGATACAACTAAAGAAAGAGCTACAGATGCATACCAAATGTCAGTCGTGGTCTGAAATACGATGATTTCATTATGTATGTCACATGACATTTTCGCTTGTCATTATAAGTAACACGCATGATAGCTATGACAGACTTTTAATATCAGATGCCTGAAACTTACCAGAAAGCACTATTATAGGACTATTTTAAAACAATTAGGTTTTGTCTCTTTATTTTTCTGCTAGAATTATTTTCACATCATATATTTAGGACATCATGTATAATGGTATCGTTGTGTAGTGGTTTTCACATTTGCCTAATGAGCAAAATATTCAGAGTTGATTCTGGGCGGCATCAGAAAGGGGATCCAGTGCAAAACTCAGACATGTGGAGCTACTCACTGCGGTGACCCATTGTGAACAAGGGAGCAGCTGAAACTAGTTTTCTATGCAGGACTATTACATGCACTTTTAATGAAGATTGTTAGGTTCCTTTGCATGAATAAGTTGGCTCAATTGGCTGGACTACGAAAAAGCTGATGAAACGGATCAACTGTTTCAACTTAAAGTTGTCAGAAATTGGCAGGAAAATTTTTTTTTCCTTGTCTGTGGGTCCAAGAAATGTTTCAAAATGACTGCTTATCAAATATGTCAAGATATTTAAAAAAAAAAAAAGGAAAAATCTGTTTAGAAAGAAATCTGTCACTTTAAATGTTTACTGAACATTAGCATTTTGTTTCATTAGACAAAAATATATTTGATTGACTTTCCTAACAAGCCTCCATTTCATAAAGGCAATAATTAAAATGCAATGGATCTAATGATTAGCATACAGTTTTTTCTGCTAATTATATAATTAATAAACTTATTCAAATTATTCTATGTTGTGTAATCACTAAGATTATTTCATGTAGCATCAGGTGGCTTCAACAGCTCAAACCCCGTCTCATAATATTCTGTTAAATGAGCCCTGAATACCAAACACAGTAGAGACAAAGCATTTTGACCATGCAATAGACAGGGCCACAAATCACAGCATGTTATTTTCCCCCTGCACAACAGAATGAGTGTCTCAAAAAATTGAATATGACACAACCTTCACACAAAATGTGACACTGTAGGACTGGCTAACAATTACGTTAAAGCAAGACAATAAATCTAAGCTAGGCTCCTAGTAAATCTTCTGAGTTACACTTCAGAAAGGGCAGTGGGGTTTTCACCCATTCATTGATTCTTCTTTTCATGTCTTTATGATCGCAGGGAACACAGTGGTGACCATAGAAGCGTTAGTATTTTGCCTAACTTCTGGGACTCACTGGCCTCTGAGAACGTCAGCGGCAAGGAGTGTGAGCCATGAGTATGGGACAGTGAATAAAAACATGAGATGGTGTATTCAGACAGTCAACATGATGTGTCACAGAAGATTAGTGAAAAGCTTCTTAATTAAAAAAACAAAAAAACAAATGTCTATCGGTTCTGGTGCAGATGAAGGAGACCACCTGGATACCTTCCTGTGGGCAGAACAGAAGCTACCAGTGAAGGTAATCTAAGTAGACATGTCAAAGACTGCCGCTCCAGCTGGCAAGGGAGAATTTAGAATATGCAAAGCATGATGAATAGATACAATGTAAGTGTATGTAACTACATTATGTGAAATTTATATTCACTTTGTCAGAAAAGGACTAGAAAAACCAACCCTAGAGTTGCCTATGTGGGAAAATACCAGTAAGATCAGTAGCTGGTCTGAAATATTCAGACCAGCTACATTTGAACAGGAACAACTAATGAATATTGCTTTTGTAGACAATTTAAAAGGTGGACAGAGCTACTGACACATCTCACAGTTTTCTGAAGTCCCTTTTTGAAATCTTAAGATACGCGAATCAGCTGTCACCATCTTGGTTGCAAAAACTATATGTGATGAGGAGGTCTGCACACTCATTGGCTAAAGACTTGTGGTTAACTAATTAGCCTACAATTTTGAAACATGATGTGACCAATTTATACAAAAGAACCTTAATTTTATATATTAGGACCCAAAACAAATGGCTGAGCCCATAAACTTGGCAGGATAGAATGTAAATTGTTAGACATTGAGACAGTGATCCACGCCTTTGTTAGCACTCGGCTGGATTACTGTAATGCACTTTATATTGGGGTCAGCACATCATGTATTACTCATCTACAGAGGGTGCAAAATGCCGCAGCTCGTCTTTTAACTGGCACTCGAAAGTTTGAGCACATTTCCCCTATTTTAGCTTCACTTCACTGGCTGCCCATTTCTTTTAGGATTCATTTTAAAATTCTCTTATTTGCTTTTAAAGCTCTCCATGGCTTTAAAAGCAAACCATATCCCCATCTTATCTCTCTGGACTGCTACAGCCTTATACACCCACCCGCTCTCTCAGGTCAGCTGATCAGCTGCTACTGAAGATACCCAGGACTGGGCGTAAACTTAGAGGAGATCGTGCTTTTGCTGTAGCAGCTCCAAAACTGTGGAACGAGCTTCCTTTAGAGATTAGACAGGCCACTTCTTTACCTGTTTTTAAGTCACTCTTGAAAACCCACCTCTTTACCCTGGCCTTTGACACCACTTGAGATGTTGGTTTTTATTTTTATTTTTTATTTTTATTTTGTATTTTAGTTGTTTTTAGTTGATTCGATGCTGTTTTATCTTGTTTTTGTTTTTCTTTTAATATAGGGCTGTTTATTATGAATTATATTTTTATTTATTTTTATTTTTGCTGTTTTCTGTTATTCTATTGTTTTTAACTTATTTTCTGTACAGCACTTTGTTCCTGTGCTGGGTATTTTAAAGTGCTTTATAAATAAAATTGGATTGGATTGGACATTCCACACTGGCTTCATATTTCCAACCAAGTATGTCCGTGTTTTAAACAATCCATGATTACATCTGAAATATTTGTATTCTTAAAATGGTCAAACTATTCCTTTAACCTGCTTCTATATTTCTGGTAGTACATTACAATACAAATATGTCAGAGCCTCTATTTGTGATACGTGTTATGTGTTTTGATTTCTTTCTCTCTTTTCTTTTTTTGGGATCTAACACTCTTTTTCCAGCTTTGCTTTTAGTGGCTTCCACTATCCAAAGTCTCTGTCAGTGATGTAGTAATTTTCCAACCAGTCTCACTAAAGCCTCTGGATACCATAAAGCCATGTCCCTACTTCAATGCAAGTCAGCAAATCTGGTCAAGGACAAACTAAATGACTGAACTGCCACTGGCTTAATGAAAAGGGGAAAAAGCAGCACACACAGCTCTAGTGACCCATATGTGTGCTGATATTTTAATCTGGTTAGTCTTCTACCATGTTGCAATGACTGACAGATACTGTGTGTTTGAGGACTCTTTCTTGTTGTGGCGGAACCAGTTAGTACATCATTTTGGACTTGGACCAGGTTATTCTCTCATATCTTGCAGGCTGGAGAGTGCCAACTCATTCATTGCTCACTGATCTTTCCCAGGCCTGTCCACCTCTATTAGATTTCATCTAGTGTGAGAGGGGCACATCACGTGCTGAACACATCAGTACATAGGCTTCATTGTGCCACTCAGAAAACAGATGCACATACCTGTAGTTCAACAGCTGCTGCAGTCCTTGAATATTTTATATTTAAAATCTACCAAGATCTGCCTTTGTTTATGTCGTCATGCCACATATAGATTTAATCTAAACTTATGTTATTCAAAGCAGTAAGTCAGCCAGCTGCTCTGCTCATCTCACTCTTCCTGTGAACTTACAGTTCAATGACCTTCCTCACATTATGGCATCTGGGTAAGATAGAAACATCAGCCTGAATACATTCTCTGGCTTACTGTAGCAGCTGTAAGCCTCAATGGTGTTTGTGGACAGTAGCTAAATTTAGCTGCCGTCCAAGCTAAATTTATGGCTAGTTGAAGAGTTTATTTTTTTAAACAAAGATACTTAAATGGCTTGGTGTGCCTGGTGGTTGTTAATCCAGCATGGCAGACAGTGGACAACAGGGAGAGAGCAATTTTGACTGACTTTTCAAATGTTGAATTACAAGTTTAAAATATCATATTTGTGTTGATATCCTTCCACATATTTGTGATTGTTTTTTGTATGACTGTAAATTTAAAAAGCAGAAGTGTGTAAAACACAAGTGAAAATTTCAAAATTCAAATTATTTTTTTCCTACACACATATTTTTCAAGTTCTCATATTTCACAACACACACACACACACACACACACACACACACACACACACACACACACACACACACACACACACACACACACACACACACAGACAGGTTGAAAATGATGCAGAACATATGAGGATAGTCACATAATGGTTATGTCACAGAACACGGAGTGTTCAAGTAACAGGACCCCAAAAGCAGACTCAGCACACCGCAGCTCAGAACTATGTACAAGTTTTATTTAACTGAGGAATCTTTTAACAAAGCTAAGGAAACGTGGCTCATGCCACGGGGGGAAACGAGGAGCGTGGAGCCCAGGAGCGCCGTAATCGGGACCGTGGGGAAACTGCAACAGAAAGGGGAGACACAGTTAACAGTAGGCAGGTTGTCAAGAAACGAACAGCTAGACTTCATAAGTTGCCGAGGCTTACAGGTAGAGCAGGACCGTGGAGCTTGGAGGGGAGAGGTGCCCGTGAAGGGAATCCTAGGGAGGGAGGAAGGCAGTCAGGCAGGCAGGCCACAGGCTTCCACGCCAAATGCTGGTCACACTGGGAGGAGACTTACGGACTGGCGAGGAGAAGCCGTCAGAGCTGGCTGAGGTAGTCCTCCGGTGATTGCCTCAGATGAGACGCAGGTGGTTTGGAGGTGGCCCAGCCCGAGGGTGTGGCCACCGCAGCCTCCCACGGCTCCCTGGATGCCGAGCCACGGGCCATGACAGGTTAAGTGTGTCGAAGGATTGACAGAAAGGTTCAAGGTGGGGGGGACATTACACCAAGAATTAGATCTGAGCCCTTCCTTGTTCTCAGTGGTGATGGACAGGCTGACAGATGAGGTCTGGACTCTCTGTGGACTATAATGTTAGCAGATTACATTGTGATCTGCACTGAGAGTAGTGAGCAGGTGGAAGAGAGCCTGGAGAGGTGGATGTATGCTCTGCAAAAGAGAAATGAAAGACAAATGAGATGGAAGCTGATGCTCTGCCATGGCGACCCTTAGGGGGTCTAGCTTTAAAAAAGATTTACCTTCATATAAATCTGCTTTCCTGGTTGTCACAGCAACACATAAATTCAGGTAATACTGATTAAGACAGGGACAAATGAGTACATTCAGGACTCTTGCCTGAATTAAAGGATAGGGAGCACGACTATCTGGCTAGTTTGGTGGGAATGGCTACACAGCACTAAAGAGCAGGGCAGGCTGGTGCCAATCGGGGCTGAGAGATGCTCCCTGAGTTTAGTTGTAAAAGACACGAAGGAGATCAGAGGCAACCGATGAGGAGTGGAGAAGCCAGGGAAGATATCCAACTAGGTTTGAAGAGTGAATGGACATCAGGTGACAGGTTGATTGGCACTGGGAGTGAGAACAGAGCACCTGGCCTTGACACACATGTGCAAGCACACTCATACATACACACAAGCACAAGGTAGGGGGAGGAATGCTGCCAGGTTCATGAAAGTTTGATTGATTCTGAATCCTGCGGGCATCAAAGAAGGTTGAAAAGATAAGGTGAAGATTGTCCATGAAGAGACCTTCTGTTTACTTTCAATAACACATGGCTTAAAGCTTAAAGTGAATCATTAAAATGTAATTATCATGTGTTTTGTATTCACTATATTTTCACAAGATTGCATGAGCTTAAACCAATTACATATTTACATTATAGATTAACAAGAATCCTGTTCAAAAGAGGACTCATTGATATAACAACACAGCTGGATGCATTGCTTGAATATCATTTTATGTAATCGAGCACAGAAATATGACTTTATTCTCTTTACATCAGTTGAAGTTCTGTTAAAACTGTTGATTTATTCACATTTGTTGTCTCTTTAATGAAGAATCTGACAGCTAGTGTTAAGCCTTTGTATTTGCTTACCAAACACAGAAGCATGATCAATGAGATTGTCAGACAGAAGCAGTAACTGC
This sequence comes from Diplotaxodon limnothrissa, assembly GCF_057381915.1. Classification (NCBI taxonomy): domain Eukaryota; kingdom Metazoa; phylum Chordata; class Actinopteri; order Cichliformes; family Cichlidae; genus Diplotaxodon; species Diplotaxodon limnothrissa. The sequence continues at coordinate 6,902,175 of NC_140596.1, read as the reverse complement.
AAATCTTGCAGTATATTCAGGGAGGCATATAAAGTGATTATTTATTTATGGGGTTTATTCTTCTGCCCTGAAGATCTGTTTTTTTGTTGTTGCAATTATCAGTATAACACAGAAGGAGGACATGAGGTTGCTGACCATGCCCCTTTTAAAACAGCATATATTCTCAAAGGTTGTTGGATATCACACTGTTTTACTCAGCCAACTTGCTGCATTAGCAGAACATGAGAAAATGAAAAGGCTTGCTCATATTTTGACTTAAGAAAAGCTCTTTGTGCTTCTCCTGCCGACAACCCCCACTGAAGATTTAAATATCTCAAGAAAAGATCCAAGAGCCGGTGGAAGTTTCACTTGATGTCTTAAGTTGCCATTCTTTACCAAACAAAAAATGAAGACAGATGTTAGTTTTCCTGCGGTGGAAATAATATTTCAGGAGTTACAACTAATATAAAAGTGCATAAGTACAAAGTTAAGAAATATTGACTATGGAAATACTTGATGAGAGATCATCCTATTATGAAGATTATCCTTCACAGAATGGTAAATGGTAAATGACCTGTATTTATATAGCGCTTTACTAGTCCCTAAGGACCCCAAAGCGCTTTACATATCCAGTCATCCACCCATTCACGCACACATTCACACACTGGTGATGGTAAGCTACATTGTAGCCACAGCCACCCTGGGGCGCACTGACAGAGGCGAGGCTGCCGGACACTGGCGCCACCGGGCCCTCTGACCACCACCAGTAGGCAACGGGTGAAGTGTCTTGCCCAAGGACACAACGACCGAGACTGTCCAAGCCGGGGCTCGAACCGGCAACCTTCCGATTACAAGGCGAACTCCCAACTCTTGAGCCACGATCGCCACAGAAGGCTGCACTGAGCTTATATCAGCTCCCATATTACACAACAATCAGCCAGGTTCTTGAGACAACTTGAGGCCTCCACAGACAAACCAGCCTGGCCATACAACCTGCATGGAAAAGAAAACTTATACTTGTTCACAGCATAGCAACCCCAGACCATCACACTACCAGCAGCACATATGTGAGATGAGCCTTTCCGTTCTTTTTGGTCAGCAGTCAGTTTCTCCTTGGAAATCCCGCATGGATGCCATTTTTGCCCCGTCCATTTCTCATTGTTTAACCATGATTGCTGATCTTAAGTGAGCTTTTTAGCTGTTGTCCTGGGTTTCTTTCTCCTTGTGGATGAGTTGTCAGTGCATTCTTGGGGTAATTTTGTTATTCCTGCCAGTCCTAACAAGATACACCTGTGTTACAAATGATCTCATTTATGTATAATACTTCTCACTATTACTTGTTGGAGTCCAGAAGTCTTAGAAATGGCTTTATAACACTTTCTAGACTAATAGAAGCAGGTTTGGATTACTTTTTCCCTTAATAAATGAAATCATCATTTAAAAACTGCATTTTCTATTTACTTAGGTTATATTAGATATTAAAAATTATTTGAACTGAAACATGTGTGACAAATATACAGAAAAAAAGAACAGTTACAATATGTAAATATCTGGTGTTGGAATTTTGCTTCAGTTTTAATTTATGTGAACAAATGTCAATGAGCTGGTGTTTGAAATTTACTTCAGTCTCATGCATTTTTGTCCAAAACAAACTAAAAGGTAACCACATTCCATGTCACGGAGCCTGACGCTTTAATACTTTCAGTCTTTAATAGATGGACCCTCAGAAATCTCTCTGAAAAGAAACATGAGCCTCAGTTATCTATTAGCCACTTTGAAATCACAGTCTGCAAAATCTCATTTGATATGTCAGCAAATGTAGTGTGTTTTTATCCAAAAAGGGAAGATGACATTTTGGACTCAAGTCTCATTTCTTTTTAAAGGTTAGTTTCATTTAATGGCAGATTTGATGCATTAAAGACTCTGCATTCTAGCTGGTGTTCAACCACTTTGTCATACAGCCTAATGCAATTTCTGTGTCAGAGCTGAGCGTCATTAAGAGCAAACTAGACACTCAGCCCACATTTTCTAGATTCAGAGAGCTGCGATCATTGGTAAATAGTTTTGTCATTTCAAGGTGCTAAACATTAGTGATCTTTTCAAATATGCCGACGCTGTCAGGAAGTTGACTGTACTTTGAAAGCTTCAGCAAATTTAACCTGGAAACACTCAGATCCCCCATAATTAACATCAGTTCCGCATTTTAACGCATTTGCGTATTTTTTCTCTTTATAGTAAATATAAATAATTAAACTAATTATGAATATTTTAGCAGTATATGACTTTATTTCAGCTCTTCTTCGGCTTCTTTATTTGGTAATTTGAGAATTTCCTTGAAGTGTTGTTAAGGTTCAAAATTGAGGAAGGAGAGTACAAACAAGCAGGTCCAGAAGATCTTGGTCAAACAATGATTTTAATGACTACACACGTGTGGGAAGAACACTCTGTGCGCAGACAGCAAGTGATCTTCAACTTAATCAAAGCATAAACAGATTTTTATAGCATCAGGGTTTGATTTACTGACGCCCCTTCATACGTCACAGACAGGATATATACACATACGTCAATATCAAAACAACCATGACTTTTAACACAGAACATCATCTTCTATTTTCATGGCCGATTCCTCCGGTCAACCTTTCAGTTCCTCTTTCTTGCCGAGAAGACAAGGACGGTTCCTCTTTTACCGAGACACTTTCGCAGTTCCAATCCAGACATGACTAATCTCTCTCTCCTCTAAATAAATCTAACTCATGTGTGTGTGTCACGACCTCACATGCTCTCTGTGTCACCTCTTCACCTGTTGCACTTCTGACCTTTCACTAGACCAGAGGCTCACTGAGACTATGTGTATGTCTTCTACTAAATAAATGTTTTAACCAAGAACCTCTACTAAAACCTTAATATGAAATGACCTGATATATAAGTGTTTTGTAAGCATGTACGCAGTTTTAACCTTCTATAGCTCCAAGTCACTTGCACAATAGATTGTCCGGACATCGCGCCGAACAAAGCTTCCAACCCCCAATTAATTGACCGAGCTCCAACTCTTTAATAAGCACAGATATGCATTGTGTATAAAATAGTCATAACTGCACCTGAAATACAAGGTCAACATCATCATAAACATCTTAAGGCCATCTTAAAGCTATCTGTTACATTGTTAAAGCCTCGTCTTAGCCTGCTGCTCAAAATAACTTTCACTTCTGCAAACTCTCTGCAAGCCTGTTTCCTGTCAGCCTGTGACTTTTAGCCTTTCTGAAAGACACACACTGTTCAACCCCTGAATGCAATATCCATGCTGCAGATTATATTTATTATTTAACAATAGCAGTAAAATAATTTCCCTGCTCCACACTCCCTCTCTCGACCTCTGGAACACCAGAGGTCGCAATACATTGCGTCCTGGCTCAGCAAATCAGACAACCTCATGTCATCTAATTGGTCCAGTAATAAACACCAGCTCCCCTTCGAGAACACTCCATGTGTAAGCTTAGGTTTTCTCGGTCCCTCTCTTGTGGTCTCGGACCTCCCTGTGGTCGTCGAGATCTTCTGCAAAGGAAGCAAAACACCTTTTCCTGCACCTCCCTAACTTATCCTATCTGGGACTCTTTAATCAAAAGCATGATCCTAATTATCTTCTTAACTTATTGACTTATATTTATATATATTCTTCAACGTTACTCATCACTTTAAAACTCTTTAAGCCCTGCTTTCACGTCCGGTTGCTCGCTCTATTTTCCTTATCTGATCATCAACATCCTTTACACAAACTGTCCACCTTTTTAACAAAAAATCATTAGAACCAACCTATTCTACTAAAAGCTCCAAAAGAAAAACAACCACTTTAATCAATTAAGTTTAAGCATATAAGCAATTACTCCTGTATACATTTCATCATAGCTAAATGCTGCCTAAAAACAACTCCTATGTGTTAACTTCATTTTAACCTCACATTTCCTATGTTATAACCCGTTTTTGGTATAGCCTTTTTATTTCATTTGCTCCTTTTAATTTAACAATACCTTCTAATTCTAGTTTATCAGACTTAACCAAAATATATGCTTTCCTTCCTCTTTGGTCCTTCTTTAAGTTCAGTTAAAAGCTAAATGAATTTGAGGCCTTTTGCCTGGAATCAATACTGTCATGTGTGTTTCTGTGTAATATCTGTCTGTGTAAGCCTACATTATAACCACTTCTTCTAAAGATCAAAAAAGAAATCAAACCTGTTCTCCTCCTTCAACCCTCACTAATTTTCCCCTAAGATTTATTCACAGCTTTGAAAAACCGGCATTGTATCTTCTAAACAGGATTCAGTTCTTTAATCCTTTAACCTTAACATAAAATGACAGTTTCAGTTTTACCATATCCAAATGATCAAAAACCCAAAAGGTCCTAAAATGATCCTAAATTATTAAACAATTAAATTATTAAACCCTAAACCCCCCTTTATCTTGATACATTTCATGTGTCAAGATACTATACAAAACTTAAAAATGCTCAGTTTCCCCACTCATGATCCAATCTATGTCATAAAAATAAACTTAAAACAGAACAGTTATCAGTCATGTGTTTCTTCAATTAATGGTAACTGAGTTATATCAAAAAATGTTTCCCCTTTAGCATTTGGCATTCTCCCAACAATATACTATAATACCATAATCTAACCCCAGTCAACAAAACAGAAATCTTCTCTGGTGAAAGCCAATTGTTTGTCCACATTTATTCATCCACACCTTCATCCAGTCACACACATTCACATTCATTCACACCATATATTTGCTAATAGTGGAGCGTCCCGTGCAACTTCTCCACCCTCAGCAAAATGAGCTCATTCATTTTTTCCATAGGAAAATATTTCTTTATGCTTTTTGGACTGGATTGACTCGCATAAAATCCTTTTTACAGGGACTTACGACCTGAATAGTCCCCACAGGTAGCTTTCTCCTCAGCCAATTGTAATCTGGAAAGCCCCCTTATATTTGCTCTTCCCGAGAATTTTCAGCACCGTTATTCACTGTTGCAGGCCTGCTTAAAACAGAAATGAAAAAATAGAGCTGATTATTAGCTCACAAAACACAAAACAAAATCACCTGACAGGTTTTCTTTAAGTGCACTGTTACAAACTAATGGGCCCAATCCTAGACATGTCCATGTTTCCTAAAACTCCCTCTATTAAAAACAAAAACAACAACAACCCGAACCTAACTGACAGAATCAACCCATCACCACAACAACCTCAACAACCTTAAACACACAAAAGTTTTGCCACCACATAATTTCACCTCCTCAATACACCGAAAGTCTCATTAAAACCACACAATTTGCACACAAAAATCACCCCCTTATGCTCTGTAACATACTTACATTCAGCATAAGACCCCCTTACAACAACATATCACTAAACTATAAATTTCCTACCCAAATCTGCACTTCTCTTCTCTGCTATGCTTCCTCTTCTGAAAGTCACTTCCTCAGTCACACACACACACACACAGGAAGTTCCTTCGTCACCACTCACTCCAACTAATTTGCATACTGAGTCATCTCTCAATGAGTTGCTGTAACAACAGAAACATATGTTTAAACATTACCAACTCATTAAATCATTTTATTTCTTTCTACAGTGATCACTAGTGTTGATCACTCAGTACGAGAGCACTCCTAAGTCACTCTTTTAAAACTACTTTAATCACCGTTTCTTTTTTCCATAACTCCCTTTGTCATATAGCTTCTTTTGAGTTATTCCTCAGCTTCAAACTCAAATGTATTTTATGTTTGTGTATGTCAATTTGCATATGTTGCTTTTCCAGTGTGTCAGACTCCTTCATAATTTTGCCTTTAAACAGTCAATTTACTCCTTCCCAAATTTACTAACCCAAATTTTGATTTCCCACCTTAAATAGCAGCATTCCTTGTCCTCAGCCAGAAGGTAGGGCTCCACTTGCCACTTACCCCCTTCGCCTTAGCCCAGCGGCTTTACCCTTGAGGTCCCGTCTTCTTCACTTCATCTCACCAGTGAGTCTGAGGTCACAGGAGGCCGAGTAATCGTGACTGTGCCTGCCTTAGGTTGTCCCAGGGTTTCGAGGTGGGATCTTACCCGTCATGGGCTATCCAGCCTTCCATACTCGCCTGATACGGGGCCCAAGTGGGCAGGGGAGGGAACACACTGGCTCTGGAAATTAAAGGAGTGTAAGCTGCTTCCTTCATTGCATCTTATATTAAACTATCTCACTTCTGACTCCTTCCTAGAATAATTTCACATATGGCACTTTGTGTATGTGTGTTTTCTATTCATTAATGTAATTGTCAGTTATTTTCTCTCTTCATTTTACCTTCTTTTGTTTGTTTGTGACGTTCTACTTTAGTTCTACTAAACCTTGATGTAAAAACAATACTCCCTTATTTCACGCACACACTCTGCATTTTGCCTACGCACACACTTCTCTCTCAGACTTCCTCTGTTCACACACCGCCTTGCACTCACTCTACTATCAACTTTCATAGTGTTATTATTATTTAGTATTTTGTACACCTCACACCCAATCCCTCAAAGCCTACTACTCACAGCATTCACACACTTAGAATCACTCAAAATATGCTTTCCTAAAAGTATTTTAGACATGCTTGTCATAATCAAAAAGAGCAAGTCAAAAACAAAAAACAATTGAAACCCCTATTAATTCTCACAGCACACACAAGAAATTGAAAAAATAAAACACACCAGCAACTATTGCTTGAGAGAAGGTACTGAAAGTAACATGTTAATCTTAAATATACACAGTGCACTCTATATTTATCTATCTACATTCAAACTCAGTCAATTACTATACATCCACTACGGCAACTCAAAACTTTATTTATAACCCTCTAATGAACATAAATGGCATTTGAAACACACACTCAACAATGTTTGCAGCAGTATTTGTGAAACCAACTGTGGTTTAAACAGTTCACTGCTTACTCATTTGCATTTTCACTCACACACACACCGTCTAAAAATAGCTCCAGCATTGCCTCAGACTCCTTTCACACAGAGATCTCTTATTTTATATTACAAAGACATCTTATATTTACAACCACTGTCAGATCTGTCAGCTTTAGCGCCTACACAATTTCGACAAATTTAAAATAACCGCCCAGCGGATAAACTCCCTGAGTTTTTTGCGACCAATTAACCAGTATCAGACTTTAACTGTTTCTGGCCTCATCTCTAAAATCCCTAACTCAATTTAAAAGCGTCAACCAACCCAAACTTTGCCTGAAGCTCTATTTTTGGCATTACACAGCCAAGGCTTACCCCGAAGTTTTAAGTTAAAGTTACACGCCCGAAGTCCAACTTCTTCTGACCAAAAAAGCGCAGGTACCGTTCCAAACGGTAAGGAGACTCTAACTCCTAGCTTAATTCCAGGATGCCCTGTACCCCACAGTTAAGCCACACTGAACTATCCCTCTTCGCCGAGAGGTCAATGTCGCGCGTCCACGACAAGGAGGGAGCGTAACCTCCGGGCTCTGCGCTTCCTAGAACCCCCACGGTTCCGTTCTAAAATAATTTATAATACTTTGAAACAACAATCAACACCCAAAACAAGTGTATAACTGAGGCAGGTGCAACCTAGTGGTCAATGGAGACTCCAACTCACAAAATGACCGCTCAGGTCCACTCTTATGACCAAATTTGGACTCTAACCAACAAAATGACCAATTCCCTACCAAACTACTTGAGACTCTAACTCAATTTCTTTGGGACTTCAACCCAGTATTTAAGCTTTTCCTGGCAGACTCTAACTGCTTTAGCAGACTTTAACTGCTTTCATTTCTTCTTAGCAGAACTCTAACTGCTTCAACTCATGAAATTTTCATCAAAATCAAAACAGACATTTACCGGCAACTTTTACTGAATAGACATTTAATTTTATCATCCAATTCAGCACACTTCGGATAAACTCAACAGGCCTGTGCCTACCTCTTTTTAAAGGCGCCTGTCCCCTCAGTTTGGTTGCCGGGTCACGCCTGCCTGTCTGACCACAACGGACCACCGAATACATCACCGTCTACACCTTCAATTCTCTCCCTCCTCAATCCCGGACGAGCCCCCAAATGTTAAGGTTCAAAATTGAGGAAGGAGAGTACAAACAAGCAGGTCCAGAAGATCTTGGTCAAACAATGATTTTAATGACTACACACGTCCACAGTGTCTTTTATTCTTTAATGTTCCTGCTCATCTTACCTCAGAAAGGCCACAACTTGTCTGGACTTCATCCTCCTCTCAACACAAGGACCAGATAAAGTGTTGTTTTTCTCTTTTAATCTGACCTGTTTCTTTACATTGCCCAGCACATCAGCAATAGGGGCTTGTTTAGTAACTCAAGCCTTTACGAGGTTTGTCTTAACCTACTCTGGAAGTGGTTGACACTTAAATGATCCTGCTGATAACCCCCTGGTGGACACCTTCTGAGGTAACCTTCCAGCTTTCCCCTTAGCCACCAGAGGTCCAGATGAATGATGTTAACTCACTAAACACATACATCCCTACGGTTGTTTATACTTTGTGAATTTTCCAAATCACATATTGTATGTGACTGTGGTAAATGACACAAATGTTTTCCATAGCTCTTCTGTCTACAGATAACAGAAGAAACTTGACAATATCATTAATGCCAAATTGCGCGATCCTGGTTAAACGACTGTGCATAAAAGTTAAACATACTCATTGTGATGTCACATATTGATTTGTTAAGTTCACCATTTTGTTGACATGTTGAGGTGAACATTTTGCTGCTTTAAAACTAGATGCTCTGAGAAACTGGGGAATGCTGTACCCTCATGGTGTCTTGTTAACTACGATGTGACCTCTATTTTAAATGCACCCAACATTATCGCTCCTTTTGAATCCAATGGGTGTCATAATGTACAAAATAAATATCATATTGTTTTCATTTGGTCTAATGATTCCTAATGATCCTGCCCAGAAAACACACCATGAAATTGAATGCTGAGGCCATAGATTACGCATGGCATACACTATGGGCGCTTGACAACTGGACTTGTCTGAGCGCCATTTTCCACTGGCTACAAGTTACATAACTCAAAGCTAAATGCATGTTTTAAACACTTTAATAATAAATATTTTGACCCATTTGGTTACAATAAACACTCCAAGCAGTGTTGATCACGTGCTCTCTGGTTGGTCAGTTGACACATTGTACTAGAATGTAAACATTTGTACAAAACCCACGTGTAAAATAACAATAGCAAATATAGCAACCTTCCTTAACTGGTGACCAGTCTGTATCCTGGTAGCCACTAAAAATGTGGGCTGAAATCACCGAACAGTTTTAGTGAGTTTTTCTTAGCATTTACTTGTGAATGCACAAAAGAAATTCAAAGGCTGGTAGTGTGCTTTAGATGCTGATGCATCACAGAAGTGTAGGAAGGGATATACATATAATATTCTTTAGTGCAGCTTAGCTGAATCAGTGTGTTTTTTGCATACTTGCAGAAATCTTAGTACCTCAGAAAAAAAAACCCAGCTTGAATTTGGAGATCATGCTGGTGCATATAAAGAAATCATTTCCATATTATCTGATGATGTTGTTCAGTGGCTTCAGTTTAGACTTTCCATGTTTAAACCAGTTAAACTGTTATACTGAATATAAGCAGTAAGTACACTAAAAATAACAGGTTAAGAGAGGCATGTTTATTTTTCAGCTTTAGTGGCAATGTTATTGATATTATCAATAAAGTGAATGTGCATCACCAGATGTGAGGTGACCTGAAGCAGAATAAAAGGGAAAATCGATTTATTTCCAGTAAGGGTTTTCGTGTTATTGTTTGTCAGGTCTAATTAACCAATAACAATAAACATGATAAAGGTCTCTCCTTAGCACCAGATTGATTTTTTTGTTTATCCAGATCCTGTCTTAGCACACACCTGAATCCAGACAAAAAAGGGACACAGTATGACTTCAGTGCTTCACTCATGGTCAATTTCCCACGAGGATTGTGTTTGTCTGCTCGAACACTTGATGTAAACATTCGGATCAATTACTCACGTGGAGTATTTTGCTGCACGACAACAACAAAATGAATGCAGTATTTCAGAAAGTAGAAAATGTTTTCTTCTTTTAAATATGATAAATACACATATAATATTTGAGATTGCTCACTTGAACTAAAAACAAAACCCCAAACAAAAAAGAAACAAGGAGGCTTTTTTTAGTTAAGACAACTTCAAGCACTTATTTGGAATTTTGGGAAATATCCCTGATCTCCTTCTTTTTGAAGGATGGGAAGAAAGAAAGCCACTTTCATTTATTGACACAACAGCAAAGTTTTAGGAAAAATGCTGGAAACAAGATAACAACATAACTCCCACTGACACCTCAAAAGATTGCTAAATATGTTTTATAAGAGCCATGATGTAATTTTGTTTGGTAAAATCTGCCATCACTAGGGAGAGGAGAGCTGCTGCCAATTACACCACAGCAATTAAATCAATCGCCTGACACATGTGAGCTATTCAGGACAGACTGGACTCTCAGTTTTGTGTTTTGGATTATTATTGGATTATTAAGCATCTTTTTAAATAATAATTATTATTAAGTTTAGTCATTTAGGATAGGAACAATAGGAGAAATATTTGCTATTTTATGTTCATGTATTCTTTTGGTTCTGCCTTTGTTTATTTTATGATCTATAATTTTGATTAGTATTCCAGGGGTTTTGAATTCCTTCATATTTCATGTCTTTAATTTTTTCCGGTTCTTTATTGCTTTGTCTTTAATGTTTAGAAATGTCAATTTTTCTGCAATTTTGTATTTTGATGTCTCTTAATATTTAAAGTTGTTAGTTATATTTGGTACTTTGTTAAAATAAAAAAATATGATTTCAGTATCTCCTTTACGAGGCAGTAGATACATAATAGTGCAATGTTAGGATAGAGCCACAGGGCAATCCAGGGATGTTTTGAATATGAGCCCCTTAAGTGATGCCACATTATAATAATGATGTAAACTTTCCTGTGGTGATATTCTAAACAGTATGTCTATAAACCATAGTATTGCAATATAATCCAGTAAAATATATGCTAAAGGATGAAAGGGATGAGTTTATAATTTCCTTCCCCCCAGTCCTAAATCTACCTTAGAAGCTATGGCCTCCTGTGATCTCTAGACCAGGATATGACAAAACGAAATTAAAGTTTAATGATCTCGGTGGGGGCATCGTGCCATTACAGAGACAGATAACAACAGACAGGAGAGAAAAATGTATGGAGTGCATACAAATGGCAACAAGCAACAGCTGAAGGCAGGTTCAGCAGGGAATCCACGGACAGCTTGTTAGGAACTACTGCCATCTAGTGGCATTAGGTCCACAAACACATACACATCGAGCAAAACAAGGACCAGTGTCAGCACTACTGCATTACTGATGGCTCTATTCTCTCTACATTCTCTCTACATGCAGTGACAGTATAAAAGCATCCACAGTACTGAGGACCTGAGCAAAGCAGCAATCGATAATTTTATTAACTACAACCTTTAATTTGCCATTTGCACCATAGTTTGGTTACATTTGATGGTTTACTGGTGCACCATGTTTTGAGTAAATTTCTGGCATTTTCAGGAATAATCACAGATTTGGACATACCTATTTATTTAAGGGTTTTTATTTACATTGATTATTTTCTATAATAAATAGTATAGTGGTTTACACAGACAAAAGACCTGCGTTGATCCTACGGGGAGACACAAATCCCTGAAGGGTTGTGTGTAGTATAAAAGTCTGCGAAATTAAATACGCACAGCTAAGAAGAAAACAAACAAAATTAAAACAGGTTAAAACCCCAGTATGAATGCTTTCTAGCACAGGAATGTATATTTCCTACAGGATTTCTATTTACTATTACTATTTACTGAGGAAGTAGTTCATTAGATTAACCAGCTGATGGATGGCACCTCAGATTAATGGTTTAAAATAAAGAGGGTCTCTTCTTCATTGTTACTACTGTAATCGTACTGGATCACTAAGACAAGTGATGAAGTTCTCCATCACGTTACCTGGACTCCACAAACATTTGATGAAGCCCTTTTATTTGTCACTTGCAGTTGCCTGCAGCGAATTTGGACAAACATTTGACGCAAACCTGAGTTGGCCTGGAGACAGGCGCATTTCAAGTTGTCCTATTACAAATTTATGTTAAAACTGGTGCTGCACAGGACTTTAAACATGATGTGTTATCATTTTGCAAGGTGGGGGAAAAACTGTTTAAACATTTTTTTTTTTACTTATGTAAAAATCTGTATATAATATAGTGCATGTACTAATTGTAAAATCAAAGTACCTAAAGTAAATATACTCACAGAATGACGCTTTCAGAATGATATACATTATGCTACTTAATTGGATGCCATCATGAATATTATTTGATTGATGTGTATACCATATACATTTTGCAGTTGTTCATATATACTGATGATATACAGTACTTACCTGATGGGTAACTTAATCCATAATAATGCAATTTATCTGAAAAATAATAAGTAGCTAAAGTGTTAAAATAAATTTAATGAGTACTAATTACAATATTTGCATAACAAATATTGTGGAGTAGAAGCAGAAAGTATCATAACATAGAAATCCTAGTCTTTGAGTGAACGTTACATTCCTAATAGTAGGATCTATGCTGTTATCCTGTTGTGTTGAGAACTTATAGTACTCTAGTCCAATAGCATACACATACAAGACATGGTTTCATGCACTGATCACGTCAGAGAATTGGATCAAATTTCCACTGACATCAACTGCAATGGCCTCTAGATGGCACTACAGAACGCTATAAAATCTGAACTCACTGACTTTTATATTGAACACACTTCTCAACAGACTAAAATATGACGGCAGTGATAGACCGTGCAATTCGATATTTGATATAATTTTTTGTAATAATTAATAACAGAGAAGGTCTGCTTCATTTTGGGTATTTCAGTACATCAGGCAGTAGAAAAAAGTAAATAATACAGTAAATCCAATTTAACTCGCCTATTTTGCCATCAAACACTGAGTAATCCCACAAAGTGCATGGTGTTAAGAATAAAAACAAAGCTCTTGTGCTTGACATTTTATTTTGACCTATATCTGTAATGGCACAAAACTGTTGTTTTACAGATAATTTTCTGTAAAGAGCATTATATTGCTGTTCAGCAGAGCTAGAGGCAGCTTTTGGCTTATATATTGTATGTTAGAAGAGGGCTCTCCATATGCATTGCAAAGCCTGTCGGAAACATCCCCACTTCATGGCAGAAATGGTTGGCAGGCAGGCAGCCGAGATGAGAGATACCACAGGAAGACGAAAACAGATGGGACGAATATGCAAACGGCTCCTCTCACTGTGGAAAAGGGCCAAAAAAAAAAAGTGTTACAACAGCAAAGCTCATCCATGATCCTTAAAACAAAGAAAAACTATAATGGTCAATAATACTCGTGTTATTATTAAGAGAATAGCTCACAGTTTGTATCCATTATCTATACAGCTGACATTTACTGTCCCATATTTTCAAACAGCAGATGAAGCCCCCCCACTTTCTCCCACCCACTCAAATCACACCCCTACTGGGCTATAGGATCTGAACACCTGTTTCATTGTGGAGCTAAACGAGGGCTGGTTATTCAGATGTCGCGCTGAGAGACGTGTGTTCCTCTTTGCAGCCACTTCCACCAAGAGACACAGTGACAGGAGCCAGTTTTGCTTTCTTGTGACAAACTTCTTCGATTTGCTAATGTGTGTGAATGTGTGGTTTTTTACAAGCATGTACGGAAATGGGTAAAATGTGTAGTGGTAGTTTACTTTTGGACACAAAAGTACTGATGAAAAGCCAGTAACGAAAATGTAATTTAAAATCGTAACCAAACTCTGTGAGGAAATCCACTAGTTATTTTAGCTCTTCAATCATTATAGACTGTGGGAAAAGTCTGTAGATCAATTTACACTTCCTCCCTCTGGCTGAAGTGGTCACAGAAGTTCCGGATGTAGGGTGATGAGTCCTATTTGTAGTGATGGAGAATGTTACTCTTCCATAGTGTGCGATGGAGCAGTCATCTCTCCAGAGTATTACCATGCAAACGTTAGCTATAAACAAAAAATAGAGCTGAACCTTTGGCAGCCACTTGGTCAGAAACCAAAAATTTAAACAAAGTCAGTGGATCACTAAGGTAACTGTTATTCAAACACACTGTGGAAATGAAAAGGTCAGGGTACTTCATGGTCACTGAGGTCATTTTTATAATGCATTATAAGGATATTTATGAGTCACTATATCACATTTATGATGCTATTTAAAAATCGTTCTGCATTGTATAGTCCATTGGTGGGCAACTCCAGGCCTTGAGGGTTGGTGTCCTGCAGGTTTTAGATGTGTCCTTGATCCAACACAGCTGATTTAAATGGCTAAATGACCTCCTCAACATGTCTTGAAGTTCTCCAGGCGCCTGGTAATGAACTAATTATTTGATTCAGGTGTGTTGGGCCAGGTTGAGATCTAAAACCTGCAGGACACCAGCCCTCGAGACCTGGAGTTGCCCACCCCTGGTATAGTCATGTGATAACCTGATGTAAGGTTTATCAAGTATTATAAAGGTAAGTTATAATGTTTCATTGCTTTCATACTGCTTTAGCTCAACACCAATGTGATATTTTATTTATTTATTTTTAATTTTGGTATGTTCTTAGCTTTAAAAAGCAAGTAAAATACACAAGTGCAGATTCAAAATGATTTTTTTTCTCTTGGTCTCTTGAAATACAAGTAGATGTTTCTTTAGAGCCACTCTACAAAAATATTCAATATTCGCTGAGAATCCAAACAACAGCAAGGGCAAATATGTAACAGATATAATGCCAAAATAAAATACCTGAGTGAAGCCAGATTCTTCAAAGGGCATCAAGAGAACACATCTCTGTTCAGGCGACGTGTTTGTTTGCCACTGGATAAATGCATAAAATCATTCTTTCAGCGGACCTTGTGATTAAGATGCGTCCTGAAATAATGCCTTCAGTGGTCATGCACCGCATCAGCAGGCACTGTGGTTGATCTTAAATCACCCCGGGTGCTCAGGGTGACTCCATGAGAAATGGATGTTCTCCCTGCTGAGTCCACATTTCGCCTGATGGATTGCGCTCCTTCAGATGCTATTGAATTGGTCCTGATAGAGCATCCGAACTGTCCGAGGAATATTGCGAGCCAAAAGCTGAGGGGAGCATGGTAAGTGACATTGGCACTCACTCCTTTTTTATTTTAGAGTTATAATAGAAGAACCTTTTAGAGCTGTCTCTGTGCTGCTGTGTCCTGCCAGTCTCTTTTCATTTCTTCTGCTTAAAAATGTCAGAATGAATAAGTCATCAGTCAAATCCCTGCAGCCAGACAGTGATTTGATTTAGAGTAAAACATGCTTCATGATGTTTGGTTTTTCACTGAAGAAAAAGAAAACAAGTAGCTGGCTTCAGTTCTCAATGGAAATGATTGAACATGATACACTGTGTCTGAGCTAGGTACGTTAAGGATGGCAATATAATACATTTTTGTGACCACCAGATATATTTTGGTCTATTCAAACAGTGGTTGTAGATAATATAACCCTTTGTGAGGAGAACAGCCGAACAGCTGGTGAGCTGTCCGGGGTATAGCCAGTATATATACACCTGGATGGGCTTCATCCTGAACAGGATCAGCATTAAAGAAAATTTATGGATGCACTATATTCAGGTTTTTGCAATCTGTGTTATTTTATTGCACTTTTTCTTTTTACCTTACGGTGCAATCTTGCTTTGCTGTGTTTTATTTTGAGCTATTCTACATTATTTAAGCTATTTTTTGCTCTAAATTGATTATAATATTTTGGCTCCTACAACACAGGGCTTTCCCAACTTTTGGATGTAAGAAGTATATCTTGTACCTAAAAGCACTAAGGGAGAAAGATGTGACTGTACCTCTCACAAAAAATCAATAAGATGCTATACCCAGGGATTTGAACTACTCTTCTGATTGTGCGAGGTACAAAGCTATAAGACAGGATATGATAAGATAGCCTTTATTAGTCCCAGAGATGGGAAATTCACATGACAGGGCATAAATAGATGCCGCATACCTAACAATAATATTATGCAAATATAGAAGAAAACACACACTATACAGTGCAGATGAAGATTAGCTAAACTATTACCCCACACAAATGAAAATTCACAAAATAAACTTTAATGCTTCAGATAGTGTCTGTACTTGGTTCAGTTCTGGTACAGATAATATAATTTTTTGGTTAATGTAAAGATTTCTTCTGCGCTATTTGAATAGGAGAAATTGTTTTAGTATGGACAGCTAGTTCACAAATTATTCAAGATCTAAGCAATGCCGACACAAATTATTTAATTATAATAATTTCAGCTTTGAACAGGAGCCCACAAGAACAATTATACAAGCATATGCTGCTGTGTAGATTTTTTTTGTTCCTATTGTGAACCTTGACAATGATGGCACTCATTGTGACACAAAAGTCTGGGACGGTCCCAACCTTCAGGATATGAAAATTTGTAAAAACAAAAGAGAAGACACTGTCCACCTTCTCAATCTTAAAAAACTTAAAGTGAATAAAACAAAGTAAATTAAAGCTAAAAAAGCTTAAATCATCAAACAATCATGGTGTACACTCACTAGCCTCTTAGATAGTGCTTTTACCGCTACCGCTTTTGCCTTAAGAATTGTCTGAATTCTTCATGGCATAGATTCAACAAGGTGCTGGAAACATTCCTGAGACTTTTTTGTCCACACTGACATGATAGCATCACACAGTTGCTGCATAGTTGTTAGCTGCACATCTGGGATGTGAATCTTCTGTTCCACCACATCCCAAAGGCGCTCTATTGGCTTGGTTGGTATCATTTGAGCACAGTGACCTCATTGTTCAAGAACCCAGATTGAGACAATTTGCAATTTGTGACATGGTTCCTTATCTGGGTGGAAGCAGCCATCAGAAGATGGTTATAAAGCCATGAACATGGTCAACAACAATACTCCAATAGGCTGTGGTGTTTAAAAAAGCTCAGCTGGCACTAAAGGACTCAAAGTCTGCCAAGAATATACCCCCCATGCCATTACACCACCACTGCCTTGAAAGCTGATACAAGGGAGGATGGGTCCTTGCTTTCATGTTGTCTACTTAAAATCTGTTACTCTACTATGCAAATGTCATAGATTAGAACCAGACAAAACATAATTTTTCCAATTCCCTGACCAATTCTGATTAAAACCGCATGCTCAGGCTCCTGCTATTAGCTTGTAAGCCAACAAACTTACAAGCTTGTAAGCTAGAACCTGAACACCCAGTGTGATTCTGCCTCTGTAGCCACCTGCTTCAAGGTCCAATGTGTTGCATTCTGGGCATTGTCCTCTGACATCTTGCATCAAAAAGGCATTTTTCCCTATAGAACTGCTGTTAACTTTATGTTTTCACTTTTTCCGGCCCAAATCTGTAAATCGTAGAGAGGCTTGTGCAGGAAAATCCTATTTTTTCTGAAACATTCAGACTGGCCAATTTGGCACTAACAATCACGCTATGGTTAAAGTCACGTAAATAATTTTTTTTCTCTGTTATGAAGCTTGGTTTGAATTTCAGGCAGTCATCTTGACCATGTCTTCATGCCTCACATGTGATTGGCTGATTAGATATTTGTAATTACTAATCAGCAACAAGTGTGTATAGGTGTATTAAGTGTCCTGTGAGGTTATATGTGTATAGTGTATATATTCCCACAATAAACTTTCTTGCTGCCAGGATCTTTTTTGAAGAGTGCATCATTATAACACTGTCCTGTTCATCCACCGTTTCTTTATTTGTTATCATCCATAGTTTGTCACAGTGACGCAGCTTAGGACCTAAAATCTAACTTGACACATCTAAATATCAGCTACTCTATACAGCGACTCGCCAGAAGTTGTTGAGGAGTCAGAGATCTTCTCAGAATGGAATATAATGCGAATTGTTGAATTAATCTGCAATGCAAAGATGAAAATTACCAGCGAAGTGCAGAGAAAACGCCATGATGAAGTTACGGGAATGCTTTATCGAAGCTTACTGATGCAGTGTTCTGTGGAAATGATTCAATCTGTAATGGATGATGCGTATATCGGAAAAAAAAAAGGGAGGAACTGGGAGGAGAGATGGGGTTGGCAGTGAGGTAAGAGCGCTGTGGTCCATGGATGGGAGGAGCATCATAACATTGCTTACGGGACGCAGAGCTGCGTCTCGGAACCGGACTGGGAAACCAGAACCAGTCGGCTTGGGGAAATTTTGAGTAAAAAAACAAAAAACAAAACCCGGATGTGGGGAAGCAGAGCGTACTGTAGTTCTACGCTTAAGCCGTCATATATAACACTAGCGTAAGTTACGTATTTAAATGTGATGTAGCCGATAGGCACTGACTGGACAGGCGGTGAAGAGAGGTCGCTGACGGACTGTGCGCACTGCTGAGTGGACAGCAGGGTTTCTTGCTGTATATTTAAGCTTGGACGGGCTCCTGACAGCAGGTTCGCACTTCTTCTGCAGTGCAGCTCGTCATCACCATCATAACCAGATGCCCTCCGCCGGACCGGACCCGTTCAGTTTCATGCCGTCCAACCTGACCGGAGCTTGAGCCGAAGGATGCAGGTTAAAAACCAGATCTGCACAGAGCGGAGCAGCAACGACGACCCGGAGCAAGATGACAATCAGAAGAAGACTTCGTGTTTTTCCAACATTAAGATATTCCTGGTGTCGGAATGTGCTCTCATGTTGGCACAGGGCACCGTGGGCGCCTATCTGGTGAGTTTGGGGGACACAGTGTTGGTCTGAAGGAACGTCATGTTTCTCAGGTAACATGGGGTTAACGCAGCGCCCTTCAGACCGGCGCGGGCAGACAGTGAAAAAACGCTGCGCTGCTTCGGGTGCTCAGCTGCTGCGTTTAATAGCCATATTATTTTGATCACATTACTAAAATTACATCCTCCAGGAGCCACTGACTGATGACTTGCTGCGTATTATCCATCAGGCCTATGCGCCATCTGCATGTCACAAAGCGCGTCACAGCGGCAGTAGACTCTACGATATATGGAAAATTTTACTTGCTCATGTGGATGGTCTGTTAGAGAGCAGCTTACGAAACACTGGTCAGGAGGTCCATACTGCTACACGCTCTGCACCCATATGTCTCAATAATGCAGGAGGCCTTTGACACCGGAGGATATAGGCCTAGGAGATGACGTGATCTCCACAACACAGGAGACAGCAGCTTTTTTTTCTCCCCCTCATTAACCAGACTGCATTTCCTGTGACAGCTTGATCAGAGTTATAAGCTGTTACTGCACTGTTATGATTAGATGTATGTCAACATAAGAGATCAAGTTTATGTTGCAAGAGCACGGGAGAAAAATGTGTTTCTGACTCAATAAATAAAGATTTCATCAGCCATCGCTAATGCAGGAGTGAAATGAATGACAAAGCCTTGAACTCAGCATTTAGAATAACTGTCAGCACTGGTTTTGGCTCAGCCACTTACTGGAAATCAGTTTTTTTTGTTTTGTTTTTTAAGAACAAATACGCTATTGTAATCAGCATTATTTTATTTATTTTTATCAAAGCCAATTCCTTGATAAATGTCAGCACAGTCTTGATACCATAAATAACTTTGTAACAGGAAGGGAATGGAAGTTATTTTTAATGAGCTTAGGAAGACAGGATCTTTTTTACCTGTCTGCTAAACACACTCTGAAAGGTGCAGATGATTAGAAGCACTTCTTTGATATTAGTCAAAACAGCAAGGTTAATTTAAAAATGGTGAGTTCAAACATTTCATTAGAGCCAACTTTTTGGTTTAGCTTTTGTCCTTGAAGCCTGTTGTGGAGCTTTCTCTTTTAAACATCCCAAACCAAAGATGCACCTTTAGCAAATATCTGCAAATAAAAGCATCACAGAACCAACATCTCTCCTGTCCTATGAAATAGTTTGCTATCACTATTTAATACTGTTTTATTGATTCACAGTGGGCTGCTAAATGTACTACAACAGACTTGTCTCAACCTTGTCATCCAAATCTTGGAATGTTATTGAATGGAATTGTTTAATAAGTTGAGCATTCGGTGAATTTAAATAATAATCAGATGCATATGGTAGCAGATCTTGTTACTTAGTTTGCCACAGTTGAAATACATCAGTGTTTGACTCAGATCTTTTCATGTTAGTAGTCAGACAGCGACTGTACACTTTTTATGGAAGGGTGACTGTTTTCTAGCCTTCTCCAAGGACAACACCAGTACAGCATGACTAGGCTGAGGTCTTGGTACATGGATCCATCAGCAGATATATGATCCAGTTTTTGACTCTGCAGTGGAGCTCTGTGTGACAGGATAAACAATACAGCACAGGATGAAAAGCCGTTATGCATAATTCACCTGAGCTCACTTCTGTTGTGGGAATGAACATGATTCATTCGCTTTTTTTATTCGGACCTGCTCTGGGCTTATTCTTTAGTTTTGCTGTGGATGAAGGATTACTAAAATAACTTCTAGCTAGCTGTTTACCTTCAGTCTTGTAGATGATCCAATACATTTGATGCAAGGAGCCACTTTAACACTTAGGCACCTTGAACACAGCTGGCACATGTTTGTGTCCATTTAATTAGAACAGCTACGTGAAGCTTCTTGCCTTGAGCCACACATATGCACATATTCCCTTTTCCCAGGTTTGTATCAGGTTAAGCCTTGGGGACCTTCTTGGCAGCTATATAGCAGGAGGATGGAGATAGGCACATTTGCAGCTTGTGTGTTATCAACAGGTTGATATGAGCTCTAAGGTAGTGACAGATGGCTGATAGCACCTGAAGCTAAATACTCGTATTATTGTAAACAGATTTAAAATGGAAAATATATAAACTTTATACTCCCATAACTTTAATTGCAGCAATTTATAGCACAGAAACTAAACTCAAGTATATAAACTCACTTTAAACGAGTTGCTGTGATACCATTGGCTGCTAGTTGTAGCACTTGTCCTTCATCTCTCTTCCTTTTCTCTCTTTTTCTGCCAGGTAAGTGTTCTGACCACTCTGGAGAGACGCTTCAACCTCCAGAGTGCAGATGTGGGTGTCATTGCCAGCAGCTTTGAAATCGGCAACCTGGCCCTCATCCTCTTTGTCAGCTACTTTGGCGCCAAGGCTCACCGGCCCCGGCTGATTGGCTGCGGTGGCATTGTCATGGCGTTGGGGGCCTTGCTGTCAGCCCTGCCAGAGTTCCTGACTCATCAGTATGAGTACGAGGCCGGTGACTCGTGGCATGCCGAGGATGGCAGGGATGTCTGCTCCAACATCTCCAGGTCAGAGAACAGAGACTCTGGGTTTAAATGCGGTAATCGAGCCAACACCAACATGATGTACCTTCTGCTCATCGGAGCCCAGGTCCTGCTGGGCATCGGGGCAACACCTGTTCAGCCCTTAGGAGTGTCCTACATTGATGACCATGTCCACAGAAAAGACTCCTCACTGTATATAGGTGAGTCAATGCAGAGGTAAAACACAGAACATGACTATCAAGTGTGTATTTTTTTATAGCTATAATTTTTATTCAGTACATGAACAATGTAACTGTGGATTCTCAGGCTAATTACTGCTAGTGGCCAGATGAAGAGCTCTTTTCACTGATGCTTTGATCACAAACACCACCTCTCAGCTTCAAGCAGTCTGCTTTTTGTCCTCAGACCTCTCAAGGTGTTTTCATGCATCTCGCTTGTTGTTGTTTTTTGTTTTGCTTTTCATACCATGTTTCTAATGCTTGATGTGAACAAAGATTGATGCTCCCAGCCGGTATCTGCTGTACATGCAAAAGTTTCACGTGACAGACTCATTGCATAGTTGCATTAAAAAAATGTGTACAAGCTCATTTGCAATCCAAGGGTGTCAAATGCTGACATTTTTATCAGAGTCAGTGGCATCTCACAGATATACATGGTGTCCTTTGGCACCTTGGCACGAAGCATCTGAGTTATGCAATAGTAAGACGGGGCTGTCACTCCAAATTTTTGTTGAACTGTTTTAACCCAAACCGCATTATTTTCCTCAACTGAACCAAGTCATATTTGTGCCTAAACCTCAATAGCGAGGCAAGGAAAATAAGGCCACACACGAGGTTTCAAAGAGGACATGAACCTCCTCTTCAATGACAAACTTGCAGCTTAATGGTGGATGGGATAAAAAATGGATGCAGCCAGCGTGAAGTCTCCCACAGGTTTTGGACTCTGCATTTTCATGCCTCAGTGTTAGTGATTTGGCTTCTACCATGCTGTTTTATTTTTAAGCCAGAATTTAATCAGTGTAGTTGGATGAAATGCTGACTTATAAAATTAACAATAACAACATTGTTTGGCAAACAGTATCGTTACAGTGTATAAAGAAAATACTAGAATTTCACTCACCAGAATAGATGGACAAACTTGGATGGGCTGTTCCACACAGTAAACCATATAATATAGTTCCATTAAAAATGCCAATAGTACAAACACAGTGGAGAGATCTAGTTCAGTGACTCAACTTTGCAGAGGAGAGGGCTGGCAGACAAGATTCAGCTGCCTGTGTCAGGACAGCTGTCAGTCAAAACAGACACACCCCTAACTCCAGTATCCTAACGAATGAGGAACAAAAAAATTCATGCCCTGAGTCCAGTACCATTTCCTTCTACCAGTCTGTAAACATATTTTTAATGCTATTAGTTAGGCATTTTAACATTAGCGTCTATGGGGACTAATTCAAGTGGCTATAAGAAGAACTGCAGATTTCGGCACTTTTTTTTTTTTTTTTTGCCCTGAGGGTTTTTGCTTGGTCTTAATCTGCTGTTATCCCTTGAGTCACGTAATGTGGACTGTGTAGCACTTTACAACAAGGCATTTATCTCACAGCATCCAAAATTGCTATGGCTCCAAAGAACAACGCCAAAGGAGACCTTGTACGCAGTTCCGTGACACTGGCACGATTTGATTTTCTGAGATGAGAATGCTGCTAGTAAATTTTATTAATTAAATGCTCAGTAATGGTACATTGCACTGTTGCTAAGTGTGAATTGGGCATTTGCAAAAATAGATGAGGAATATTGATTTTTTTTAGATTAAATTCTGGGTCTGATGTTGCCCTCTTTCATATCTGCAGGGGTTCTTTGGCAAAGCACGCTTTCCCAACTTTAGTAAGCATTTGAAGGTCAGCAGCAAAGGGCTGTGGTTTTAGTTACAGCAGCAACCGAGAGGTCGAAATAACCCTGTGTGCCAAAGTTGCCAAGGCAACAGTTCAAAGGCAGTGACTGAAGCTATGTGCCATCCGTGTGACCTGCTAGCAGCAGAGCTCTATCTGGGCAGATGGAGAGAAAGAGAACTTAAGAAACATACATATCACTTGCTACAAAATTTAGAAATATATATGTAAAGGGCAATTTTGGTGTTTTTTTCCCCCCAGTTTTTTTCCTCTGTTTAGAGCCCACAGTCAAGTTTAATACAACTTTTATTTTGAAAGCTATGTCTTTTCATAATCTGGAGTCAAAACCATGCCACAGACACCTTTAAGCTGGTCGGAGTAAGCTGGTCAGCTTTCCACTCTTGTGGGTAACAGGGGCCCTTATAATCATATCAGAGAGATTCAGCAGGCACATGCCACCTAACTGGACTCTCAGCATCTTTTTATGTAGTAAGTTTAAATTGCTTCCATCAACGCTGAGGTTCTATCGCTAGACAGATCTGTCCTGTTATTAGCTGTGGTTGTTTGCTGATATAGTGATGGCATTAGGGTTGTTAACCTGTATATTAATGTATGCACATATTGCATAGGTACATTTAACATTTTGTTAAATGTATGTGATATACCTGGTGTCTGCAAGCAAGACTCCCCCTTGGTGATATTCAAACTACTCTGCTTAAATAGGTAGGTGGGCAAAACTGCCAATGTAGTGTATATAGCCATCATACGTGGGGGCTATCCAGGCATTTAAATTATTTTCTTATATTGATCTTAATCACTTTCCTCATGTACAAATTAGAGCTCTTATAGGTTAACCACACTTCATTTCAGGAACCTGTAACAACAGTAGGTAAATATAATAGCTAGTATTTAAAAATACAAGTTATTATCAGTTGATATCAGTTAATATATGTTGTTATCGTTTTATATTTGGCATTAGTGTATCAAGAAGTATTGAAAAATTACAACTTTTTTCAGCTAGATGTGGTGTTTAGTCTGATGCAGGCATCACCAACACATTAAAGCTTTGTGATTCAATAAGGCAAAGCCGGCGGCATATGGGTTTGTTGCTTTAATGGAAACAAAGGTACTGAGAAATAAACATATGCTGTTCAGTTTTCATTTCCCTGAAGCTACAGTAGTTGCTCCTCCTCACAAGCTCCTTGGTTTGTTGCATTTTTTTTCTGCTTACATCTCAGCACAGACCTCTTTGCAGGGTGAGTAGGCCTGCGGATTCTGTGCCTGCTTTGATCTGCACAGTCTCTGCCAGCAGACCTCGGTGTAGGGGAGGGAGGTAAGGATGGACAGAGGGTGGAGGAAAGGAAGAGAGAACGCAGCATCAAGTAATCCACCCTTGAGTTACCCTCCTGCTTGGTCAGAGGCCTATTCATACCAGATACCTGATGTTTTTCAGTGTAAATGTAATTTATTAGCCAGATAATATCCCACTATGAACACATGATCCATGTGAACAATCACAGTCATATTTAACATCTGTGAAATATTGTAATACCCCCTGTAAAGAAACTATAGCAATTACCAAACATTTTAGATACATTATATGTATTAACTGGACAGCACAAATCAGTATTGTCTCACAATGCTTCATGGTTACTATTCTTGTTTATTTAAATTTCTTTTAATTTGACAAAATGATGAATTTGCACACATTCATATTAAAGACGAACAAAAATGCTGTTAGCCCAATACTAATGCCAACATAATAACATTTTGATGTTTAACAGGGCTGATATAATAAACACCACCTTAGTTTATCATGTTATATGGCTAACATTTACTAATTAGCGTTAAACACAAAGGACAGCAATGGCTGGCAATGATCCAAAGTATTTCATCTGTTGATGGCACAGTTCATGGTGAAAGAAATTGTTGAGACATTTGGTCAAAACCACAAATGTCTGCCTCAGGGTGTTGCTAGAGAAAACGTCAAGAGGTTACTAAAGCCATTCATAATCATCGTTTTTATTATAACCATTTCTTGCAATCATGACTAAGTGCCAAAACTGGTCCAATTTGCTAGCTCAGACTTTGGACGTCACGCTAAACTCATTGATTTGTGAAATCTATGGCTTGACTTTTTCACTGTCATCTTTGCAAATTTTGAAAGACAATAAACTGGATAAGTGACTTTACATTGTAGTGGTTTACAGATTTACAAAACAAGTTTGAGCTTCCTGGTTTGATTCCAGGAGATAAAAATCCCTTGGGCATCAGGAAAGGCATCTAGTCTAAAAATCTGCCAATTGAAATATGCGGAGGTACCTGCTGTGGCGACCCCTTCTAACTGAAGGAGCAGCCAACAATAGGTTTAGACAATAAACTAAAGGCACCCAATTTTTTTGGCTTTAAGCTTTACTGTATGTTTTAAGTCTGCAATTTCTAAAAGTGAAACAGAAAATTCTATTGGAAATACACCATTGAATTTTGATGCCACCAACGGTCCCCCTCTTTGGAAATATCTCGATCGTTAGATGAGAGCTATGGCTAAATATCATTTTTGGAAAATAACGGATAATAATTAGTCCCGAGATATAATGAAAAATGCATTATTATTATTGTTTATTTTATTGGTTGCTTACAGAAAGCATTTGAATTACTGCTAATTTGGACATCACTTGGCATAGCAGTGGTTTAAGCTTAGATTTCTCCTGAATGGGGTTAGCTCTAATAAATTGCACTGCAGACTAAAATTGAGCCTGATTTGGTATGAAGTCTACTTTTATGTGCCCCAGCCTTTTCTCTTTCATAACATCCCCCAAGCTTCTTCCTTTGACACTTACAGATAGTACTCTTATATTAGTCTTTTCTATCCACCACCCCCTCTCTGTTCTGTCTCTGTTCTCCATTTTTTGACAATCCAGGCATGTTGATTGCCATGGTTACCTCCTACAATGTGACTGCTGTTGTGTTATTGGTATTTACACAGTACGTATGTGTTCTGTGCTCCTTTGTATTTCCTTCTTCTAGTCTCAGGGCGGTGGTGTTGTTTGACAAGACTGACGTGTGAAGGCACATTTAGACTGTAAGAAAACCTCCTGAATAATGCAGTGTGACAGAGAAGCGGTTAGGTGTAGTTTAGCAAACATCTAACCAAATGATTAAATATTAAAGCGGCAGCTCTCCACAGGCTTGCTAACAAAGCAGAGGATTGAAGGAGAGGCTGCTCTTTTGTGGCCACATCTTCACCCTAAATAGATCAATACTGCCTGGAAGAGAAGGGCACGAAAGAATACTCAAGTGTAATGCAGGAAACATTAAACACTTGTCATAGGATATATCTGCTCCATGTGCCTGTTCTTCTTCAAATGTTATGTGGCCTTTCTCTTGTGTGTGTCTTGTACTTCACTCTGTTTGTTTTCCTCTATGAGTGTGCCTGTCCTAATCATTGTGAGCAACAGTTCAGGCAGCAGGCAGCTAAAAAAAATCAGAGACTGCTGCTAACTGTTCAGTTAGTTGCCCATCAGACCACAATGATCAGACCATCAGATCATTGTGCTTTCTGGCAGTTTATGGGGGGGGGGGGGGATGGCGGCAATGCAGCCATGATGACCTGCAGTAGTAGAGTGAGATCTGTGTGATGAAAAGTGTTTCTGTGAGGCAGCACTCTGGCACTAGCAATGCTTTGAACTAAGTGCCAAAGCCTGCGTGCCAACATTAGCACAATGTATAATGTTTGGAGTTGTCGCCGTCATGATCTATGATGGCTGAAGGAAAAAAGAACAGATATGGCTGTTGGGAAAGTTTGACTAACAGTGAGGCAAATGAAATGCCAATCACATGGCAGTGCTTTATTATAAAATAGATTAGGATTCATCTTGTGGTACCCATGAATATCTGTATCCATCCAGCAGTTGTTAAGATTGATTTGGCTGTAAAAATTTGCTCTTTTCTGCCGGCACTGCTTTCAGTGCACCACCATCGCTGGTAACACTTCATAGCAGTTTAGCCATTAATTATCATACAGACGTATTGGTGAGCTTACAACTCACTGAAGCTGTTGTATATGCATAATATTTTGCGTGCGTGTGTGCGTACTATAGCTATAACTCACATTAAAGTCTTGAACTGTATTAGAGAAGCTTTTCATGATTCACAGGTCAGTATAATCCTCATTTATCTTTTACTGGGCCTTAGTGCAGCATTTTTGCTCCCTTCCTTCTTCCTATGAGCCAACTTTCTTCTGATCATAAGATCTGAAAAGCTAAAGTTTTGAAAAGTTGGACAGAACTGTGCGCGTACGATTGTCTTATTAAGTATAACCCTTACCACTGACATCACACTGAGCCAAGAGTAGAAAAAGAGCAGAGCCACAAGGAATCTGAAACAGTCTGAAGAGTTTTTGTCTCACAGCGATCTTTGTATATAGACGGGGCTTTTTATTTGAAGCTTTGACCATGTTTAAAATAGTTATCCACCATTGTTACAGAATAAATGTGACAAAATATATTCCCTTCAATGTCAAACTATTATTTAAAGTTTGGATGTGTGTGGGCAGCTGTGAAAGATTCCTGAAAAAAGGAGAAAATGGCTTCTTTCAGAAAGACCAGCCTGCTCCTCAGCGCTGTGGACTGTGAGTCCAAGCCAGATTGTAATTGTATAATTGATTGCTGTCAGCTGCTTGACAGATACCCCATGTGAAGGCAGCTAACCCTCCTATCAATTGTATCCACCACAGAGGGTCTTAGAGTAAAGCAGCTATTCAGTTAGAAGCCTTCATGCTGTGTGCATTTTTTAACAAGTATGTAGCATCAAATCGCTTCTGCACTACATCTTAACACGATGCAGTAAATGTTTCTGCGTCCATAATGAAATCTTTAAAAAAAAACACTGTGAGTTACAAAGCTAGCCAAAGACCCTCCTGCTTTATTTAGTTTCTATGCATTCGCATTTTATTTTTCAAGTTAAAATTCAATGCTATGACCATTATTACTCATTTTAGGCCACAGTAGAAGGATGGAGTTAGCTTACCACTTTAGATCCACACTGAAATACTGTATCTCTGAAGACTTACTATGAAGTTTTGTACAAACGTTCCCAGAGAAAAAATATTCTACTGATTTTGGTGATCCTCTGACTTTTTTGAGTCATGCCATTTGTGAGTTTTAATAAAATGTCTGAGCAAAATTCGGATTTGGAGCATTTATTCATCTGGACCTCAGGATAAATTGTGATAATCCCGTACTTTAGCCAGCACACTTAGGTCAAAATGTTACTTTGTGCAGCATTGTGGTTTATGACTCAATTGTTCTACAACTCACTACATTATCATCAGTCCCAGCTGTAGGTTTGTACAACTGAACTAGTATTATCCACATAACAGGACGGTATATATAAGATGATCATAGTGACCTTGATACTACTATTTTGTGAACTAACCATTTAAGTACTTGGCTGTTGATTGTAAGCCCTCAGCGCACTTGATCCATGATGATCATCATGGATTTCTTAACATCAGGTCAAGAGAAGATTGCAAATATTCAGACAAACCAACAATCTTGATTACGCTTTCTGAATATCAAGCGAATGTACAAGCAACTCAGAGTAAGCTGGACTACAGGAATATTACAAGCATGCAGCAGAGAATTGCATTGGTTATATTGGTGACAAAAATACAACAAATTACAGCACATTGCTTTAAAGCACCGTACAGAACAATAAATGAAAGTACAGTAAAAGAGCAGCCTAGGAGGAGCATGGAGTCCAGCTCTATAGCTGCAGGGTCAGCTTCTCTTATCTTAGCCTCTATTCATCGCTTTAATGTGTGTAATGAAGCAGTGTGAGGCTGCAAGTTTAGAGTCCACTGCAGCAAAAATGTTTTTATTCCACTGGAGTTATTACTCCTCCACTGTAGGACAGCAGAGGAAGGGAATGGGCGCTGACTCAGCACACACTGTCCGCTCAGATCGGCACAGGTTGTTTTATATGAGCACCTTTTAAGAGCACCTTGGCCAAGATACAAAGTGCCAGCGATTGAACTGTGCCATAATG
The DNA here is from genome assembly GCF_057381915.1 of Diplotaxodon limnothrissa. Classification (NCBI taxonomy): domain Eukaryota; kingdom Metazoa; phylum Chordata; class Actinopteri; order Cichliformes; family Cichlidae; genus Diplotaxodon; species Diplotaxodon limnothrissa. Next base: position 6,872,894 of record NC_140596.1, on the reverse strand, counting down.
TGAGCCTGAGTGTGAAATTATTCATGCGCTGGCAGTGTGACCAGGTAGAAGAGCCTTGTCTAACACAGTATGACCTTGCATCTGCTGCATTCATTACTGCTAGGCACAAAAGGCACAATATGGAGCTAGACCTACCATGAGGTTGAGTATAATTTTTTATCACTTTTTTCTTTGTTTTTTGCACAAGGGTTACAGGATTAAAAAAGAACTATAATCTGTATTTACTTACATTACTGTCCCCCCAAAAAGCTACATATCTATATTTAAATCGGTTTAGTACTGCTTTTACTGCTGCTTCCATCTACATGCATGATTTTAAATGTATCAGCTACTTGTGCCATATGTTGTCATATCCATGGTTACGTGCTTATTGATCAATCTCACCCCAGTAGATTGCAGTTTTTTAATGTAACTGATCACTGACTAAATTACACAAATAACAAAATGTGAAAAATAAAAAGGACTGATATGGCGTGTGTCAAAATAATATGGAGATCTGGACTCGATTGTCTGGTGAAAACCTAAACTGTGGCAAATATGAAACCTGCTCTATTTAAGAATTGTGATACTTTTAAGGCTGTTATAGTCCACTTAAGGCTATTATATCTGTGTGTAATGGATTCAATTCATTTTAAACATCAAAATTCTACACATAATATCCCATGATGACAATGTAAATAGAGTTTGCTTGAAATTCTTGCAAATTTCTTTAAAAAAATAAAACTCTAGAGTCCATCTGTGGTAAATATAGTTGATTGATATGTGTTGGAAAGGCACACAGTTGTCTGTATAAGGTCCCATAGTTAACAGTGCATGTGGTTGTTTTTAAAGAACAACTGAAAGAAAAACGTACCTAATTTGGTATATGTATACAATATAGTTATACTAATTGAATAATTTACTATTAATTCTAATATTTATCTCAATATTTTAAACACAAACCTGTGTTCAGTGGTGCCATATTGCAGACTTGTGATAAATGAAAATGGTACCTCTTGCTGAGTATTCATGGTCTCCACTAAGGAGGTTGTTGTTCTGCAAAAGCTTGACTTAAGTGGAGTGCCTCTATTGCCAGGATGGTCATCTTCATTTATGTGACACAAAGTTACAGCTCTATGTAAAATAAATAAGTGTACTGTAGATAATAAATTGACATTCTGTTAGTATTGGCCATCAGGTTTGTATTACCTTTAGCTTCACGTCTAGCTCATCTCAGCAGGTGGTGTTCAGAAGGAAGGAACAACAGCTTTACGTCAAACAATAGAAGTAAATTAAGGTTGTCACCATAGGACACTGTAGCCAGTGTAAATTAGAAGGGACTGAGACATTTTAGTGTAAGGTTATATTTATTATTTGTGTGGGCTATATTTGGAAAGGAATCCCTGACAAATATTCTGTTTTAAGTGTATGAAAACACTATAATATATATACATATATTAGTATGATTGCTCTCAAAGAGCCCCACTTTATAGTGGCGACAGTCTTCCTGTACCTCACTTTCCGCTCCCGTTCCAAAGCTATCAGTGCTTTGATGCTTGCAGGTACACTGCAGATACTAAGAGCATCTTCCATCCCTCTACAATTACTGCAAAGTCAATAAGTCATGAAAGATTTACATTCCATCTATAATGAGCAATCAGAACTTATACCAATCCTGTGAAAGTTAATCTACTGTATGTCAGAAGAATAATTATTTTTAAGAGCGTAGTTAAAAATGTGTGCACATCATCAATATCTGCGGAGGAACATAAGTCTGGCAACTGCTGATTTTTCTAGTAGTTCACATATTGCATTGCAGCAACTCAGTGTAAATTACAAGGGGGAAAAACCATGTCGGATCAGCTGGTTTAAGATTGGGTTTGAAACATGAATTGTGCAATGCTGCTCTACTAGTCTAAAAGTACAAAATAAATTGCAATATATATGCATATATTTGTTATATAAATGTAAAATCCCACAAATGATTCCACATAAAGATCATTTAGTCTTTCTGTAGTAAAGTCCACTTGCTATCGGATGTGAGTCAAATAAATAACATGGGAATAGAGCAGATGACTAAACAGTAGTGAATGATATACTGTAAGGTAAAGGTTGCTATGTTTATTATTGCTTCAGTACTACTCCTCATTCTTTCACTGGGTTTTCAGTCATGTCTCCATGGATATGGTCTCGGAAGTACCAACTGTTGAGTTCAGACAGCAGACTGGCATCACACATCTCTGTCTTCATGCTTATTGCTGCTATTGTCATCAGCACTTTCACTTTGACGACCACTCTCCGGCTCTTTGTCTCATGTAACTGGAAACACTGAGGTTTTTGTACCCACACTAGTTTTCAAAGTATTGAGCGTTGGTGTACTGTAGATCAGATTGGCAGGGGCCCAATATTTTCTGCTGGTTCACTGCCATGTTTGTGTGTGTTTGCCAGCCTCACTACATCACATACATTATAGATTAATTGCCCTTTGTGTGTCTGTGATTGGAACCCAGAGGAAGGCAGAAGAGGATATCGGAGGTCATTATTTGGTTGCTTGTTGAGCTGGCCCTGCTCTTACCCCTGACCTCCTCTATTACCTGACTTAAGCCCCGGCGGTATCAATGGCTCTGGTCAAATAAAAATAGCACACAGGGAAAGTTAGAGCTGGCAAGACTGACTCCTCGCCAGAATCAGTAAGCACACGATAGCCTGTCTCTCTTCATAAACAATTATGCAAAGATAAAAACAAAATTTATATTTGAAATTGTCTTTTTGACATTAGTGGGCAGGGAGACATTTGATTTTCTTTGAAACAGTGCCAAAAGTTTCAAGAATGATTGAACTGTTTTACAAATGGAGCTGAACAACACCACAAGGGGAAAAAAAGTGAAATTACAGTGTGTAAAAGTGTCGTAGAAAAAGTAAATTGAGTTAAAAGAAGGCCTCAGATCCTAGTATTGCACCTCTTAAAACTGAAGCTGTGTTTGCATACCTTTGCACAATTCTCTGAAATCGGCTTTGTGAACTCTCATTTCTTATAAAATTCAGTTCAATTATTTATATAGTGCCAAATCACAGCAACAGTAACCTCCAGGTGCTTTATTTATAATGAAATTCCTTCACTGCAAGATGTTTGTGGTTTTTCAAGGGTGTTCTCTTGAGATTCAGATTTGGGCCTTTGTTTTGGTAGATTTGTTACTGCACTTGGCGTCATTATCCTGGCTCGGCCTGGTTCAGGCTAGTTCAGACTCATGGCTTCACCGTTAAGAAATCTCCAGAATTCAGATTAATCAGTGATTGCATTTAATCACCAAGCTGTCTTTGTTCTGCAACAAGCATACTGCTTTTGTAGCCATTTGACTGGTCTGTGCAGAGCACATAATTCCAGAGAGCCCAGTCCTTACCTTGATGTCCAACGCTGGCAAACTAGTTTCCAAACTATGGACAGAACAGACTTTCTTTAGTATGCCTGCTACGTGGGTTAAATTTGTGCTCTTTCTGATTACAGGTGCATGCACTTTAATGACAACAGTTGCAAGACTTTTTGCAGGTCCCGTGAGGAAAGTTTGATGTAGTATCTTGCCAGACTAATAAGCATCCACAACCTTTACTCTGAAGGCCTGAATTTACATCTTAGCATGACGATAACATTATACACTTCATAAGCAAAGGAAATACCAGACCCTAGTTTGATCTGGAACCTCTGATCCCAATCTTATAGACTTGAAACTGTAATAAATGCTTTCTTATTTTCTTGTGATTGATCTATATTTTTTATTATTTGCACTTATACCTCTAAATATGAGCCTATAATACTACTCTGTTCTCACAAACAATAACTGGTGATGTCCAGAGGAGTAATCATTAAATCGCCTACAGAGAAATTGACTGGCCCTCTCATCCTGTCAGGAGTGAGCAGCGCTTCCTCTGCTTTGGGATCCATTATTAGCAGTCAGGCTACTGGAACTCACTCCTATTGTTCCACTTACCACCAGCATGGGTAACAGATTAAGTGCCACACACACAGACACACACAAACAGTCCAGCACAGTGTGATGCTTTATAGAGAGCTCTCAGCTTCTGTGCCAAAAGCGGGCCGCTTTTTACATTCAGGGGAATGTCAATCAGAAAGTGCATCAGTCACTCCCCACTGCTCTTACAGTAAGAACCCATTTCCTGCTTGATTATTTATGATGCTGCTGGATAATCTAGCCTTGGATCAATTACACTGTGCAACCTATGGGCTGCATATTACAGTGATGGTGAATAAATCTGTCGCTGGAAGACTTCGGATGAAATTATAAAATCTCTTGGCATGGATTTCATACTTAATCTTTAATCTTTAAACAACATACCTTTGATTCCTAATCACAAAGTGCAATTAACAAGTATACTTTATAATAGGAAGCATCATATCTAATAGAATAGAAGGTGCTGGTAATAAACAGCTTGATGCAAGGCTGCCCTCTGCTGAACAATGAAGTGAAATGCATGTGTCCTCTTGGCTTGGGTCATTTTATGGTGCAAACACTGAAATGTGTTGGTGTTTTTTGTTTTTTGGGGTTTTGCTGCATACTGTCATTTTCTGACAGACTTGTTGTTCTATACCTTTGTTTTGTCTTGCAGGTATCCTATTTTCAACTTTAGTGTTCGGCCCAGCTTGTGGCTTCATCTTAGGATCTGTCTGTACCAAAGTTTATGTTGATGCTGTTTTCATTGATACCAGTAAGTTGGGAAATAAATGGTTAAAAATATTGCAAAATTATACCACACTGAAACAGAGGTAATTTTATTGTGACCTCTACTAGTACACCAATACTCATCCTTCCCTCTATGACTGCTGTGAATTTTCTTACCCTCCAACCAAGGTAAGCTGGACATCACCCCAGATGACCCTCGCTGGATCGGGGCGTGGTGGGGCGGCTTCCTCCTGTGTGGTGCCTTACTCTTCCTGTCCGCCCTCTTCATGTTCGGTTTCCCCCAGGCGCTGGATGAGCAGGACATGGACAGTGGAGCTGAGAGTGAGCAGGCCATGCTGCCTTCTTCCCTGAGCCTGGAGTTCCAGGGCTCTAAACCCAATGGAGCCATTCATGGCTTTGATATAAACAGCGGACTCTCAGTCTGTCAGCATCTGAGAGGTGAGGAAGTCAAGAGAAGAGTGGAGGGGGTTTAATAAGTGACAAGATTGTTTAATGGAATATTTAAATTCATACGCATGCTTCTGCTCTTTTCTCTCAATCCTTCTTCATCCTTTCTACTTTTTACTTAATTTTCTTCTCCTTTGACCCAGTGATCCCCCGGGTTACCAGGCACCTTCTCTCCAATCCAGTGTTCAGCTGCATCACGCTGGCAGCCTGCATGGAGATCGCTGTGGTTGCTGGCTTTGCTGCCTTTCTGGGCAAATACTTAGAGCAGCAATTCAACCTTACAACATCCTCAGCTAATCAGCTGCTAGGTAGGCAGTAGGGATGGATATTGATAAGAATTTATTGATACCAGGGCCATTATCGGTTCTGCTTACAGCTCACATTCGTAGATTCCATCACAATTTCTTGTGTGGGAGAAAGAGTACACCCAAGAGGTTTTAAGCATCAACACAGCTACATAATTATCACTGAGTGGGAACACATTGTAAAGCAGAGGAAAAAGGCTTGTAAAGCTGTGCTGCCAAGAGTTTGACTTTATTGTTTTGCAATAGGCTGATGTCAGAAAACCTTGCCAGGATTGATGAGCGGGGTAAACTGAGAATTTTATATAACTTTTTAATATCTCTTTAAACAAAACTCAGGACTAAACTTGCGAGTAGTAACATAACCAAAAGTAAAAATGTGTCGTAACTAAAGATAATAATATGGTGGATTTATGCTTCGAAAACTGGAAAACAATAGATAACTAAAGTGTTAAAATAAGTGAAGTAAAAGTAGAAAGTAGCATAAGACAATAACACTTAACTCCATTAAAACTGTATTGAAATAAAGTACTTAAATGAAGATATTCATTTACATTCTCTCATCTCAATGATATTGGGCTCTGTAGCATTAACAGTACTCTAGCAAAATACTTACCATCATGGTTACCATGGTGAGGCAGGTTTCCTTTCTCTCCTAGAGGGGTCCCACTCTTATCTCAATAAAAGGAAATTATTTATGTTTTTTTTTTTACTGTCAAATCATGAGGAATGTTGCTCTATAAATATAGAATTTACTTGTTTTTCCCTCTCCAGGTATGACGGCCATCCCCTGTGCCTGTCTGGGAATCTTCCTCGGGGGACTCCTGGTTAAGAAATTGAACCTGTCAGCTCTGGGTGCTGTCCGCATGGCCATGCTGGTCAACCTGGTGTCCACTGCCTGCTATGTCTCTTTTCTCTTCCTAGGCTGTGACACTGGACCTGTCGCTGGGGTCACAGTGGCCTACGGCAATGAGTAAGAGTGATGACTTACTGATGTGAATGAAGAGTCTTTCCAGGAACTTTTAGTTCTGTATAGTACTTTTCCCCACAGGGATATACTGTAGGTCCATGCAAACAAAAAATTAAACAAATCCCAGAATTAAAAAAATCCTTCAGAAAAATTGCATTAGATTTTCAAATTGTACATATGCAGCATTATCCCTAACGTGACCTTTGACTTCCTCTATAGGACGTTGCAGTCTTGGCAGCAGCCTGAGTCAGCATGCATTAGTAACTGTAACTGTTACACTGCATCGGTGAGCCCTGTCTGTGGCTCCAATGGAGTCACCTACCTCTCAGCCTGTTTCGCTGGCTGTACCAAACCAGTGAGTTGGGACATTACTGCTGATAATCATTGCTCCCCGGTGCCTGAAGGGCTCACAATAAATATAAATACTGCAGATTTACTTGATATATCATTATTACATTATCACCTCATTTCTTTTTGTTTGTCAGAACCTGACCAACTGTGCGTGTATACCCAGCAACAGCGAAGAAGCAGTGGCTTTACCAGGAAAGTGTCCCAGCCCAGGCTGTCAGCAAGCCTTCCTCACCTTCCTGTGTGTTATATGTGTGTGCAGCATGATTGGAGCTATGGCCCAGACACCCTCTGTCATCATCCTTATCAGGTATGAGCACGTCCCCCCCCCACTTGCTATTCATCAACTGCTCACAAGAGGGAGCTGGCGACATTTCAAAATACCGGTGGTTCTTCAATGGAAAGGATTGATTTATCAAGCTGACAGTGATACGGACAAATACAGACACACGCAAGTGTATATTAACTCATATATAATGACAAATAACACTAAAGGCATTATATGCACATTGTGTGTGTGTGTGTGTATACATCATGCTTGTAATCTAGATAGGTAAGATAGAGAGATATGTACAAAATAATGTAATTTAAAACTCAATAGGTCTACCAATTAAAACAGTTTTCCACCACAGTACTTAAAGGGTTGAAGTATTCTCTTAATTTTCAGAACTGTCAGTCCAGAGCTTAAATCCTACGCCCTTGGTGTTCTGTTCCTGCTTCTAAGATTAATAGGTAAGAAACACTTCACTACTATTGGCACTCTGTATTGTGTTTGTGCAACAGCTGTTGGTCTGTAGTTTTACTCTGTGACTTAAACGTCAGGGCAATTTTTCACCTTGCTTGAAATGAACTTCATCAGTCTGTCTGCCTGGATACATTAGGAACATGAACTCAAACTGGTGTTCTTCTTGACCTTGTGACCTGCTGTCTCTCCGCAATCCCCACCTGCTCCAGGCTTCATCCCTCCCCCTCTGATCTTCGGCATGGGCATCGACTCCACCTGTCTGTTCTGGAGCTCCGTCTGCGGCGAGAAGGGAGCCTGCATGCTGTACGACAATGTGGCCTACAGGCATTTGTATGTCAGCATCGCCATCGTTCTCAAGTCATCAGCTTTCCTCCTGTACACCACCACATGGCAGTGTCTGAGAAAGAACTACAGGAAATACATCAAAAACAACGAGGGGTACCTCACGCCCACCGAACTCTTCGCCTCCAACGTGACTCTGGACAATTTGGGAAAAGATATCACGCAGAACCCAACCAACAGGACAAAATTCATATACAACCTGGAGGACCGTGAGACATGTGACAACATGGAGTCTGTTTTATAGTGCTGGTCTGCACTGGGGCTGCAAACCGGAGCCATTAATGTGCAACAGACCTGAAGCGTGATGTTTCTGAGTTCAGAGAAATGTCCTCAGTAAAGTTCCAGTCTTCTTATCATCCAAAACATGACACATATTGAAAAAGAGAAGATTCCCCAAATTTGCCACGCCCACGTTTTTGTCAGCTGAAATTAAGCTGGCTTTAAGAAAATTGCTTTTACTTTTTCTTTGCAAAGTTGGAATAGAAAGTGACGAGGAAAGAGGGGAAAAATCACATGCAATAGATTACTGCTGACGAAAGTTTAGTTCAAAGTTTTGGATTTACTATACCAGAGTTTATGAAATGGTTTATTTTCCTTTAGTATTTCTCAGGTATGGTATATCAGAAAATGCAAAAAGGGTGACAGTAATCAATTTTCAGTCCATCTGCAGTGCATCTGGGGATCCCTACAGGAGACTTCTTAACACATTTGTTGTAAAGCCTTTATTAGGTTTCGACTCCATCCAAAACCAGTTATCAAGCCCTTTTCACTGCAGTCATTTTGATATTGAGCATGCACAATACCAGAGCCTCTGCCCATGTATACGTATGGAACAGAGCCACTATTGTTGTGATTAATCACATCCGTGTTTACCCTGCAATAACATTTCAGTGTGGCTGCTATGAAAAGGGCCCATTTCAAAGCCAGTATACAATTACTGTACGTTTCTTCAACCTTAACCCCCGGCAGTGACTCAAACAGACATACAACAAGCAATGAAAAAGGAATCAAATGGTTCAAAAGGTGCAGAAGTTTACAGCAATATAGAAAACTGATTTATTTATTTAGCTCCTGCCACCAATTATTGCAGGTCACATTTTCCACAAAACATGGATTATCCCACTTTGAAATGGTTAAAATGTGGAAGAGGTTTCTAACATTTTTCAGAGAATTAAGAAACAAATTCTTTCATCATAGCTTTCAGTGTTTACTTTAGTCGAGAAAGTTGTTGGAAATATGTGAAGTTTTGGCACTGATACTCGACCAAAGTCTGAGATTATATTTTAGTTTCGGAGCCACAAAACGTTTCAGTTTTTTGTTTTTTTTACTTGACATTTATGAAAATTAGATGCAGCTTCTGACAGGTAATCAGAATAAAAGCTTAACTGTTAAAGTTTAAATAATAGCCTGACTCAAAGGAACAGAGTAAGATGGCTTTTTCATTAATGTTTAGACGAGATGCACATGATCAGATTCAGTAAATGAACCTGTAACCTTTCCTAAATCACTGATTCAACAATGCTCATGCCAACTGCAAACAGATGCAGAATAAGAGTTTGTAATGTAATTTCACTCTTGGGGACATCGTTTGCAGCATTGATGCATGAAATACAAAGCAACAAATATAACAAGCAGGAGACACTGCAAATAAGACACTCCAGGTACATTATTTAGGAGGGCCATAGCAGGTGGCAGCTGTGGGGAAGGAAGCTTTTACCAAGAGCACCAGTATGACTAGTGAGCTCACACTGGGTGAAAGTGAGAGTGTGAAGGCCTTTATGTGGAATACCAAGTCATTGTATTGAGACTGTTGATTGTAGTGGCTAGCTGTCAACAGACACAGCATAGCATGACGCACAGTGTCCAGCCAGAATGAGTTCATTAAAAAGCATGCTGGTAATGCATGCACATAAAAATAAAATATGTTCAGAATGATGTCACTATATTGCACAGACTCTGTGGTTTGTTGGCCATTGTAATGGTTAAATATACATTTAACTCGAATGGCCTCCAAATTCTATTTTTGACCATGGAACAGCTTTATAATGCATACTGCATTGTGATGATGACTTTTTTTCTTCTTCTTTTAAATCAAACCTCAGCTGTCACAATCACTCACACTGAAGTGATTGTCTACATGCAGATACAATACAGCTTTTTGTTAAAGAATTCAGCTGGATTCAGATTTTTGACATATCCACTTTATATATAGTGTTTTTCTTCTGGCTTACTCTGTAAGTATTTAATATGTTTTGCATCAAAAATCCAGAGAGCAATCATCACAATACGTTTCATTTTTAAAATGCATATACCCTTTGAGGCTTTGGGAAATACGCTTTTGGGAAATTCTTTTCCTAGCCAGAGTTAGAAAGACAGGGTTGATAATACTCTGGCCAGCTGTACAGTAAGTACAAAGGTAGAGCTAGCTGTCAGTTAGCTTGGCTTTTTTATAAAACTGAGTACCAGGCTCAGTCCAAACATCGAAACAATCAGTCTATTCAAGTCATCTTATTATACTAACATGTTAGACCTACATTGTCTTTGTATACTTTGTATACAGAAACTGAAATGTCAAAATTGGGGTTTATTTTCTCAGGTTTGGGCCTGGAAATCAACCAAAAAAATGCCCATGAAATTAGAACTTGTTAGTTTTATGCCTTAGTTGTTGCATATATGAAACAAAAATGTTAATAGGTTATCTTTAAAGGTGCTGGTCAGTAGATTATGTCATCATAGCCCAGTTAGCTGCTCTGCTTTATCTGTTTGTGCTAAATTAAGCTAACTACTGGTTATAGATTCACATAAGAAAATCTGTATGTTTAGCTTGTTTCCCAAAATTTCAAACTGTTCCTTTAAGCTAGCTTTGAAAAGGTTCACAAATTCTTTTTGCCACCACCAGTGTCTCAAGAGTCATTTATTAAGAGTAAATACATGCACATTACTTGTAGGTCTACAGCATTTTAAGTTTCATATGCAATGAACCAAAAGAACAAGATTTAAACTCTACATATAAACTCTACACTAATAAATACTTTTATTTTGGATGCGCATTACTTGTAGGTCTGCAATATATTGAGTTTCATAAATAATTAACCAAAAGAATAAGATTTAAACTCTACATTGATGCTGCTATAGCTTCAAAAATCCTAAAATCACAGTGGGAAAATAAAACAACAGATCAGTGCTTTATGAACCTATGTTGACCACAGAGACACGCTAAACCACATCACATCATTGTCTTTGTGGATTTTCTTAGAATAGACTATAAACAAGTTGAGATTTTTTTTATATATATAGTGAGAGAACTTTTCGGCACTGATTAGTCAGTGCCTGTTTTCAAGCTCAAAATCTAACGACGATGGAAATATTGGCTCCAAACGGGATATTTGGGATAATGCTGAGCTGTACAAATAATTCAAAAGAAACAGGGTGGGGCACCTTCTGGCCACCATCTCCTCGTCAGCAATCCCAAACAGGTGGCGCTGTCTTTGATATTTATAGCACCCCAGTGTGTCTAGTGTTGACTCCTCTGTACATAATAGTGCCATAAAAGTGCCGAAGTGACACCATAGAAGTGTTCTGTGACGTCCTGCAGAGAACTTTGTCTGAACACGCTGGAGCTCAAAGCAGATCCTCCGGTTGTATGTAGCCTTTTTGTGATATCCCTCAACTTACTTTCACCACATCATCCTAAAGTGTCCCAAAAATATATTGCCTATAGAATATTGTACATTGGTCTAGAAAACAGTAACACTTAGGATGTAATAACTGTTAATATGTAGAAGTTTTCTACTAGTGAAGGTATTGTCGAATTTAGATTGAATTCTCTTTCCATCAGTGACAAAGCTGATACTGTTGCTTTGGTACAATTGAAAACAATACTTTGCTTGAACGTATTGTTTTTATTACTGTGGCACCGATGTTGAGCTGTAGTCTGAATTTGTACAGTAGATGAGGCTGACTGTAGAAGATCAGCCAAACTTCACTGATAGCGGTCCTGCAACTGTGCCTGGATGCGAAGCTCTACTCTAAGACTTTATGATCGGAGCTCATGTTGTGCCATATCAACCTGTGCACTGTAACATTCAACACTTGCAAAGAAGAAAACAACATATTTTAGATCTGTCCGACAAGTGCAAGGGCAGCAGCATTTGCTTGACCTTGCATTGACCTGTGGCAACAGGACTGTTTTCTTTTAGCACCTCAATGTGCTCAAGACGTTTTGCCTTGTGATGGAAAATAACTTTAAAGCTTAAATGTTTTTTTTCATCCTATTATTTTCATTCATCTCTTTTGATGGCCTTGCCGTGTGGTAACAACAGTTTGACTTTTATAAAGGACTTTTAGTGGCAGGAGTATTGACCTATGAAGAGTTCACTACCAAAATATGACATCTGCAAAGAAAAATTATTATTATCTATGGTGGTTAAAGACACATTTCGCCAACAATAAATAGGTTTCCTGTTTAAAAAAAAGAAGATATAATTTGTTTAAAATTTTTGTTGCTATTATGTATTTTGGAATTTTTTTTTTGACATTTTGGAAGACAACTCTTCATATACGGATTGATAATCCTTTGTTTTGAGCCTTTAGGCAGCATGTTGCCTTTGATTTGAGAGAAACATTATGCTAACAGTGACGGCTTTAAAATGACATGTCTGCTTATGCTGTTGGTGGTAGTCAAAATGAGAATTGTAGGATTCTTTGTAAGGGACCTTTGCAAAAGAAAAGGGTAATGAAATAAGAATATATCACCTATATTTTCAAAGATTTTTTAGATATGCTCTGTTGCTTCTTGGTATTTGTTTTCAATTTTTTTCTGATAAATTTATATTTAAAAGCTTTAGTTCTGTATATTTCTTGGAAATTACATGATTGTATGTTTATTGTAAATACATTAAATATACTATTTTTGTTTGTAATACGAACTTGTCTGATGAGTTAGCAAAGGATTATTAATTAATAACACTTACAGCTAATTTAGAATCAACAATTGCCTAGCATGAATGTTTTCGGACTGTATGAGGAAACACTGGCAGGCACAGGGAGAGCATGCAAACTCCACACATAAGGGCTACAGAACGGTATGAGCTGTTAACTTTCTTATTCAGTGTGAGAGTGGTGGTGCACCAGCATGCCGCCACTTAATCCAGCCAGAGATATTGCACTTATTAAAAGATGCCTTGACTGAGAATTCACTACAGCAATGCTAGCAGCTCTTTTAGACTTCAAGGTTTTCTTTAAGATGTCAACCCTGCAGAAATGGTGTCTTTATTTTAAGCACAATTAATGATCTTCTGTGCAGACATTCCATAAGTAGAATTTTTTTCTTTTTTGTTATTTGAAAGAAAAGAAAAGAAACGTCTGAAGGCATATTTTCCCCACTGGCTGATGGAAACGTTGTATTCTTCAGGTCATGTGGTCTTTGAACAGATATTGTTCAGGGGTGAACTGATAAAAGAAAACTTCATGGACATACATCTAATAGTTGTTGAGGAATTCCTTTTGAACAAAAGCAGTGGTAGATTTATCCATGTGTAAACTAAATATGGTTACTGAAACAGAAAGAGCCACATTGCTATGATGCTACAGCAGTGGTCTAAAGATTGAGCATTGTTGTGGTGCTGGTTTCCAGCCTGGCCCATGATAAATCTAATTTATCATATTATGATTAAAAACATAGAAGTGATTTTTTTTTAGCACTGTTAATTGGATGAAAAATAAGCAATGCTCTATAAACATGCAGCCTGTGAAGAGAACACGTTTGTATTGTTTAAATGTCACAAATAGAATGTTGCTAAAGGCAGCACTAGATAATGATGCAGCATACAAGATATGTATTTTTTTATTCACTCTTCTCACACGCAGACAAAATGATGTAGTTTGTTACATTGCATGTAACGCTATTCTTGTGATAAAGGGCTATTCACTCGGTCAGTGCTTGATCAGCCGGGGTTAAAGGTTACATTTTCTTTTCCCATCTAAATGCACTGACGGAAGAAGATAAATCCTGACATCAGTTTAATCGAAATGTGCTGGTGCTTTGCCATGATCTAATTTCCTTTCATCCAAGCCCTCTGGTTATCCACAGGCATCTCGCCGCGCTACAGCAGCCAGTGGAGATAATAGCCGGGGTTATGGATTGACCGGTGAATCATCTTGTACTGCTGCTGTGAGCGAGCCAGGTACGTGTTCGGGGCCAGGTTGCTGCGTTGCTTTTATGCGAGAGCCTGGGCTGAGAGCTCTCCTGTTTCTCGAGTGCAGACGAAGTCTCGCCAGGGCCACGGTGCAGTGAAATGGAAAGCATGCCATTCCCTGTTCCGCTTGATGCCGTGTGACTGTGAGAGGTTGTGTCATGTTCCTTGGCTATTGACTCAATGACTTGGGACTTCACGACAAAAGCCTGAACCCGTGCGGGCTCTCTGCGTGCTGACAGAGAAATGTGTCTTCCACTTGTCTTCACATTGACCCGCGGACTCTGCAAGACTGACGTGTCCACGTCCCCAAAGTCTCACCTCCTGAACCTAAAAAATAACCTTTCCACGACCTCGCCTGTCTCTCATGCTCTGTTAGCCTTGGGTCTGGCTGCCATCAAAACAATTCAGTGAACTGGTGTTTTTTTCCCTGATACAGCTATGGATTACCTGTCTGCGGCAGCTTCTGCTACATGGATGACATGGTTGAGAATTCACCCTTATGTGAATCATATTATTCTCTGTCACAGTGGGTTGAAAAGTCAAAGCACAGAGTAAGCATAAGCCATTAGCTGGTACTCAAATGACAGCACACAGAGCCAGACCTTCAAGGCTGCCTCTGCCCTGGGGTTCATCCAAGAGACAAAAATCACCATATGTCCTTCGTTTGTTGGAAGAATTAGGAGATGTGGGCTTGCAACTGTGCTCGTAAATGATGATGAATTCTTTTTACATTGTATGCAAAGAGAACATTCTGCATATCTGACTAATGCCTTGTCCAGTGACGTGGCTCAGACAGCTGACCTGATTTATTGCAAGGTTTCCTGCATTGTTAAAAAACAATCTCTGACTCAATGACAGAGGCCCAATTAGGGCCATTCCTTTGATGCAGAAAAGGTCCATATACAAAAGAGACTCTGAATTGCAAATCCAGTTGTAGCCCGTCCTTGCTTTCCCCTAATCTAATAATGTGATCCATCATTTCTACGGCGACAGCTCTACAGCCCAGGCATAGGACAGAATCCCACAGAGGATTAGTAAGATGTTTGAATATCCATATATTTAGCCCTATTTAGAGAGAAAAAATGCATATTTAGAATAATGCACTGGGCTATTCTTTTACATTTCACCCGATTATACCTCACGAGATACTTCAATTTCATTTTTCCAGATTTAACTGTTACTGGTTGTTGGTAACCTTCTAAAAAGCACTTGACATCCATATACCTTCAAGACTCAAGGTTTTTTTTTTGTCGACTAAAAAAAGAGGCCCGTTTCCTGCTCAGTGGTGGCGCTGTTGTTTGAGGGATGGCTCTGTTGCAGAATCATCCATTACCCTGATGAGCTCGCAGCCCCAGAGCTATGACAGCACAGCCACACGATGAGCGAGACAGCCGACTGCCACTATTTGTTCCACTAAAGCATTCATCACACTAATTACCCATGGTGCCAAACAGCTCCAGCAGCCCAGTGAAGCTTTGGCTGCTCGTTTGGAGACGAGGTGAGGTAGGGAAACCTCAGATGAGTCTAAACAGGAGGCTGTCCTCTTTTTTCTGGCTTTCCTGCACATAATTAACTTGGCACACCAGCAACTTGACAAATTGGAATGATGAATCTGGCCTCTATGAATAGATACAAATACATGATCAATCAAAATACCGGACAGTGTTCTCAGTCTGAGGAAATGTGGTGCTGTGAAGGACAAAAGAAATGTCTTTGCTGTGAATGACATTTGGTCTTCTGGTAGAAAAGTGAGAGGGAGGGTTTGTGTCTGGTGTGTTTGAGCTGCGAAAATGTAGAAGCAAGTCAGTGCTAAGTGGGTGGTGGAGAAAAAAGTGGTTGCAAAATCTCACCATTTCACAATTCAAGTGCCAATTTAAAAAAAAAACAACATTATACTTTATCCAATTTTCAATACATAATGCCTTTTTTCTAAAGGACTACACTTTCAGCCTGCTTTCGATAACTTTTCCTTCGATGCAGACAGATGCAAAAGCACAGTCTCTCTGAATTATAGTCATGTATGCCACCTGACCTTGGAAAGTACCAAGAAAGACTCTTTGGTTTCTTTAAATTTCTGTCTCATTCACACTTAGCCCCCAACTGTCCATGTCCCTTCTGGCCTTCACACTGCCGTCTGAACTAATGTAGCATCCAGTACATCAAAACATCCCAGCATTACCTCCCCGCAGTGGCCACAGATCAACTGATCAAGCACAAAGAAACTTCCTAGAGACAGCAAATCCTCCCAGCCTGCCTCACAGCTGCATTTTAAGAATATCACTGCATCTCACTAACTAGGGCAAGAAAAACCACCAGCATAAATGACACATGGCCAGCCACATGACAGCTGTTAAAACACTCAACTAATTCTTTGATGCCATGTTGAAAAAAAAAAAAGCCTGTCATGAAAAGTGAGTGTGTTTGAAATTCTTCATTTCCTGATAAATAATAATAATAATAATAATAATAATAATAATAATAATAATAATAAAATCACACCTGTAATATTTTTTGCATTGTTTGTTATGTTAATCATAAATATTGCTCTCTATATATTTGTATTCTTAACTTCACTATTTATTGTTAGTTACTGTGATTCAGCTTCTTGTACATTACAGTTAAAAACTATAGTAATTACTCATTAACACAGATGTTTTCTGATGTAAACTGACTAAAAGATTACTGACGACACTGTTATGGTCAGTCACAATTTTAACTGTATATAACGTTGACTTGTGCATATAAAACTATGGGGTAAATAAAGTCAGAAGTAAAAAAGTAAAAGTAGATAAATTTGAATTTATAAAATGGTAAGCAGAGTTTGACTTAAAGCACGAGACACAAGAGAGATAAAGTGCAGACCAAGGTGTTTATTCATCAACATTAAAGATTTAACTGAATCTTCATTGAGGCTAAATGATCTTCTGGATCAGAAAGACATTTAGATCTGTATTAGTTTCTTATGTTTTCATTTAAAATAATTTTTAAAAAATTGGGGGGCGTATTTCTCTTTGTGACGAAATTACATAAAATGCGCAATTTGATCACATTGCTAAAGGAGCATCTCAGAAATGTGTAGATCCAGAACTAGATCAAGCTCTATAAATGAATCACTTCTAAGTTGAGCTGAACCTCACCTCTGGTAAAGTCTTCCTCAAGATCAGTACCAAACTTTTAAACAAAGCTGTTAATAAACAAACGAAAGCAATCCTATGTCCTAAGGTAACTAAAAGCACTGTTAACCACAAGTGGCAGCCCTTTCAGACTGCCACTGATTAACCCATGAACTGAATGTGATATGATTTGCTAAATTAGGCTAAAGAAAAATCTAAGATGCACAAATAATAATAAAAATGCACAAAAAAATCACACTTAAGTATATTATCTTAAAGTAAAGTTTGAATTATGTCTTTATCCTCTTCCATTCCACTTAATTAACCACTTAGTGCCTCCACCCGGACGGTAAGGTGTGCACAGCGCCCCCCTGGGAATTTATTTGGCCTTAACACCTGAAAAACAAAACACAACAATGTAAGAAACTCATCATGTTATTGCCCTCATTATCCATGACTTTAGAGACTGGACAATAAAAATATTTTGTAATGGCATAAACAAACCTGTCAAACTAATTATGCGATCCTTTCATTCGAAAGACCTCTATCAGCATCAACTGAAAGGCTACCAGCAAATATGCCTCAAATTTTGCACTTAAATATTAAAATACTGCAAAATGTTACAATAATAATACAGTCATCTTTAGTTCTCTTATGCATAAACAGGTCAGAAATGTGTGCAGTCCACATTAAAAGGTTTGACTAAAGCATATGTCTTGTTTAAAATGTTATCTTATTTGATCAGTTTCAAAACTGTTTACAGTTCAAAGCTGAGTTGAGTTGATTCTATCATTTACAAAGCAATGTGGGTTAATCTCATACGAGATAATGAGTGCTAGTCTGAGTGAGGTCAAAGGTTAAGTAGGATTTTGTACAATTCCTAATGAGGATCCCAACATTTCGCCAGGATGAATCTGTTCATGAGTGAGACGAGCGTTAGCGGTGCGTTATAACTGCACACTGACCTGTAGCACAATGTGTCTCTCAAGCGTGAAATCCACCTCATGAAGAATTCTGCAGTTGGCCTGAAGGAGTCAGAGGTCAGCTGTCTGGGGTTAATAAAAGGTGTGCACATGCTGTGCCGTGTTAATCTAACTCACTAACTATTGTTGCTCTCTGACCAGGATGTGAACCGGCTAAAGAGCCTAAGAGGTACCAGCTTTGTTTCAGTGGCTGCCAAGGTTCACAGCAGGGTGACAATCTACAGGCTCTCTTTACTGTCCAGCATCTATTACCAGAGACATAAACATGAAAAGGTTTTAGTCACTAGTTACTGTAAAAATTACAATTGCTATAAATGATAATGTAAGATACTGATTTTAATATTAATTGTTGCTCCGGTTCAACAATCTGTAGCAGAAACTTCCTTGTTCTTTAACTGTAAAATGCATGAAAATCAACTTTTGCTCATTTTTTAAATGTCTTGTTTTAATAAGTAAAACTTTGTTGTTAACACTTCTTATTATAGTTTAATTTAACATGTAAAATTCAGTAAATGTCTAGTGTACATCTGCTTATTCACAGAAACTTGATTCCCACTGTATTCAGGTTAAAAACTCTAGAAATTTTATTCAAGATGAAGTTGTTCTGTGTGTCAGAAAAGTTGGATGTATTCTCAAAAATAAAATTTAAAGCAAACTAATTGTGACAGGCTTGCACTTTAGACACTTCCCACACAATTGCAGTCAGAAGAGTCACGGGGATCATATTCTCTGTATTCTCCGGAGCTTACTGTGATTTTTTTGGTGTTAATTGTTTTTTTTTAACAAAAGCACATTGAGCTTATTTTGCAAGATTGTAAGTAAGTTATCAGATATAAAATTCTAGGTTGTTGATAAGTTTGATAAATATAAGGTTGAAACTTGTGTAACTGGATTAGGTTTCTTTTCAGAAAAATCTGGTTAGACACAAACTGTGATTAATTCTTCATTAGTATTTAAACAATCGAAATATCACAGGGATATAGGGACTATCCTTTGAAATAAAAGTGGATGCACATTTATTCCACATAATTAAATAACTGGTAGAAGCTAGATGTAATAATTAATTTGCTTTCCGCTCACAAAATGGCAAATGTTTCTTTCTTTTCCAGAAATCATGCTAATGCTCATGTATATTTCACTTTTGAACTTAGGACTGGTTATATGCTGACCATAACCTTTTCTCCACATGCACAATCCCTTTGTTTTTATTTTATTCTGATTATTTTTTTAAAATATTGATGTATTTTGCCTCGCCCAACCACATCCAGACACTACACATTTCACTTTGCTGTGGGTACAGTTCAGATATTGAGTTGTTATTTTGCAGGTAAATTGGACAATTTGATTTGCAATGGTTTGTTTCTACATCATGGCCTCTGGGTCAGGTCATGACATTTCGGAATCTGCACACTTACACACAGTCACTGCTAAAACACAAACAGAAGACATCCACTGCAGGATCTGAAAGGCTACCGTGCACTTTTAGCTCACAACCATTAATCTTGTTACCGTAATGACTTTACACCACACCCATTCACTGCCAAAGCTGAGAATACTACCGGATATTCCTAGAAGACTATAATGTGTGCTTTTCTAAAAGCTCTTTTGGTCAAGTAATTCCTTGACAATACGCTTCATCATATTACCTGCTGAACGTAGTTTTCTCATGTCATATAAACTCATCAACCACCTTCACACTATATTTTTTTCAGATTTTAGCTTGACCAATGTTTGTCATGTTCAGAATTATAAGAGCAAATTTTCAGTAAAGTGACATCAAGCTTGCATTAGAAACATTCTGCAGATTTCTGAGCAGGAAGCCAGAGCTGCCTCCCACTGCACTGCAAACAGTCATATCCTGGTGGTTTTGCCCACACAGCAGGTCTCTCCTGGCCAAACTCTCCCTCATTTTGTTTCCAATTAGCTCGCTTTCAGCTCCCCCACTGGTGATAAGTCATAAAGGGCACCAGATCACCAAAAACAGGAGGGATTTATCATCTGTAAACTCCTAAATCTGTGATTAATATTAACCGGACCCATCATGAGGGAGAGCGGGGGAGGGGAGAGGTCAGTGAAATAAACAGTGTGAAGGAATGCATCATCCACATTCAGTGTGGTAAACACTTTAGCCTTGACCTTCCACTGCTGATTGGTATTGGACATCAGCCGTGTGTTTTGTTAGCAGGCGGGGCAAGGCTTGTTTTGTGTGCGAGCAGTCGCTGGATGACTGCAGCTCTGGCCGTCTGGAAGAACGTGACAGCACACTCAGCCTCAGGACTCTTGGAGCATGAGTCAACAGTGAAATGGCCATACAGACATTTTTACATGGCACTGACTTGCCATCAAAGACATCCATGGACATCAGACTGATTCCATTTGAGAAATCCACAACAAATGAAAAGAATGGTTGTGCTACACGTAAATACACCAAAATCAAACAATGCAACTGTATGGAGACACACAGCAACACTGAGTTTAATACCATAATCAAAGTCACCAAATCTACTCTGAAAAATGCAGTAGCTTTATGGATATCAAGTAGCGTATGCGCCAATGCAGCTGCTCTGAGTGAAATTCAATAGATCATGAACATGAGAGACAGAAAGGGCAGAGGCGCATGTGAAGGTGTCATCTCTTCAGCTAGACATGTAGCCACTGGTTTTCTTGTATATATTTAATTCCCATATATCTTTGTATTATTGCTATTTGAGGAGGGATAACATCAGTTTATTTATTCGGTTTGTTTAATTTATATTTAGAATAGATTTTACAGCCTGTGCTAAAATAATAATTTTTGTGTGTTTATACTGAGCATTTCACAACAATCTTTTTACAGTAAATCTGCACTGGAAGTGAGGATGTTTGGCAAGTTTACTGATGAAAGCTAAAAGTCCAATATGTATCTCACCCATACATAAACTAACTTGTAAACGTTCTCTCTCAAGAAAGAAAGAAAGAAAAAAAGAAAAGGTTTTAGTAATTTCTAAAAATGTCTTCTTATCTGATTAATCATTTGGTGTGAGTGGATGATTACGTGATTACAAAGTCCACAAAGTGACTGCAGCTAAGACAGGGCAGAGGAGAGGTGCATTAAATGTATTGTTTATAAAAGAAATGTATAAAATCTATCTCTTTTTGTGAGTGAAGTGGATCTAAAAAAGGGAATTTTTCTGCGTAATTTACTGACGACACTAGGTGGCATCAAATAACTGCATTTAGAATCTGAATTGGCGGGCAGAAGCAGTCTCTTTATGTACTGTAACAGTTGCTATCGTAATGCAGTGTATCACCACATGGCGGCGCCTCCTGTCTCACGACTGGTGTCACCCCCTTTTTTGTTCTTCTTCGCACTCCTCCTGTAATGGATGCTCCCGTGTGTACGCGGACTAGTGTGCTCTTCAGTAATGTGTGGTAGAGGTAGCACTTATTTTTGATATTGTAAATAAATGAGTACTTTTTGGAAAGTCAGAAGCTGTTGCTCATTCGCTATCCACCTGCACACCTCCGCGGCTGGCTTCATCTCCACCGCACGTTACAACTGGCGCCCGAACTTTTTCCCCTTGGACTTCAGACGATTTTTGCATCCCGCCGAGGATTCTTCTCTTCTAGCACGTGAACTGTCTCGGAAATCCCCCAAGTTTTGCGGACGCTCGGACGTTTTCTCCAGCCATGGCCGCAGCCTCAGCTCAGGTGGGACCCGACTAATTTCTGGATACCGCGGTGTGCCGCTGCTCTGCTTGGGAGAAAGAAAAAGAGAGAAGCTGACTCCGCGACGCGAATGGACTCCGTGGATTTGTTATTTGGACGTGCTGTTGGTTTCGTCTTCTAAGGATTAATTCTTCTGTGGAGAGCCTGGACATGAACATTTCTGCTGGCTTTCCATTCCCCTTTCCCTCTGCTGAGACTGACTGTAGCACATGTAAGTGAGAACTTGGCCGACTACAACCGTTGGTGCTGGTCTTCGGCTCAGTATAACGAAACGATTTAAAATTAATCTTTGCATTTTTGTCTTTCTAGTCTGATCTGACTCTTTTACTACTATATCAATAACTACACTGTGCCCTGGAGCGGCTTAATTTTTTTGAAATCACAATGGCACACTGCCCAGACGACTCTGACTCAGACATGGAACTTACCTCGTTACCTATGTGCCAGATAGTTGAAAATGTGACTCCTAGCCTTAGCCAACAAGTGGTGGAGTTAAGAACTGAGGTGAATAAGCTTAGTGATTGTTTACGTGACTCACTGAACATACAGCAGAGTTTACTAAGGCAGTGGGACCAACTCACAATGGGGAGCTCTCCCCCTCCTGCAGTCCCACAGTCTCCTGTTTTCCCAATGGCCACATCGACACCTCATGTTCCTGCGAGAGACAAAACTGAACCCACCAACAGTACCAATCCGTTCCTGCCCAGCAACCCATTTCAACCTACAAATCCTTTTCTCCCATCTCACTCACTTGAGCTCAGCAGCACTTCCAGAGTGATTGCGGCAGCTTTACATCACGCAAAACTGGAGCCTCCTGTGTATGCTGGGGACGGCAAAGTGCAACCTGAGGACTGGTTAAATGCAGTTGGCACATACAAAGCCTCATTGAACCTAACCGATGGGCAATTGCTAAACGAACTGCCACACTTTCTTGCAAAAGAGCCCGGGAAATGGTTCAAGGCATTGAGCTCCCACATCACATCATGGGCTCAATTCTGTCAACTGTTTAAGACAGTTTTTCTGCCCTCCGACAACCAAGAACGCATCCTGAGAGGAATTTTGGATCGTGTTCAGGCTCAGGACGAACCACTCCCAACCTTTGTTGCCCACATGTTGAGTGAGTTTGACAAACTGAAGAGTCCTCCACCTGAAAAAGACAGAATCGACCTAATTAGTAAACATGCTCTTGAAAAATACAGAGTTGCCCTGTATGGCGCTAATGTCACTTCTGTAATGGACCTGCTGCTACGTGCTCATGAGCTTCACTCAGTGCTTGGACCACAAAGACCACAGCCTGCTTTATGTAGCAAAGACAACTATAAGCCTGAACCTTACTGCTTCAAATGCTCTCAGCCAGGGTTCACCACACGCACCTGCCCAAACTGTAACACCCAACCTCATTTGCCACAACGAGCCTCGAACACCGCTAGGCATGGCCCAGTCCAGCCATTGCCGGCACCTGGCCCCTCTGACCCTGGCCATGAAAAGGTGGAATTAAGCAGCACCACATCCCAGCCACAATACAGGCAGTCGGGAAACTACAGGGGGGGGAGGACATTTCACAGAGGCCAACCTTCCCCCAGTTACTAACGGAGCCTCACACGCCCGATTCACTACAGGGTGGACACAGTCTTGGACACTTGGAAGACAATTTTTCACAAGTCCACTGGAATACCCCACTAAGAACGAAAGTGAACTTCAATGCTTCATCTGTGGATGCTACCCTCGACACGGGTGCTTCCCTCTCGGCTGTACGAACAGATCTCATTCAAGTAAATGACTCTCACCCTAGAAACACAAGTGAGTGGAATGGTCCTGCAGTTAACCTTGCCAATAATGCTCCCTGTATCCCTGACGGTGTTATTTGGCTCAATATTGGATTCATGAACAAGAACTTTTACCAGCGTTTTGCAATAATACCAGATTTGTCCTCTCCTTTCATTCTGGGAATGGATTTTATGGCAAGAGCTTCTGTTTCTATTCACATTCCCACTAGAACCGTCTACATTGAGGACATCCCCTGCCCACTCGCAGACGATGAAGAGGACCTTCAAAATGATTACTCACATTCACCTGGAACACTGATGTCTTTGGACTTGGTTCGCTCAGACTTAACAGCCAAACTGTCTGAAGCAAGTCTCTCAGAGAACAACAAGGATGCTTTACTCAATCTGCTCAGCAAGTTTAGCTCCTTGTTTGATGGTCAACTTGGTCGAACGGCTCTCACTGAGCACGCCATAGAGACTGGCAATGCAACACCTGTCAATCTCCCACCCTATCGCACGTCACCTGCTAAGAAACGTGTGATTGAAGAACAAGTACAACAAATGTTGAAGGACAACATCATTGAACCTTCCACAAGCCCTTGGGCAGCTCCTGTAGTCATTGTAAATAGAGCGGCCACGGAACCAAGGTTTTGTGTGGACTTTCGAGGGCTCAACCAAGTTACCCGAAAAGACTCTTATCCCCTGCCTCGTGTAGATGAGTCTTTGGACTTTCTGGCAAGAGGAAAGTTTGTCTCGACATTGGACTTAGCGCGAGGCTATTGGCAGGTTGCTGTAGCAGAGGACTCGAAGCCTAAAACTGCCTTCATCTCTCACTGCGGTCTCTTCCAGTTTCGGGTGCTGCCCTTTGGGCTCTGCAACGCACCTGCAACTTTTCAGAGACTCATGAACTCTGTGCTTGCTGGCCTCATTTACAAAACGTGCGCAGTCTACCTGGATGACATTGTTATCGCCTCACCTACCTTTGAACAGCACTTAGTGGATCTTGAGGAGGTGCTGGGCAGACTCCAGGCTGCTGGCTTGTCATTGAAGCTCAAAAAGTGCCAATTCTGCCTCGATGAATTCACCTTTCTCGGGTACCGCATCACATCATCAGGTGTTAAGCCCGGATCAGACAAAGTAAAGGCGGTTAAGGAGTTTGATACCCCAACCTCAGTGAAACACGTCCATCAGTTCCTTGGCTTGACTGGCTATTATCGACGCTTCATTCAGAATTATGCCCGCCATGCCGAACCTCTTCACGCCATCACCAGAAAGGACAATGCTTTCCACTGGGACGACAGCTGTCGAAGGGCCATGGACACTTTGAAGGATCATGTCACATCAGCCCCGATCCTGTCATTTCCAGACTTCAACCGTCCCTTTTCCATTCACGCCGATGCATGTGACATTGGTCTTGGGGCAGTGTTGATGCAAAAGGATGACAAGGGTCGTGAGTACGTTGTGGCTTTTGCTAGTCGCTCCCTTCACAAAGCTGAACTCCCCTACTGCGCTTCAGAGAAGGAGTGCCTCGCTGTGATATGGGCTCTGGAACACTTCCGCCCGTATGTTGAAGGTGTTCATGTTACTATCTTCACTGACCACAACAGTCTCAGGTGGCTCATGTCTCGTCAAAACCCAACGGGCCGACTCGCCCGCTGGTCACTTCGTTTGCAGGACTTTGATTTCACAATAGTGCACAAACCTGGTGCACAGAACAAAGTTCCCGACGCACTGTCACGCAACCCTTTGCCTCTGACCTGTGACAGGCCGACTGATCTTTTACCAGATCATGCTGTTATGGGCAGCCTGGACATTCGTACTCTGCCCCCCGTCATTCTGGCTGACCGTTCACAATTGAGACAGCTGCAGTTAGACGATCATGTCACAGGTCCACTCCTCAGAGACATTGAAGCAGACTCTCTGAACAGCTCGGACAATGCCACCTTGTTACAGTATGTTGTGTATGACTCTCTTTTGTATCACAGAGAACCCAAGTCCACATGTGCTTTGCACCCTTTGAAAGAGCTGAAACTGTTTGCCCCTACTTCCATTAGAGGCACCTTGCTGGACTATTACCACGACCACCCCACAGCAGGTCACTTGGGTGTTTCTAAGACATTGGCTAGACTGCGTTTTAGGTTTTTCTGGCCCAAAATGGCAGCTGATGTGAAACACTATGTGATTTCATGCTCACCAAGCCAAGTCAAAAAAAAGCAGCCGGTCTTATGGTTCCCATTGTCCCCCAGAAACCCTGGGAGTATGTGGGTGTGGATTTTGTTGGGCCACTTCCCCGCACCCCCACTGGTAATGCTTATTTGATCGTGTTTGTTGACTATTTGACTAAATGGGTTGAAGCCAGTGCTGTCAAAGAAGCTACATCTCAGGTAGCAGCTGGTAAATTCGTCACTGACATTTTTGCTAGACATGGTACACCCACTTACCTGATTTCTGACAGAGGGTCTCCTTTTGTGAGTGAGCTTTTTGAACATGTTGTTTCTGCATTAGGCTCGGTGCACAGACTCACTACGGCATATCACCCTCAGACAAATGCTACTGAACGCGTCAACCGGACTCTGAAAACTGCAATCCGTGCTTATGTAGGTGATAAGCACACATCATGGGACAAGTTTCTCCCTCAGATTTGCTTTGCTCTGCGCACCGCCCCTCATGACAGTACAGGTTTGACTCCTGCCATGATGCTTTATGGTCGTGAGTTAGACACCCCGCTTGACCTTATCACTCAGCCTTCTACAGCAGGTGTTGATGAACCGGGTGTGCCTTACCCTGAGACTCTGAGAGCCTCCCTGCAGGAAGCTCACGACCACGCCAAAGCAGCTTTGGACTATAGCCATGACAGACAAAAACATTACTATGACTTGAGACATCGACATGCCACGTTTCGTGTTGGTGACCTTGTGAGAGTTAAGACACACCCCAGGTCAGATGCTCAGTCTAACTTTACTGCTAAACTTGCACCACTGTTTCAGGGACCATTGTGTGTATCTCAGAGACTCAGTGATGTTAATTACAGGCTCACTTGGGTGGACTCCGGTGTGGATGCAGGTGTTTATCATGTTGTGAACATGCAACCGTTCCATACCTGGGACTCTCTCACTTCCAAAGAACATTCTGTTTCATCGCCTGCCGAGAGAGAGACCGCAGAGGGTCTGAACTCTGACTCTCAGGCCCACCCTGGCCCCCCTGCAGACACTGACATTGGCTCTGAGCCATTCCCCTTTGATTTACCGGACATTGACTCTTCTTCTGGTGTGGGCGCTGTTCCAGAGAGTGTTTCACCCAGATCTGTCCAGCACCCAGCTGCTGGTGGACATTACAATCTCAGGCTCAGACGTTTCCCCAGAGTTACGTCTGGCTGGAGCAACAAAAGATGGACTAATGATTTTCACACAACCAGGCTTGATCTGAAGTGAAATGTTCTGGTTAAACCTGTTTGATGCTGTCTTGTTGCATTGCTACTTTGAGTCATGATATGTAGATGTTTCTGTTTGCTCTACTTAATCCAGTTTTATGGCTCTTTAGTGCGTTAAGGTTCATTCTTGGCATTTACTTTAAAAACAAAAAAAAGGAAAAAGTGAAAAAACTAAGAAGACTGATTTTCCACTGTACATGTTCGTCTTATTTTCACCAATTTCATTTTTAAATGGTCTTTTGCCCTGTGTGTGCACTAATCTTAGCTGTAACCTCTATGTATAGGGTACTGTTAGGTGTGGTGTGTGCTTTTCCAGCTGTGTATGGCTGAGGACAGCCTTTTTCTCACCAGGGGGGACTATGTAACAGTTGCTATCGTAATACAGTGTATCACCACATGGCGGCGCCTCCTGTCTCACGACTGGTGTCACCCCCTTTTTTGTTCTTCTTCGCACTCCTCCTGTAATGGATGCTCCCGTGTGTACGCGGACTAGTGTGCTCTTCAGTAATGTGTGGTAGAGGTAGCACTTATTTTTGATATTGTAAATAAATGAGTACTTTTTGGAAAGTCAGAAGCTGTTGCTCATTCGCTATCCACCTGCACACCTCCGCGGCTGGCTTCATCTCCACCGCACGTTACAGTACCAGTATAACATGAGTACTCATAATATACATTATGGGTGATATGATGCAAACTGTGGTTTGACCGATTCACGGCAAGTAAGTAGTCATAGTGCAAAAAACAAAATAAAAAAAACAAACAGAAAAAACCCGTTCGTGTGCGCACACATGAGAGAGAGAGAGCGAGCGATTGGACAGGGAGGGAAAGCAGAAAACATAACAGGGAGGATGTGAACTCTTACCCTCTTTAAAGTCAGCTGAACCCCCGCACTGCTGCTCCGAGACCAGCTTCTCCACGCGTTAACTCCGCCCCAAACCCGCGTCACCGATTCACAGCCGGTGACGTGCGGGCGCATCACTCTCCTCCTCCGTCCCGGAGCAAAGCATCGTCAAAATCAACATCCATCACTCCCCCTCTTTGACTCTCTCTCTCTCTCTCTCTCTCTCTCGCCCTGATGTCTTTTTAATGTAACTTCTTACTGATCGGGAGAGCAGGGAGCGTCTGGAAAGCCTGGTCGCGTGACTCCATCCCTAATGAAGGATCTGCTCGCACGGCATTCTGTTTAAAGCTGGACACACAGAACAGAAAGGATCAGATTGTATATTTTGGGGATAACGTTTCCTCCCTGTGTGGATGGCTCCGTCTTTATTTCCCCCCCTCTGTGGATGCTATAGCGCACTATGACGGTTTGAATGAAGCTGTCTTTTTGGATTTTGTCCGCGCCAGCAGCTGCTTCTGGGTGACTGCTCAATCTTCACTTGTGAACTCGTTTTAATTTTCTGCCGTTATCCTATGAGCTCGCTTTTATTTATTTTATTTGAAATTGTATTTCGTTTCGTCAAACAATGCCGCAGTTTCCCATGACTGTGTATTAGCTATTGATGCCGACAGTACGTGTGAGTTAATTATCGCGTAAAAACGAAGTTGGGCGCAAAAAAAGTTTTGGAGAAAGTCGAAATGGCGATGGTAGCGTGGAGAAACACCGAGGCGGTCGGGGACTCTCAGGGGACTCTTTCCTCCCCGGTGTCTCAGGTTGCACCTCTGTCTCTGCCCGGAGAGCTGACGGGACACATGAACCCGGCGCCTTCTCTGGAAATACCCCAAACAGCAGCTGCACCTCAGGGAGCACCGCCGTCCAATCCGTCCGGCAACACCGTCGCGACCACCACCAACAATAACAACAGCACCTCCTCTTCCTCCTCCTCCTCCTCCTTGTCCATGGACAAACAGCAGAGCCAGCAGATCGAGTGCATCGTGTGCGGGGATAAATCCAGCGGGAAGCACTATGGACAGTTCACATGCGAAGGATGTAAGAGCTTCTTTAAACGCAGCGTCAGGAGAAACCTGACCTACACCTGCAGGGCCAACAGGAACTGTCCCATAGACCAGCACCACCGCAACCAGTGCCAGTACTGTCGCCTCAAGAAATGCCTCAAAGTCGGCATGAGGAGAGAAGGTACGCGCTGGCATCAAACTGTTATTACTGGTACTATCACATCCATAACACTTTCACATGCAGCACTCTTTTATGTTTGAACGCATATCTGCCCCATATCTAGTTGTGTGGATGCTACATATGTGTAGCCTAGCTTATGTTTACATATTTCTTTGTGGACCCAGGAGCCTTACCATCGCCACATGTTGCCTTTGTTTGACACTAGGGATATTTTATTCATTTAATAATGTCTATATTTTTTTTTTTAAAAATACGCGGTGTATAATTATTTATTTTGTCTCGGGTACTATAGCTTTATATTGTGTAGACCTCAGTGTGTAATATTACACATTATTACAGATGTTCCCGCTAGCATCCTGTAGCATGTTAGGTGCACTATTGTTGCTCCCCTTCCGCTTTATGTCCATCATCCCCGGTGAGTGTGAGTCTGCAGAAGCTTTAAATGTCAGGAGTTCACATTCGGCAGTAGATATATTTAACTTTAGTTTCAGTGCCTTTTTTTCGTTTAAATTGTAGCCATAAAAATGTAAAATACATTTTTAAATGATGTGCTCGTGCGGACCATGTGTGTCTGCTCTTATTCATTATGCATGCTTTTCATATACAGCACTAGGCCCAGACCGCAGCCTACACTAGTCTACTAAGAGTCTGCTTTGTTGTCTAAATGTGAAAGTTTATTAAAGTTTAGGCTATTAGAGATTTCACAGCCAAAAAATAAATAATTAAGTTACAATAAGCCTACTCACTTGATGATATTAGAGAGCATTAACTGAAAACGGAATCTGGGCTGTGAACTGGAGCAATTATACATTTGAAACAAAAAAAATGCAACGCTACTGAATACCCAGAAACACGCTGAGAAAAAGAAAAGAGGGGGGGAAAGGAAAAAAAAATCTCACACGCCATTATCTGCAGGTTGTGCTCTAGATCTCCCAACACCGAGCTGAATGTGACATTTCTTTCCAGGAGCTGTCCACAACACTTATCCATGTCCACTTCTGAAGAGCCAGCCAACCATAAGCTAGCTCACTACTGACATTAGAAAGGAATCCCAGCCTAATCTGACTAAAATAAGCGCGAGGTTTTAATTCACATATGCTGTTGTAAATGACGTCCCGTGCGTGATGTCTAGTTTTAGGGTTCTTTAAATGTCATCTTCGTTGTTTTAATCGCCTTCTAGCGTGATGTGGCATTTCTGCCGTTTCTTTCTTCCAGCTGTCCAGAGAGGCAGAATACCAACCCAGTCATATCACGGCCAGTTTGCTCTGACAAACGGGGATCCTCTGCAGTGCCACTCCTATCTGTCGGGGTACATCTCTCTGCTGCTGCGGGCCGAACCCTACCCGACCTCCAGGTTTGGCTCTCAGTGCCTGCAGAACAACAACATCCTGGGCATTGAGAACATCTGCGAGCTGGCGGCTCGGATGCTCTTCAGCGCTGTGGAGTGGGCCCGCAACATCCCTTTTTTCCCGGACCTGCAGGTGCCGGACCAGGTGGCCCTTCTTCGCCTCACCTGGAGCGAACTGTTCGTCCTGAACGCCGCCCAGTGCTCCATGCCCGTCCACGCCGCCCCGCTACTGGCCGCTGCTGGTCTCCACGCATCCCCAATGTCTGCTGACCGGGTGGTGGCCTTCATGGACCACATCCGGGTCTTCCAGGAGCAGGTGGAGAAGCTGAAGGTGCTGCACGTGGATTCGGCGGAGTACAGCTGCATTAAGGCCATCGTGCTGTTCACCACAGGTAAACTTTACCTTTTCACCCCCACACACGCTGTGGCTGACATTTTAGCGAAATCACGCAAGCTTAAAATCTAAGGAGAATTGTGCCGCCACCATCACGAAGAAAACAACCGCTATCAAAATTAAAATCCTAATTTAATTAAATAAATTATTTTCCAAATGTAGCGAAAACAAAATTAATGCGAGCGGACGAGAACGTTACTTAAAAATCGCCCGAAAAACGTAGGAATAAATATTTCCAAAAAAACGACAGAAAATCTTATAAAAATAATTTTACAGATTTTTTTATTGCTCGTGGCATAATAGTTTGCATAACACTCGGTAACTGTGCGTTCGGGGTTGGGGAGGGGGGCTAAAAAGAAAAATCAATAATTTGTATTAAAACTCTGAAACACCTTAAAAGCAAAATCTATATAAAATAATTCTTTTGCAGATTTTAGTATGATCATAAGTCTGATGATCCTCTGATATCGTTATAAACGGTCATTAAAAAAGGAATACAAATCATATATGTTGGATTTGCTCTAGAAAAGTACTCCCTTTAAACCTGAGCCAGCTGCTTTACCTCTGATAGAATTCATAGTGAACTTAAGTGACCTCATACAGTTGTCAGATCTTGAAGCAACAGTTTATCTGCATTAAAATAATACTGAAGAGGAAGTGTGAGTGAGTGAGTTTGATGGTCTTAAAACGGCATCAAATCCTTACAGCCCTTAAAATATGAAATACTCTGCCTGAATAGGTTATGCAAATGGGTTTGAGTTAAACATTTGACAGCATCTATATTCCACTGCTGCTTCACATAAAAGGTGCCTCAGCAGAGTGATTTATTACATACATATATATATATTAATTTCAAGTGAAAAAAACTTGTTTTCAGGCTTAAAATTTAGAGGGTTTTTTTTTATTTTAAAAAGAAAATTTTTATATTTAAATCTTGCCACTGTTTTAAAAACGATCATAGCATGTAAATGTAACTGCATAATACATTTTATTCTTTAAATCTTTAAATTTGAAAATATCTTCATAAAGAAGCTTTTTTTGTACTGTTCATAAAGCAATGGGAACTATTAGTTGACTTTGCAATGCAAAATGTATGCCAGTTTCTTCACAGCCTTTTAGATGACAGAGGGATGTTTGGTTGTTAGATTGTGAGTGGGTTCAAAAAGACAAGTAGCAGCAGAGTAAAAAAATAAACAAAGAAGGTTTCCTATTGGTCTATTTTAGTCCCCGTGAGCACATGTGAGCACGTGCCTTTTAAACTGGGACAGTCCTGCTTTAACCCCTGTTTCCAGCCGGCCTGCAGTTTTACAGTACAGACAGAAGAGTCTGGTGTGCGTTGAAATGCAAATGACTCAGAGCAATCAATGCTCTTGCCGTGCTTCCTTCCTTTTGTCTGGGCCCTGAGTATTCTTTTTTTTTGATTGGATGAGAGCAGTGGCACCATTGTTGATCCCAGATGGCATCAGATTGACAAACCTCAACTATTTGCCTATATGTTTTATTTTCAACCTGCCACTGCGCTCTTACAGTATCCAATTTTACATTTTTAAACCTCTACATTTACCCAACCATGTCTGACTAACTAGTTTATTGGGTGTTCTGTGTTTATGGTTGATGGTTCTGATACCATCTTAGTGAGGTTCACTCAAATCTGTTTACAAAGTAATAAAATATTTAAATGCATCCACTAATATTTGGCATTCTGCTGCCCTGACCTCTTCTTTAATGTCTTACCCAGGGATTTAAATAATATCTGTAAATAGTAATACCTACAGATTTTTGTTTTTTCTGGTGCTTTTTTGACTTTCGATCACTGTAACTTTTCATCTAACTCCACATTCAGACTGTACCATCGCGAGTTTTGGTGATTTTGTATTAACACTGAATAAACGTGAAACTGAAGTATTTTTCAGATGCCCAGTTGAACCACTGGTCCTGACCTCTTCTCTTCTGCCTATTTGTTTCTGTGTTACATTCTCTCTGTAGATGCTTGTGGTCTATCAGATGTGGCCCATGTGGAGGGTCTCCAGGAGAAATCGCAGTGTGCTTTAGAAGAGTATGTGAGGAGCCAGTATCCCAACCAGCCTAACAGGTTTGGGAAGCTGCTGCTTCGCTTGCCTTCCCTCCGCAGCGTCTCTTCTTCTGTCATAGAGCAGCTTTTCTTCGTCCGTCTGGTGGGGAAAACACCCATAGAAACTCTGATAAGGGACATGCTGCTTTCTGGTAGCAGCTTCAACTGGCCTTACATGGCTATTCAATAGAGAATAAAAGCTGCTGTGGTGCTACTAAGGTCAGGAAGGGTCCCACTTTTCAAATCAAGTCATTTCAAATAGTAAAATCTCTGTTGATTTAAACAAGAGAAAAAACTGCCAGTGGAATTAAATTCTCTAAAGTATCTTAAGGGTAAAAATGTAATTTAATTTGCTTTTTTCATCATACCGGAGGTATTAGCTGCCTTATTTTCCATTATGCCACTTTTAGAGGGGTCCATAAAATACAGGAAATCTACCAATGACGAAATGATCTGACCGCACTGGCAGAAATTTTCACTTGTTTAAAGGGAACTAATGTCAGTAAACGAAATGACTGGTTAAGATGGACATCTTTTTGCAGTGTGGTGACCTCTCACAGTCTATGGTTTTTGGGATAACAAACAATATTTATTGGACCTGTGTGTATATTTATCGTGCTTGTAAATTATGTTTTGGATCCTTTTTGTTTTCTTTTTTTTCCCTTTTTCTTTTTTTTTTATGTTTTACATATTTTTACCCCAGCTAGTGAGAAAACTGCAGGGATCGTCTTGTGTTGATCTGTTTTTTGTTGTTGTTGTTGTTGTTGTTGTTTTCATACCTTCCAGACATAGCACTTTGGACTAAAGGAACATTTCAGAAAGATTTAATATGATTGTTTGAAACCCGACTTCTTCTGACTTCAACCTTTTTGCTCGGTTGCATAGAGACAGAAAGGTGAGATTGATGCTTTGTTTTAGTTACTTTGTTTTCTTATTCTGGTTTTCTTATTGACATGCAAAGAATGAGAACAGCAAAAACATTTCAGAACTGCACTTCTCATGCTCAGTGTTCGGTTGCGCCAAGCGTTAGTCATTTCTTCGTTATACTTCTTGGCTAATACGATTATTTCCCTTTTGCCATAATGTTCCAGTTAAACTCTTTAAAATCCTATTTCAAAGCAATTTGTCTCTCCCGGATTTTTGTCACACTTCAACTTTTCTGTTTTTTTCCTCATCTGAACTGAGAGGCTAATCATGGCGGTGAGCTGACTGTTGGATAGCTTAATCCAATGTTTTTTATATTTAGAGGGGTTAAAGTCCAAATCATATTCCCGTGACAGGTAAGAAGAACACGAATGACACTACGAGATTAAGGACAAATGCATTACCAAATACTTCTAATGAATTTATGTTTCCTGGACTTTTACACTGACTTCCTCAGAGATTTTAAGAGCACTGGGTCTATAATAACTACAATCTCTTAATTTCCCAGGCCAAGAAACAAATTTATTTCAGTATAACTCATGCATTAATGAGCCCAGGCCACTTAATGGCACAACAGACCACTGCAGGGTATTGCTGAATTTAGAGTGTATGTGCATGTGTGTGTGTGTGGGTGTGTGTGTGTGTGAGTGTATTTGTGTTTACTTCTTTTTGACAACCACTCTGATGTACTGTGAAAGCATATTGGTTAACATATTGGTACCGTATTAAATTATAACTCAAGATTTATAAATAAAGTGTATTTGCTTTATTTCGTCATTTCAGCTCAACAGTGTTCATGTTTGTCACATTCCAACAGGAATCAAGTGTGTTTACACAAGGGAGCGCATCCGTTATAATTTTGATTTTTTTGTACTGCAATGGAGTAAGGAAACGTAAGCCAAGTGGAGTCTGTCTGGTGTTCTGGAGCCCATTTCTTACTATAATATTGTCACTAATTGGGCGTTTTAATCAAACTAATTGCTTCCACTGACAGTGATAGCTTTATGTGAATGTCAGGTTGTATTTACATTTGCCTTATTTAACAACCTGCAGGAAAACAGTTAACTTTTCTCCTGCACTTATCTTATATTGGGCTTGATCACTCAGTTTTAACATCTTTACAACTTAAGAAAACACCTAAAGGGAGGGAACAAAGAGTGTCACGTTACATCCTTTTCTTGTAGCTTGCAGCTTGTAGCCTGTAGCTGTGCTTTTTTTTTTTTTTTTTTTTTTGTATAACTTATTAATAGTTTTAAATTAACTATTAAGACAAAACCTAGTATGATCTTGTAGTATGGCTGTATCAGTACATCCACACATGCAAAAGAAAACTGTATGATATAAAAACATTTTCTTTTTAGAATACTACAATAAAAGTCTGTCTTCAAATAAGGTAAAGCTGCTTTTCCAACTTGTCAGTAGCACCCGCTGACAGCTCTTTTTGCTATTAAATCTTCTATTAGTTAAAAAAAAAAAAAAAGCTGGTTAAACTCTTCATAAGAGAATGAAAATTGAGTTAAAACCGTGACTGTGGTGCCAGATTGAGGAGGACAGAGAGGATTAAATCAGCTTCTTTGCTTCTAATGAACACAGAGCTAATGAGGGGGCCCTGCGTGCTCTGTCACTACAGTTTACCCTGAGGAGGCCGAAGCTGGGTGCCCGTCGGCCCCTGGGTGTTCTGGGCCCAAGGGCCAACATAAAAAGAGACGATAATGAGAAAAGAGTGTCCAGGCTTTATGTGGTGGTGGAAAAAAGAGTTCAGCCTGAGATCAATACGCGACACTACTCAAATGGACTTTCCTTCGCGGCCACGTTTTTGCCTTTTTTCTTGACCGGAGTAATAAATAAGGGGGGAAACATCTCTCTGCTGTTTTCTACGAGCACAGGAGCTGGATCAGTTATCAAGCAGCGTGGTTTGTACCTAGCCAATCAGCTTTCGAGGATGAAAGCGTGCAGCCAGTCATATCGCTTGAGATCTTTTTTTTTTAAAATATTAATATTCATCGTCAAGTGAGAAGTAGTGAACCATGATGCTCAAGCCCTCAGGAAGCATTACTGTCGGAGTGTTTATAGCTTTTTAAGAAATGCAGCGCAAATGCTTATAAATAGTTTACTGAACAAATGAAATAACACTGACCTACCTGT
Source organism: Diplotaxodon limnothrissa (assembly GCF_057381915.1). Classification (NCBI taxonomy): domain Eukaryota; kingdom Metazoa; phylum Chordata; class Actinopteri; order Cichliformes; family Cichlidae; genus Diplotaxodon; species Diplotaxodon limnothrissa. Next base: position 6,836,908 of record NC_140596.1, on the reverse strand, counting down.
TGTCCGGGTTCCTGCGCGGTGCTGTGATTAATGTAGTTCACGAAGCTTTTGCGCAGTTCTTCTCGAATAGAAACCTCCTGAAATGCTTGATTTAAAAAAAAAAAAAAAATCAAGATGTGGACGCTGTTAGAAAGTTCTGAAACTGAGTTTATATATGTATATATATATATATGTATATATATATATATGTATATATATATATGTGTGTATATATATATATATATATATATGTATATATGTATATATATATATGTATATATGTATATATATATATGTATATATATATATATATATATATATATATATATGTTAAAAACATGTCTAACCAAATAGTTTCCAGAAAAATAAGATTTAAGAAGCGAAGAAAAATAAATTGCATAACATCTCATGTATTTCCCGTTTGTTGGAATGATCGATAATTCCACATACACGTACATACTGTTTCTTATATGGTACATTTAAACACGCGGTAACTCAATGTGCATAAAATATAAAAAGATTAAAAAACTGTATTGTTGCAAGTTTTCCACCCGCTCTGTGTTATTTAAAGAAAAGACCAAGACTGACTTTTTTTCCTCTCACATTTTATTTATTTATTTATTTATTTTTAGAACGCCTGGTGGACAAAACGGTTGATTTAATAAAAGTACAAAACACAACTCCTGAGAAATTCAGTTGAGTTGCTGGAACGTTGCGCCTTTATTTTCTAAATAAAAGCGCTTTAAATTAATTATCTTTCTAATCAACTATGATTTTGAAGGGATTCTTATTTTAAATTTCACTTTCAAAGCTACCATGTTGTTTTGAATTTTATAAGTTAAACATTTAAATGTATCTCTTAACTTTTATATAATATCGATATATTATTAACATTATAGAAATCCAGAAAATATTTGAAATATTATTTCTTTTAAAGAAAATTTGTCACCTGTGTTTTCTCGCCAGAAACAAACAATTAATATATTCAGTTTTGTATTTTTTCCTCTTCTTCTTTGGTGGCAATGCACCTTTAAAGTGGTTTTACTTTGAAAAACGGAAAGCTGTCAATATATTATGGAATGCGCCTTTCTGTTGGATCCCTAATATTTTTCTTTTATGTCTCTCTGCGTTGGTTGAATTGAACCGCTTACTGTGGGACTTCAGTGGGTTCTTACGCCGAACGGGAAGAAACTGCGACACTTAAATTAACTATTGGAATGATTTGATAATTCAAATATTTCTTGAAACGGAGCCCAGTTAATAACTGTTATCTCTGTGCATTTAAACATTTTACAGGTGAATGTGTTGACAAGTTTTACAGCACACTTTATATTATATATTTCCTCTACATATTTATGTTAAAATTTCACATCAAAACCTTCAGTTCTCAAATCAACTTCCACCGACTTTTTTAGCCACATAAAAACAAAACAATTTTGACCATTCCTTAAATTTTATTTTAATAATAATGTGAAAATAAAATACAAGACTTTTGAACGTGTCTGCTTAAAATTCTCTTTTGGAAAAATATCCTAATAAAAAAAATTTATTGTGTATTTGTGATAACGCTGTAAACAACAAAGCAAAATACTAGATGAAACGAAAAAGGGAGCAGAAGAAGTTTCAGAGCAGGAAAACAACAAGAAAAATAAAGAAACAAATGCTCCCACAGTGAGGCAGGGTTTATGTGCGAGTAAAGGAAGCTTGGTCTTTTAATCGATCTTTCGATCTTTACTGTATATTTACTTCAGTCGTTCATTTTATTTATTTATGGGCGCCTGAACTTTTTATCTTATTTTCTGTAAGAGATATATCCATTTTCCCCCTAATATTTAGTGTAACTTTGTGCTTTTATTGTGAAGCATTTTAAAGAACTGCAGCCTTGAACTTTGTCCCGTTGAGGAAAGAGTTGTTTTCAGCGTACATACAGTGGCTGCATTTGATACCGCCAAAGAGACTCAGAGTGAAGGTAAACAGTTCCTCTTCTCTGAGGACATTTTTATATTCTACTGAGAGCAAGGTGTTTAATTCTAAATACAAACGTCTTCCCATACAGTGGGCTAACAGAACATAAATGATTGTACAAGTCAGTAAAGAGTCCATTGGCTTGGTACAGCGATTAAGTGTGATCGGAAGACTTAAAAGCACGTTTGTTTCCGAAATGGGGCTCCATCTGTCTGGAAACTGGCATTAAAGGGACCTGAAACATCTGAGAACAAGTTTCACATTTTGCGCGGAAAAGCTGTTCAAAAGCGAAGTTTCTGGGACACATTTAACACGGAAGCCCCGTCGGATCAAAGAAACATATTTTTAAATCTTTTGCAAGTGATCAAAAGCAGCAGTTTAGAATTGCTGCTACTTTTGTTTGTAATAAAGTCCCAGAAATACGTTATACTGTGAAAAACGCCTTGTTTCAGATATGTTTGTTCCCTCTGGTCAGTAAATTAGGTCAAACTAAAGCACAGTTTTGTCATCATTTTGTGCTTCTACACATGGAAATGGGTGAACTTTGCTTACTGTACTCATTTGTTTATCTGTGGGCAAAGCTAAGCTGTGGGAAGAAGGGGCCAAGTTCTGGCTTTCCTTCTTATTTCCTTTCCTTGTCCCCGAATTGCCCTACTAATCCTGTTCAGACTGACATCATGCCACTCCAGCTCCCTGCTTAGATGCCTTGAAGCTGATGGCAAGATTCAAGAGGTTCCCCTGGATCCATTCAATGACCTTTGACCCCGGTCTGCCCTTTCACCTTATACCAGCTAAAGAGAAGGCAGACATGACAACATCAAACCACCAAACTTTAGCCGTGCAGCCATATCATTTAACACCGTTTGCCAAAACTTATGCCGGCAAAGGTTATTAAGATTCACAGCACAATCATCATTAAAGGAGCATTGGTCTCAAATGCTCACTGAAAAAATTCAATTTCTGTCTTTTTTTTTCACCCTAACTTGAGAAATGCAAATGTAAACCCGTGGAGGTGAAGATACAGCAAGCGCCACGCCTCAGCGAGCCCATCTGACGCTCATGGAAACAAAATCTTAAAAGCACTGAATATGCGAGGAAGCCTGTCTGCTGAGGAGCCCCCCTCGCAAAACATTTCAGCGACCAAGGAGGGAAAAAAAATACACACACACACACACCAATCAACTCAAGGACTGTACAAAGAGCGGTCTGTCGTTGCTAAGAGACAGATGCAGAATAACCTCCATGAGAAACCTGACCATGACCCTTCCGCCTCCTCCTCCTCCCAAACAGTCTCTCCCTCTCCCACCCAATTACTACCAAACATTAAAGCCCACCTCTGTCACATTAAAGCTGAAAAGCAGGGATGTTGAGGGAGGGGCGGGATTCATGGGGTTTGTTTTAATAAGAAGCTGCATAGAAGATTTTGGATTATTCCTTAAAGCAAAAAGAAACCAATTTTCTTTATTTTTACACATGAGACTGAATGTTGTTTGGGAGCAGCAGGCATGGAGGATTGGTGTTGGTGTGTTTTATACAGGCAGGCGGATGGGCGGAGTTTGCGTTGGATAAGAAGAGGATGGGGGTGGGCAGAGGGAAGTCATCAGACGAATGAGATGATGAAGATTTGACAGAGAGGTGACAGAGAGTTCAGCTTATAGGAAGCCTGTCGATTAGTGCCTGTGTGGCTGACAGGTGGAATCCCAGGGGCGCGTCTGTCACCGCAGTCTGCTGCCAGGCCCAGCCCCAGCACCTCCGCCACCACAGGAAACACCCATGTGCGGGGATATTCTGCAGACACGGCAGCGTCTCATTGGCCCAACCGGCAGCCCTGCCTCACAAGCAGAGCCTAGATTAAAGCTTTATTGTGCACAGAAACCAGGGTGAAAGTCGTGTTAATCCTCCACTAATACATTGCTATCAGTGATCTCTTTTTACAACCCGATCCAAACAAGCTTCCTGGAATGGGTTTTAATCTGACTGAGGGCAGAAGAAATTTTAGGGCCATGTGAAATACTACTTTTTTGTTTGTTTTTATTATGTACTGTTGCAGCAGAGCATGGGAAACTGAAAAGCACAGTGCTGAGAGGGCCTCTGCTGTTGCTAAGATCCATTAACATGCAAATCTTCCTTTTAAAAAGTTTTTTTTTCCTTTTTACTGGAAAGGCAACAGGGGCAAAAGAAAAAATCATACTGGGATGAAGAAAGCAGATATTATGGCACAAAGACGAAGCCAAACACAAATGAAAGTCTTAGAGGATTTACATAGGATCAGGAAACTTCAAATATCTCAATTTTGTTTTGTCTCTCAGATTTTTCAGTCTGCATAGTTCAGTCTTGCAAGGTTGTACAGAAGAGATGAAATAAAGATAAAGACGAACTGTTTTACGTCGAGAGTGATGAAGGAAATATTCAGCTACAGCAGTTTTAATTAATAGTGTAAAAAAATGTATGTCAGTGTAAAAATAGTTGCATTAAGCAGATCCTCTGAGCTTTACAAAGCTTTAGTGAGATCATTGGTTTGCTGGCTGGGCTGCAACTTCACTATTTTGGTTAATTGCTTTCTTAGCATCATTTTCAGCTGTTTTCACTGAGGGAGTACAGTGTCTTAGAAATAACCAAGTAAAGTAAATGCACTTCACGTGTACTTTGTTTAAAAAAAAACTGGTTTCTTTGAACTAGAACTGCATAAACAAAATACATGCCACACTGCTGAACGCACAGTCCAATCTGTAAAATATAGATCTATATCTGTGATAATGGCATTACAGAATCAAGAATAATCATAAAGCTAGGTCTCAAAAAGGACAGACATATCATATAGTATGAATGACAGATCTGAGCAATTACATAACATGCCTACATGCTGCCTATGCTAACAAGAAAGTACCTACTGTTTTTCTGTTTTATTGAAAATTGTTTACATACCCATAAACACACACATTTAAAGCATCGGATATATCTAAAATATCCTATTTATCTGGCATCTCAAGCACACATCAGGCATGTTGGCATTTTGACAAAAAGAGCATTTTTTCATTAATCCAGATTCCATTAAAATTGCGCTGGTACATGCAGAAGGTTGGTGTGGCCGAGGAGGATGCTAGGGATAGGATAAGATGCAGGTAGATGGTCCACTATAGCGATTATTGTTTGAAAATTGTGAAAATTCAAAACAAAGCTGAGAACACTTTTACAGCACTGCACATTTTAGACATATCTACAAGTTGGTCATAGAGGTTTCGATCATTCCTATGGTGATGAGTCAAAAGTGCTTTAACAACTCGCTACTGCTCACACTGTGCACAGTACAGTACCATCAACAATAAGGCACCTGAGTATAAATTCCCCAGTCATCTCAATGTTCTACATTTGTATGTCATTCAGCATTCTTTAAATGTTATGTACTTCACATATAGCGCTTTGCTGAAAGCTTCAGAAAAAAGTACAACAAATAGAAGTCCATAGATTTTGAGACAAGGCGCTGCCTGATGATTAACTTCTCTATTTTTAACACCTGTCCTAAACGCATTTGCTTCCCCAAGAGGAGTCTAATAATCTTATTATTTCAGTTATTTATTTTTATTTTATTATTCATATTATTATCTGTGTGCCTGACAACTCACTAGCTACATAAAGCTGCATAATTAAACATTGATAATTTGTTAAATACTACTATACATCCCTCCCATGCTTTTCCTTCTGCCTATTTGTTGTATGGCTGTTAACAAAGATAAGAGGACTTTGATTTCTCTCTTAGCACTTCTTAATCATCATTCACAGGTCACTGGAATATTGTCCGTGTGCTGTGACCTTTGACCTCTTGATCTCCTGACTGCTGTTTGTTTGTAATCTGCTGATCTAGGAAATTGGATGACAGCGGATTATGAAATCATTGGAATTCCTAAAATTTTGCTTGTTTTAATACAAATGTTTTTGTACCCTGCCATGTTCTGTATCCATTGCTCATAAGATTATATGAAGTCTTTATCCAGTTTCAGTTCAATGAAATGTAGACAAAATGTTTTACCACTGGTTTATCATTCACAATTTTGGAAGACAAAACTGTCTGATTGTTGCTGGATTTGTTCCCTATGTTACAGTTATATAACTCAAAAAAGTTATCCATTATTTCAAAGGGTACGAGTCTATAGTGTGTATTAGACATGTCCATATGGGGGATGGGTAGAGAGAAAAAACTTGTAAATGTTAATGTTACAGTACGATTTTCTCATGAAAGTGGCCTCTTGACATAATTATTGGTTTGAATAAACATTGTTTAAACATGGCTTTTTGAGAAACGTGAAAGTAGCTGGTTTCACGAGTAAACACATTAGAGTTGTACACGCACTTGCAGTGTAAGAGAACCCAGAGGGGATAATGGTCACTTGAGTGAGACAGATTAGCTCAAGACTCACATGTTGCATCTTTGCAGTGCCAGTTGATGCATTAGTCCTCTGAGCTGAGCTATGTAATTCCATTACATAGTTAACGTACATTACATTAGCTTGGTATAGGCCTTATTTAATGTGCTATCAGGGTTACTTTAACAACAGTATGCGTTATAGTTAAAACATGACACATAAAGAGTTTAAGTTTAAAAATGTGAAAATGAAAAAAGTTTTAAAAAAGTCAGAAAACTGTAGATTTATTTTGTGTTTGCAAAGTCTTCATTGATCGTTTGTGTTTAAAGTACATTTAGAGATTTAGAGTCCCATAGGTAACTTTTCATTTACAGTGGTTTTCTAGGTATTGCCAACAAAGTCTTAATGTCAAACACACACACAATTTAAATTAATGAATTAAATCTTAATCAATAAACTATCATCAGTTTTGCATGTGACTGCATGCAAAGAGGGTTCTTGCATTTTAGATGTGTTATGCAATGGGGATTGGGGGGGTTATAATCTGTTATATAACAATAGAGAAAGTGAAATGTAACACTCTTAAATTGGAAGATTCCAGCATTTGATTTTTACCTCTGACAGAATTCTTGTTCTTTCCAACATCTGTAAGATTTTGAATATTTAAAACTTGAAATATTGCTTAAATATCGTTAACCTTTGCGCTTGGAATGTGGTTTATACCTAAAGCAAAGGGTGTAGTGGGAATCACTGGGATTGATTGTGCTGGATTTTGATCCATCTCTTTGTTGAAGGAAGGTCTTGTAGAGAAAACAAACTTAAATGTTGGGTTTTTGCAGTCAGGGAATTTAGTCTTGGGATGATTACATTTAAGAAAAAACTGCACTAAATTTTTCCTTCATCATAATGTATAAGCATTTATTACAGACACTTAAAAAGCTAGAGTCTAACCTACTTTGAGAGCTCAATAATTTGATGGAAACATATTTGAAGGGGAAATTTTCTATTTTTTTTTAAGTTTGATACTGACAATTATTGATTAACCTGCTGAATTTTTCCTCTTATTTTATAAACCATATACTCAAAAAATTCCTTTAAAACGGCTGATTATATTCCAAAAGTAACATCATGAAACTTCTTGTTCTGTTTAACCAAAAGTCTATAAAAAGCAAAGATATTCAGTTGATTGTAGAAGCTGGACGAAGGCAGCTGCAAGCCCCAAATATGTTAGAATTTTCAAATTAAAAAGGCCTCAAGCTATAGTTCAGTGTTTAGAAATAAACATAACTGGACATAACTATAGCAAACTTTCATGATGTAATACAAACAATATGAAGCTGTTCTAAATGTAAATATAAGCGTGAACAGTTTTACAAAACAGCTCGACACAACGAAGCGAGCTGACAAGATGATGATCATTATATTCAAGCAAAAAAAAAAAAAAAGGAGAAGAGTGGCGAAAGATTCAGAAGGTCCCATACAGCAGATCTGTCAACTCCATTCAAGCAGCAGAACACAAAACAGCATTTCTATCTTACCTGTATGTTGCCCCTATTATGACATTTTGACTTTATCGTCAAGGGAAACGTTTTGAATAAATATTTCTTTTCACCCTGATTGACTGAGGAGTCGTTTCATCTTCATCAGACTGACTCACACTCTGTGATGAATGGTTTGAACTGTTTGGTACACTCTTGATTTCTCGCAGTGGAGGATATTTTTGGCACTCTGCTGTGGCAAACAGAGTGATGCACAGAGAGAGAAAAGAGAGAGAGGCTCACAGGACTCTCTCGGTAGGCAGTGTGTGAGATCTGGGGCCCTGGGGCCCTTTGGATGGCTCACGCTGAATGGGTGCCCTGGAGAGGTGACCAAGCTCATTGAGAACAGGTTACGAGGGGAAGGGAATGCTTTTGCTCTGCGTTTGGCCCCCTGACCCACTGTCCAACGTCTGCCTTGGCAGCTTTGAAACCCAACATATTTATTTGCAACGCTCTGAAGAGAGAGGGTGGAGCAGCTGTCAGAATAAAGTCATCGTCCTGCTGACAGCTTCATCTGCTGTTGAAGGGCAGCTATGACAGGCGCACAATGTCGCTGCGTCGGCCAGCCGTGGGTAAAGGCCTGTCATATGTGGACATGCTGGGAACCTCCCCTCCTTCCCCTCTCTCAAGCTCCCTTGATATGCCAGAATTATTTCTTTGGCCCAGTTAGAGACATTTTTCATCTCAGAGTATAGTACAAAGATGTCAGCTGCGTAACATGTGGGAACACTCCACGTTTATGCTTTACTGAGCCTCGGTTATCATTATGAGACATAAAGCATCAAAGAGGAATAAATCTGTAATGCCTGTCCAGATATACAATGTCATGATATTGCAGAATCATCAGTTTCACTTTTAAGTACTCTAAAGATTGATAAAGAATGTAAATTAAATCATTATACTGACCAATTTTTTATTTGTAACTTATTTATTTGGTGACATATAACATATTACACCTTGCTTTTGTCTTAGATTATATGCAGTCGATGTCTATTTTAAAAATTTGGTGGGGGGTGGGGGAGATCTAACCATACCACCATAACACTGCATGACACAATTTTATAGAAACAGATAATAACATCAAAGCTACCTTCGTATGCAGACCATCCACAGGTAATTACATTAGCAATGCTCTGGGTGATGAAAGCAGCAGCAGCAGCACCGCGACCAGCTGGCGTCATGCTAATATACACAGGGCACCCAGCATCCTTTCCTATCAATAAGTCATTATCTAAGCCATTCCACTGATGGGCGTCCAGCAGCCCTCTCTGCAGTTCCGACAAAGAGGGTGGAGAGGGCACAAGCAGGTTTGAGTGCTGGAATGCTGCCCGTGTATGAGGAGTCATTCATGCCAAAGAAAAGCAGCAAGCAGCACCACTGCAGCCATAAGAGAGCTTGTCAGACTAAAATTAGCACTCCATTTAAAAATGGAATGTGTTGGTGTGTTCTTGCACGCTCTGGTCTGAAGAGGAAGCACGATCCAAGACAAAGGTATAATTTCTAACAGGGATGGGGGACAGGTCCCTCTCATTTTCAAAAGCCTACTTTTGTGCCTTTGCCCACTTTTAAAGCTTCAGTTTTGTTTGCTCAGCCAGATCTCTCTAAACACTGTGACTATAATCAAGAGAAGCTCTGAGTTTATGAAAATGTTGACACACTCGTCTGAGTCACTTTCGGTTATTACTGACAATAAACCTTTATGAGCAGCAGCAAGTGGCTGCTTTCTTTTTCAAAATGAGCTCTCATGCACATGAATGCTCTCTCAGCTTCTTGGTGGAGACTGTTGGCTATATGCACAAGGTAGATATGCAATGTTAAATTTATATCTGGACATGAGATGCAGTCTGCAGGTTTTTGTATATTTTTCTAAAGCGTCTTTAATACAAGGTGTCATGTGAATTTAAGTTTCTGGCAGATTTGCAGTTTTGGACTTTGTGAGTGCATAATTTTGGACCAGATCCAACAGGAACCTGTACAAATTCAATAAAAGGAGAAAATAAAGTACAAGCAATCTGGGGAGGGCCTGAACACATCTAAAGAGAAGACACACACAGACTGAAAGCATTGTGATGCACATCATTTAAGATTTTAGTTAATTGTTCTTTCCCACCATGGCATCTTGAACAGCATTGAAGTAACCGGACCTAAAATAATTAGTTTAAAATTAGTATATTAAATTTATAAAATTTGCATTAAAAAAATAAGAAAAATGTAATAATTTTTTAAAATAACCTTCTGAACTAACACAAGGTAATATGAAAGAAGTATGCTCTGGTCTATCCTGATCAACTCAAGTATCGGACATACTGGCAAAATGACCCCAGACCTGCTGCAATTAACGGAGATGCTACTCCACATGGGGCAATTAGTTTTCCCAAGGGGCCACATGAAAAACTAGGACTGTTGTAGAGGGCCACATTAATACATTTATAGAGATAAAAATTAAGTGAGTTTAGCTAATTGGTAATGCCCCTCACAGCAATCCCAGGTTCACATGTGCCTAACTGAGCTGGATGAAATGGACTTTACATGATCTGCTAGAGAAAAGTTGGTCTTGGGATTACTGGTCCATTCCAAATGTACACTAAGGAGGTTCTTGCCTAATAAATCAGCAGGCAAACCCAACAGTTGACCAGCTTTGTTCACTCAAGTTACTGAGTTATTGTTTATTAGGCATTTGTTAATTTTCACAATTCACTTTATTCAAATCTGAAAACAAAGCCTGATATAGATGGATGAGCACAGCACGCGACCCACAGAGGTCCTGGTTTAAATTGATTGTGCTGTGTGCTGTGGGTCTTCCCCTGGTCTCTCTGAGCTTTCCTGTATTCTCAACTGTCCTGTTATAGCAAGGGCTAAAAAAGGCCCCAAAATATTTTGAAAAATCTGACAATATTATCTTCTAACTGAATGTTTTTAATAATGTCCCAGCTGACCGTCCAATTAGATGAACCACAAATATGAATTTTATTGAATATAGTTATGCTACAAAGTATCTCTCTTGTTACAAATTTACCAAGGAAGAACTAAGTGCATGATTCCAGAGGTCAAAGCAGTGTGTGGACCTTAGATAACTGTGGTTATCTACATGGTGCACTGCCTCCAAAAACAGCCAAGACAGGAAGAAAAAAACACTGAGGAATGTTTCTGAGCTCCACATGCTGCCACAAACTAGCTGAACAAAAGATGGACTTTGTTGCGGCACTAATTGCCCCCCATACACCCACAACATCAGCACTAAATCACTCAGCACTGTCTCCACCATCAGCTCAAATTACCATCCACCTCTAATTGATATGAACAATAACAGAAGAAAGCTTGTTAATGGTGAACATAATTGTCCTAGACAAAAAGGCCAAACACCACAAATCACACTTTACAGCAGGAGCGAGCAGAAGGCGACGTCTGGGCTGCAGCCAGTGAGCTGGGAGAGATATTTCACTATAGATATCCATCTACCACCTGAATCACATTTCATTACTGGGTCACCCACTGAGCAGAACCCTGGACGCCAGAAGCTCCACTTAAACCTAATACACAACATGGCATTGTAAGTAGATTTAACGTTTATGAGTGGATATGACATAGGTAACAACTTGACTGTTCGTGTGCATATTGAAAGGGCAACAGTGTGTGTATAACTAAGCGTATAAGTATGCTCTGTAAAATGTATTTGCAGAATATATTTAATTCATAGATAAGTAAGAAATCCATGTTCATTATTTTTAAGGATCGCCTAAGGACTTTCCATTAGTGCGCGTACTTTTGCTTTTATTACATTTGGCACAACAGTAAATAAGTGCAGTCTGTTGGAGATGTTAAATGAGGTAGACAAGGCTTAAATCCTTCACTGTGCTGATAACTGGCACACTACCCTTTCTCTTTCTAACACACTGCTGAGAGGAGGCGGGTTAACCATCAGCTATGATGTGTAACTGAAGATCCAACCCCCCGGCTTTACTCCTCACACCCTCCCAACCCCCCCGTCACTGCCGCCACCACTACACCCACCTCCCCCATATCCCAGCCCTCCTCTCCCCTCCCCTCCTAGCTTCCCCTGCTGCTTGGGGTGGTCTCTGCTTCTACTGTCACCAAGCTGCTGGTCTTTCAGCTGTCCCGATCGCTTCCCTCCCGGCTTTTTTTTTTGCCGCTCTCTTGCACGTCACAAGATTACTGAAGCAGTGCTGACATCTCTATCAACCTGACCTAATACTCTGCCCTTTTCCCTCTCCTCCTCCTCCTCCTCCTCCTCCAGCACTCCAGAATCCATCACACACTGGCTTGAGCCAAACATAAAAAAATGAACAATGAGCAGAAAATTAAAAAAAGAAAATATATTGCAGAAAACCAGACATTGTATAAACATTTTACTTCCTCCAGCCTTTAAAAGTAATTTAGATAAAACTGCTCTATCACATCTCTGAAAGGCATTTCCAGGAGGTAGGTAGTGGTTTGACTGGCTAAGGTATTATCTACTGTGCAGCCATGATTTTTAAAATTAAATACGTTCATTCTCACTAATCCATCCTTTTTTTTTTCTTTTCTTTTTTTTGTTTCGGCTGTATAGCAAAGCAGCTTTTTGTTCCACTACATTGATTTGAGAACTATGCGATGACACAAATGTATCAGAATTAATCAATAGTATGTACTGGGTGCTTCTGATTTGGAGATTTTAAGATTGCCAAGTGATACTTGATCTTTCTGTGATTACTGGAGTAAAATATTGTATTACTTCTCACTTCTGCAGAGAGGCATTTTCCCCTTGTTTAACACAGGAATCATTAATTCAACAAGATGCAGCGCAGGTCCAAATACAGATATGCTACAGTTCTATGGCTTGAAATTATACCCTACTTTCATAACCTGTGTAAAATACGTGAAAGAAATGAAGGAGAGATACAGTATAAAGAAAGACAATGTTCCTGTGTTTTTAATGCCAAGGATAAAAACACTGATATATCCTGGGCATTTCTTGTAACCACAGACATTACCGAGGGTAATGAGTAAAGCACTCTGCTTATACAGGGAGTGCAGAATTATTAGGCAAATGAGTATTTTGTCCACTTCATCCTCTTCATGCATGTTGTCTTACTCCAAGCTGTATAGGCTCGAAAGCCTACTACCAATTAAGCATATTAGGTGATGTGCATCTCTGTAATGAGAAGGGGTGTGGTCTAATGACATCAACACCCTATATCAGGTGTGCATAATTATTAGGCAACGTCCTTTCCTTTGGCAAAATGGGTCAAAAGAAGGACTTGACAGGCTCAGAAAAGTCAAAAATAGTGAGATATCTTGCAGAGGGATGCAGCAGTCTCAAAATTGCAAAGCTTCTGAAGCGTGATCATCGAACAATCAAGCGTTTCATTCAAAATAGTCAACAGGGTCTCAAGAAGCGTGTGGAAAAACCAAGGCGCAAAATAACTGCCCATGAACTGAGAAAAGTCAAGCGTGCAGCTTCCAGGATGCCACTTGCCACCAGTTTGGCCATATTTCAGAGCTGCAACATCACTGGAGTGCCCAAAAGCACAAGGTGTGCAATACTCAGAGACATGGCCAAGGTAAGAAAGGCTGAAAGACGACCACCACTGAACAAGACACACAAGCTGAAACGTCAAGACTGGGCCAAGAAATATCTCAAGACTGGTTTTTCTAAGGTTTTATGGACTGATGAAATGAGAGTGAGTCTTGATGGGCCAGATGGATGGGCCCGTGGCTGGATTGGTAAAGGGCAGAGAGCTCCAGTCCCACTCAGACGCCAGCAAGGTGGAGGTGGAGTACTGGTTTGGGCTGGTATCATCAAAGATGAGCTTGTGGGGCCTTTTCGGGTTGAGGATGGAGTCAAGCTCAACTCCCAGTCCTACTGCCAGTTTCTGGAAGACACCTTCTTCAAGCAGTGGTACAGGAAGAAGTCTGCATCCTTCAAGAAAAACATGATTTTCATGCAGGACAATGCTCCATCACACGCGTCCAAGTACTCCACAGCGTGGCTGGCAAGAAAGGGTATAAAAGAAGAAAAACTAATGACATGGCCTCCTTGTTCACCTGATCTGAACCCCATTGAGAACCTGTGGTCCATCATCAAATGTGAGATTTACAAGGAGGGACAACAGTACACATCTCTGAACAGTGTCTGGGAGGCTGTGGTTGCTGCTGCACGCAATGTTGATGGTGAACAGATCAAAACACTGACAGAATCCATGGATGGCAGGCTTTTGAGTGTCCTTGCAAAGAAAGGTGGCTATATTGGTCGCTGATTTGTTTTTGTTTTGTTTTTGAATGTCAGAAATGTATATTTGTGAATGTGGAGATGTTATATTGGTTTCACTGGTAAAAATAAATAATTGAAATGAATATATTTGTTTTTTGTTAAGTTGCCTAATAATTATGCACAGTAATAGTCACCTGCACACACAGATATCCCCCTAAAATAGCTAAAACTAAAAACTACTTCCGAAAACATTCAGCTTTAATATTAATGAGTTTTTTGGGTTCATTGAGAACATGGTTGTTGTTCAATAATAAAATTATTCCTCAAAAATACAACTTGCCTAATAATTCTGCACTCCCTGTACATACTGACATCGACTGGAAAAGTTTGAATGTGCCCGGGGTTGTTTTGGCTACAAATTTGCCCTTCAGATTTAATATAAGTCCCTTTCACCTCACCGCCGCTGAGTGTTAATGATAAGCAGTCTGAAAATCAAACCAAGGACAACTATGTCCACACCTTTGTTAGGATTAGGCAGGACCACTGTGAAAGTTTACTGCCTGTAAAACAAAATCAATATGAAATGTGGACAAGTGTATGAATTGTATTATGTGCAAGTACGTTTAATTGAAATAAAGGTACTCATGTCTCTATTACGCCACTACATCAGCTAACAGAGCGAGGACAGTCATTATAGTGTATCTACAACGTATTCAACTAGTGCCAAAAACAACATCACAAGATCAGTGTAGATACAGGGTGCTATGCATAGTCTTTCATGGCTGAAGTCTAGTATTGTCCTGCATCTTCTTTCTTAGCATGTCTGACACAATTATCACCTGTCTGTATCTCTCTGCTATGGATAAAAAAGGAGTGCCTGTAATTTTAATGTTCTGCTGAATGAAGAGATTCCAATTCTGTTCTCTTTTCACAAGTTATATTGAATTTAATCCACTGAATGCCGTCTTTGCTTGCTGGCTTCATTCATCCAATCACCCCCCCAGTGTTAGCTTTTGAGATTTGAGAGGGGAATGATTTTCATCTGCAAACAAACTGCAGTTCTCGATAGAATTCCTCTGTCGGTCAAAACTGAGTGTTGTTATTAAGCAACTTAAAATGACACAGTCTGCAGAGGGGCCTGCCAGTGGAAAGATGCTGTCCATTAGCTGTCAACAATGACCACTGGGTCTACCCTCCCATGGGACTGGCAAGCAAGGCATCGTCTCATCCTGAGTCTGGCTGAGAGATCACACAGGCTCCATTGTCTCAAGCAGCCTGGGGTCTTATTGTAGCAGCGCCTCTGGGAAAGGACGAGCCTTCACGTACGTGGTCTGTTAAAGAATGGGCTTTCTCCAGGCTAAGGCCATGAAAACTGTAAGGGATGAATTTAGGGGAACACAGAGAGGCTACGGAGTAGATTTGGAATAGGGGCACCCCTCCTTAGAGGAGTTTGGAGTCCCCTTCCAGACCTCCCTCTCCCTCTCCCGGTGCTGACCTCTCTTCTCCACCTCTGTTTAATAATGCCTGGGCCTTGGTCATTATTTTGGGCAGATGGAGACGGGGGCAGGCAGTGAAAGGAGTTGGTGTCACTCCTGAGGAGAGGATGGTAGGGATGACAGAGAAGAAAAAGCGAATCAGAGAAAAGATCAAAAGCAGAAGCTCGCCTTTCACTCGCCTGAAAGCGCTAAAGAGGATAAGGAACGATCAGGCCTGGGGTCTCCTGTCCTCTCTGGCAATTAGACTCAGCTGATGGAGAGAAAGGCGTGAATGGCAGGGTTCAAGGCCCTCTCTAGGACTCACACAACGGGAAGGAGTTTTTTCCCCAACGCCTCCTTTATCTTCCTCTCCTTTCAGAGTGTCAGAAATGCAGCTGAAATATCTCTCCAAAAAGACAGCACAATCCCCAATGCCAAACCTTAATCACGGTGGCTGATGAGATTGAGGGGGGGAGCATTTGAGAGAAAACACACATTCTTTTCACAATTCATCTTTACACTTTATATGAGACCAGGATTCAAGGGCAGTATAGTAGGTTTTTATGCGATAATTAAATAGAACAAATAAGGGTACACATTTTTATGACAAGAAGAGGACATATTAACTACCAATAAATCACGAGATCTGATTATGTTTAAAAAGTTTCTTAAGGGCTGGAGATGTGGACAAAAACTGGACCAAAATCCATTTATTCCACATTCATTTTCAAGCAAAAAATGGATTACTTAAAAAATAGAAAACCTAAATGTTTAAACCATGATGCAACCATAAAAGAAAGTGAACTCAGTGAGAAAGCTTAACAAATTAGTATTCATGCATCAGTAAATAAATGTAACTTGAGGGGCAGGAATGAAGGGTTTGTACAATGACTTGGTCTGTTTCATACAATTTAGTATTCATTTTTTGACTAGAGAGCTGTCTTGGGCACGGGCACGGCAACATTTCCCACAGGAACCTATTACCATCTTCTACATATGCAAGAGTTTCAATAAGCCGTCTATCATCCTCACAGAGGGACACGCAGCTTTTCCTACAACTTTAACAGCTTGTCATAAAAGGCGCACAGGGGATTTCAATTACTCAGGTCATCAGAGAGTGAAGAAACAGTATTTGGGTCACATGTATTGTATCTGAGCATATACTTTTTGGTAACGGTTCTGAAAAATCCATTTGTAAAACAAGGAAAAATGAAATGGCTAAGGTTAGTGTAGTTAAACAGCACGAAACAAAAAGAAAACATTTGGGGGATTAGATGCTTTTAAAAAGTAGCTTTTTCTTGGGCTCATTCTTTCAGAAGGGTATTTTGGCCTTGCAGTCCAGACCCCAGATCTCTGTAGATACACCTGCAGCGGAGAATAGAAAGGCTCTGGACAGAACTGAGTCAGACATCAATTTTCAGTATGGCCTGCAGACAGAAGATGACTCCCCCTGCCAGTCTGCTGCTCCTACTTGGCCTCTCATAGGCAAATCCTCCCTGGGAGGAAAGCTGAGAAGAGTCCCACACACCATTAGCATCACCGGCAGCATTTCTGTACACCAACAACAGCTCCTGTGAGAATCTGCTTGAAAGAGACCAGCTGCAGTGACTTGGAGGTCATAGAACTGCCTGTGCAGGAAAGCATTCCACAGCTGAACCTGGATTTGCTAGGTCTCTGTCAGAACAGAACAGAGTCAGATGTTTCTTATGCTCTTGGCAGCGAGGGAGGCAGACGGATGCTCCCTCTCAAAGCAGTCAGGGCTGTAGTTCCACTTGCAATCATCCAACATTTTCAGCAAAGGCAGACTGGGAGTGACCCTGTCTACTGCCAGGATCAACTGGACGCACACTGACCCACAGATGGCCTACAACTTCAAACAGGCTAATAACAACCTGAGCACTCCTACGATTAATCCTCCATCATGCATTATGGAAAAGTAGTCTCATTCTTCCAGTACAGAAAGGACTCTATCAATTCCACATCTGACCCCAGTGGCCAGAACAGCCAGATGCAAGACCTAACATGATAATTCTCAACATGCTTTGCACCTGCTTCAAACAATACTTATCATGAGCACTATCAATAATTAACTTTCTGATTCACCAGCCAAAGGAACATATTCATCTGCCAAGTATGATTTTACTAGATAAAATAATGCACTTTGTGTCCCAAACACTTCTTTCAATAACCTGCTCTGATGCAGCAGTTGCTATGGATCCTGTTTGCTTCTTTGCCTAGTTTTCCTTTGCATTTATGCCAGAGGGACATCAAAACAACTTGTGTCTCTTTCTACCATCACCAGATACAAATTATCCAACAACCTACCTGTGTGATGACCTGCTGGAAGCTGCATAATCGCTGCCTGTTGTGGCACAAATTAGGCTTCTAGTCCTTGGTTACACCTGATGCCCATGGCCCCGGGCCTGTGGGAAGGTGATGATCTAAGCAGTGTGCCAGGAAGCGTAAGTTCTGCAAAAAGAGTATTGTTAGGCTAAAACACACACCCTGGCCATCTTTCCCTTTAATATAGAGAGTTTGAGCCATTGTTGCATTTTTTAAAATAACTGACTGTGTCAGAAAATACACTCTCCTAGCAGTGCCACATTTTCCTCCTCTCATTTTAGACTGAGCAAAGACTAGGAATAACAGTGACTCATTATTCCATCCTGAGGGTCAAAGTGCCATTACATGGGATATAAGCAAGTGTTAGTATGCAAATGTTAGCACCTATATATTGTAGGTGGTAATTTAGGGTTAGGGTTCATGTTTTTGTCAATTTTTATTTATTAATTCCTTTAAAACAATTCTATATTTTGTTTTGATGAAAATAAAACCTCTAATCTCACAAGATTTAAATCTATAAGATAAATCTGATGATTACAGATTACAGAATTATTATAATCAATAAATTGTGTAAATGCCTTAGACTGGCTTCAGTGAGCACTGACCTATAGCTCACACTCGGTTAGCTTGAAGCTCAGTTTGAGGCGGAGGAAGGTATGATTATCAGCCACAAAATTTGGGGTTGGGGAGGAGATATTGCTCCAAGAGATGGAGGTAACTTGTGGCTTTATTCACAGGTTGGGTGAGGGTGGAGTGGGAGACTGACAACATTTACTGGTGGTGACAAAACAATAAGACTGAGAATACAAGAGGCAGACATTAGCTTTCTCTCAAGGCTGCCTCCGTCCGTCCTTAGATGGGGTGCGGAGCTCAGTCATTCAGGACATATTCAGAATAGAGCCACTTCTCCTTCATATTTAAAGGAGCAAGTTGAGGTGTTTTGTGCATCATCTGGAATGCTTCCCGGACATCTCAAAGGAGACATGTAACAGGCATGTCCAAAAACAAAACCTTGGGACAAAACTGCGACACATCGATGGACAGAAACGATATCTCTTGACTGTTTTGTTAATGACTCGGTATCCTCTTAAGCTGAAGAAGTGGTGGGGGAGAGATAGGGGAGATTATGGCATCTCTGCTTAGTCCACAACCCCCCACAACCTGGACAAGCAAGAGAAAATGGATTGATTGATGTTAAATTGTAACCTTTAACATATAAGAGTTGATTACTTTGAAATTAGGGTTTCATTGTTTAAACCCTTTGAACAGTGTACCAGTGCAGTCGGGTGGGTTCCTCTGGGAAATTCAGCTGACCTTAAGGAGCAGTGGGCAGGCAGCATGCAATACCTGGAGACCAAATCTCCAGTGCTAAAAATCCTTAATCTTAAAAGAGACTTAGGCTGCAGTTAAACGTTTTTTAAAAAAAACTAAAAAGAAAACTACAGGATAACTATTCTAGTATTACAGGGAATTTATGACATACTGAGCAACAATTTAGACATCTGAAGGAAATCTGGAAATAATTTGTACTTCAAATATCATTAACCACTGGGAACATCTTCTGTTATTAAAAGGTACAGCATGGGCATACAACTAGCCAAAAATAGCTTCCAGGAAGATGGTTGATGACTTCTGCTTCACATACAAGTTGTAATGTGATTTTAGTTGCCCATTTGTTGTTCATTTTCAAACTTGGTTGTTTCTTTTAAATTTTAGGCTTCTTAAATAATTATGTCGGTCAACAATGTTGGCCTCAGCTGTTGTTCACCTCACCAACTATGCTGCATGTGGGGGAAATAATTATTTGATCCACTGCTGAATTTATAAGTTTGCTCACTTACAAAGAAATGAACATTCTCTATTTTTTATGGCTAGTTTCATTTTAATGGTGAGAGACAATTCAATTCAATTGTATTTATACAACACCAAATCATAACATCAATCGACTCAAGGCGACAGAAGAGAGAATATCAAACAAATTTTAAAAAAAAAGTTATAAATTGATTTGATTTGAAATGTTTACAGAAATTCCTTTTTTGACTACTGCTTGGCAACTTAAAGCATCAACTCTTTTCATGGATTTCCTATAGTCTGGAGACTGGGGTATACATGTGACTTCTTGAGCATGGGGGACCTCACGGTTTTGCAAGACTTCAGTTCATTACAGCAGTGTGTTACAAGTAGTGTTCTTTGTGACTGTGGTCCCAACAGCCCAAAACTCCACAGATCGTCCTGTCTAGTTTTGGGCCGATCCACCACCTTTCTCATAATCTTGCCTCACTCTAGGATATCTGTGTCCTAGATGGCTTCTACAACAATAAGGATAAGAAAAATGAATATGACTGAGCAGAAATCAGGATTTGATTACGAAGACTGATTCTCATCCCAGACTTTGCAAAACTGTTGTAAAAGGAAAGAAATGAGGTTGCAATAGCTTACTAAATGTAATTTCTAAACAATTGCAATGCCTCAAAAGAAAGGATAAATTGCTGAAATGGACAAACTGTTAAACGTAATGGCTAAATAAGTGAAATGCCATGCTTCAGCCACAATCAAATGGAACATTGACAGTACTTTTATAGTCACTTGCTGCTGGGAGCCATAGATCTTAGGTTGGCCACTTTAAAGATAATACTAGAAAACATTTTATATGAACTGATTCAAATGGTTGCAAGAGGTTTTCCAACTTTGAAACATAACTAAAGATCTTAATAACAGGCTGCACAAACAACCAATGGGGTCCTTGTTTGGGGAGGTCAGAAACAGGTACTTAAGTGCTGCATCACATGACCAAATGAGTGTTTATCCACATCTAAAAATTGCCTTTAATAAATAAACAATATAGCACAATATAGTTTGAGTGCTGACTACTAAAAATGCCAGTGTCCAGCTATTTCAAGAAATTATTTATTGGTTTAAAATTTAACATCCTGTATTATTTATTTATTTATTTATTGTCATTGTCAAGAACAATGAAATTGCGTTTGGGGCTTCCATACAACCCCAAAAAAAAGAAGAAAATAATAAATACCCCTTAAAACCCAAGTGTACATATTTAACCCAGTGTGACTCCAATGCAATAAGACAATCCTTAGCAATAATGTTCGTAGAAATTCAGACAAAGACCTGAGAAACATGACAAAATACAACAATGCAACCCATTCAATATTATTGTACTGTGAGATATGATATCAGATATGATAGTTATCTATTTAAGAAAGAGGGGGGGGGGGGGGGGGGGGGGCAGGAGGGGGAAGAGAATAAAGATATGATGCACCAATGCAGACCAGTTCATTGCTATTAAGAAGTTGGATATGGTTATTGTCCGTGAGAGGGGGGCAGAGAGTTCAGGAGCCTCACAGCCTGTGGATACAGGCTGTTGGCCAGTCTGGATGTTCTGGCCTGTATAGACCTGTACCTTCTCCCTGAGGGCAGCAGATGGAAAATGTGGCGCGCAGGGTGATGTTGGTCCCGCAGGATACTGTGCACCCTCCTCAGACAGCGAGTGGGGAAGATATTACTGATCTCTGGCAGAATTGTTCCTCAGAAGGAACAAATGCATTTTGCGCCAGGAAAGTCCACAAATACTAAAAGACATTTTTTGGTTTTTATTTGAGATTTGTTTATGACACAAAATATCTTCCCCAACCTTTAATCTTTAAGATAAAACAACAGAAATCTTAACATCTTACTGAGAGTTTAGCATTTCTGAAAGTTTATTTTTATGGCTAAAAAAAAAATTCAAATACAAATGTGTTTTGATGTAATTACTTTAAATAATTGCACAATGGAATAGGTGCATCACACACACATCCCAAACATCAATGGATCCTCCCAGTTGAAAAGGAGCAAAAGCTATAGACAAAAATAAACACTTCAGATTTAAATATGGCAACAAAGACAAAAACGCCTCTAAGTGCTTCAATTGAATTCAAATGTTTTGGAGGCCACAACAAGGTCTACTGTCTTGCACAGAACTTTTCTCTGTGGGTCAATACGTACTGTGTATCTTACCTGACAGTGCTGATTTTAACAGAATTTTAGGGGGGAAATCTGTAGTATATTTAGGGAGTATCTGATGCAAAACAACAACAAACACAGACAAAAGGCCAACATAACATCACTGTGTCGTTCTCACAAAAACTATTTTGCATCTCCTCTGTCAATCAGAGCTCTGAGCTGTTCATTGCCCCAGGCTCATTTGGATCAAGGTCTTTGATGTTGGCCTGCTCCGGGACATCACAGTCGAGCCACAGCCTGTGGGCAGCAGCACAGCTAGTGCACACTGCGCCTGTGATTTACCTGGACCCAGACTCCCTGTGGGATTGTAGAAACTACAGGGGGTGGTAGAAGAAGTGTGGTGTGTCCGCATGGTCAAACTCATGCTCATTAATACATACAACTAATGAATGTTGATTGACAAAGGAAAAGAATTATGAGAAGTAAAAAAAAAACAAAAAAAAACTTGCCAAGGTGTTTCTATAAAATGACATTTATATCGAAATGCTTCCTAGTGCTGTAGTACTAACAACACACGTCTTTTTGTGCATTTCTTTGGATGTTCAAAGAGGTTCAGGCTTAACTAACACTTGTCATAAAGAATAGCCTTAAAAAGGCTGAAACCTGCTGGTTATTATAATAAAGCTGTTCCCTATTCTGCAAGTGCTGCTGTATCTTCAACCTCTTGTTCTTCTCCATGCACCTTGGAAGTGGGTGAAGTTGTTCTAGAAACCCCCATTCTGTTTCTCTAGATGGCCTCATTGTCTGAGTTGCGAAGCAGTTCTTTGGACATGTACTGAGTACTGATTTAAAAAAAATCTGTTGAATTAAAAACAAAAGTGCAGACAAATCACTTTAAATGCAAAATCAATGCACATATGTCTTACTATTTGACTGATATAGCATACAGCAGGAAAGAAAATTGACTTTTTTTATTTTGGCTGTTTGTTCGTAGTCTTACCCTTTGGTAATTATTTCTTGTTGTGTTCAGCCACTCACAGATATTTCCGACTTGCTAGATGCTTCATCTCTCCGTGACATTTGAGATTTGTTGCCAGTGTGCCTGACATTCTGAATTTTTGATTCAGACCTTGTGGGCAGAATATGCTTTAAAATGTTAGATTCCTTCTAACGGAGTCTACAGTAATTCACCTTAAAGCTCCTTAAAGTCTTCCAGTATTGGGTTTGCTTCAACAGTGCTACAGATAGCTGTATCTAAACTGCTATCTGAACTAGATTTCCCAAAAATCTAGTGTTTGAACACACAGTTCAAACACTAGAACAAAAACCCATTTTTTGTGGTGCCATTCAAAATCATATTTAACTGTCTAATGCAAGTATTCAGTCACCCAAATATATGGCAGCAATGCAGTGTAGACATGGTCAAGATGATCTGCTGAAGTTCAAGTAGTGTTGCTGACCATGCCCACTCCTTTATGACCACAGTGTACCCATTTTCTGATGACAGCTTCCAGCAGGATAACTTGTTACAAATAGGATATAACGTCACAAAGCTAAGATCTTCACAAACTGGTTTCTTGAACATGCCAATAAATTCATTGCACCCAAATGTCCTCCACAGTCATCAGATCTCAGTCCAATGGAGCAACTTTGGGGTGCGGTCGAGAGTAAGCTTCACATCATGGACATACAGCTGACTGTGTGATGCTATCATACCAAAATCTCAGGAATGCTTCCAGCACCTTGTTGAATCTGTGCCACAAAGAATTAAGGCAGTTCTGAAGGTAAAATTGGTTCCAGCACAGTATTGGTAAGTTGTAGCTGATAAAGTGTCCCATGAGTGTAGACCCTCCTGAGAACTAGCCTATTCATTTCTGTCCTCTGTAATAGACATTGGTTTTTGGTCAATATCTTTTAACTTATTTGAGCTACTAAATAGAGGACATCCTAAGCTTTCCACTGATATCTCAATAATAATAATCATGTGTTCGGGTGGCCTCTTTTAGCTCCAAAGAGGAAGTAAATCACAAAAAAGTTCAAGGGGAAGATTCTCTTTTCCTTGGTTCTCAGAATATGAAAACTTCAATTTTACTTGGAGTAACACTGTAAAGCAGTGTGTAGCCTTCCATTCATGTCTTCTATGACACGACTTTTGTCTATTACAGTTAAAATAATTGAGCTTAAACTTGGAAATTAATAGATTTTTACAATACTGGCGGTATATTGAAAAAAATAAAACACTGAAATGATACGAAACGTACCCCTAATTACATTACAAATTTTACAAGACATGCTTCAAAAGGCACCATCTCAACAAACACAGTAGAAAAGCTCTATAACTAACTCGAGGTTTGGAAGACTTGCTTTAGAAGTCAGCCTCAAGTTGCAACTCATGGTACTGCCAGAAGGGTTGTTTTTTTTAACCTCACAAAGACCAGTTTGTTTGACAATTGTGATCACAGTGTACTTTGCCAGGGTCTGGTTAAGCATCCCATGACCTGGCCCTCTCAAGGAGGTGGGATGAGGCATGATTCAGTTGAACTTTGGCACATTAGGCATGTAGTGTGATAAATATATCAGGTATGTTAGAAGGCAGAGTGCCACTACTTCCAAAAATTGCCTCAATTAATGGAATCAAAGCACTTTAGTGATACAATATAGCAGACCTACATCAGGCGTATTCTGGAGCAACGGCTGAGTGTGAATGAATGCGTTTGTGGGTCAGTTGGCGAGGTTCCCCTGACAGAGCTCTTTGGTGTATTAGATAAATGCAAGTCCCTGGTCTTTTTGTGCTTGCTTTTTATAAGACTTTTATAACTTTTGACCAAATGTCATATTCGATGACAGCGGTAAAGAGACATTTCTAGAGCATAGGTGCAAACTATCAATTTAGAGCCATATTAATAATAATAGCCAAATAAATGGGAAATATACCAGGCTTTAAAAAAAAAGAAACATTTTTACGTTAACAAAGTGTCTAAAAATCCCTTGAAACTACAAAATCCCAAGATGGTGCTTTGTTTTCTTTGACAATGTGACACACTGTCTGGAGACTGTTATCCAACTGAAATTGATAAGTTTCAACGTGCTGATCTGATTCCCAGCCAGCCTACTTTATCAAAACATATTAGCTGATTAACAGTTGCTGAGAAGAGGTCAACAGCAATGATGGTAACGATAATTATTCTCATCATCAGAACAATTTTGTGATAATTATACATCTCTTGTGATGAGAGGTAATATTTGGAAACAGGAAGACACAGCTGAAAAAATGAACAGATGTGATCACACTATTTTACAAGTAGCTGACTACATGCATTGATCTGAGCTGTGTTTTTATTGGAACCAATAAGATCTCTGCGCAGAGGTAAACACGTTCAACATACTTAAAAAAAACAAACAAAAAACAAACATAGTCATACATATTACTAAAGTTTTGACAGGCAGCCAGAAGTTAAAATAAAATGTCATATGACTTGACATAGGAATTGAGACACAAGCCAAGCAGTCGAGCTTCCTGCTAAGCAAACGGTCTTGTGCAGTGATGGGAATCATTTAAGTGCCCATTAGATCGTTTCCCACCTACACACACTCTCTCACACACACACACACACACACACACACACACACACACACAGAGTTCATACTGAATTTAGTTATTAATGACTTAATAAAAACTGTTAAGGATAATATTGCGCATCCACAGCTTCACATGCAGCGCGCCTCTCTGCACACATCCAAACACAGGCACAGCTGAATGTTCTCTGGTCCGATATTGAGTTATGACAAGTCTTTCGAGACCTACTGGCCACAGTATATGTGGTTCATCATAATGCAGGTGCCACGTCACATTAGTCTCCACGTGTGAACCATGATTTTACTTGGTAATTCTGAAGCCTTTCGCTGCCTATACATATTCATGCTGAGCCTATAAGTGTCAAATTGAAATGTCCTTCCAGTGTCCTTGACAGCAGGTTATTAATATTGAATACCCAAATCAACATTATAACTAGATGAAGAGATATGCAGGTCATCACCTGCCACAGTCTCCACACCTTCTGTCCTCAGACAGTTGGACAAATCATCAAATTATTGCATATATTGTGTAGCACCGTCCAGGGTATTATATGCATATCGCATTGAGCAGCTATTTGTCAACAGGAAGTTAATAAAACAATACAATGTTAACAAGACTCAATTATACTCAAATGCGATATCTAATGAGGTCAATCCTCAAATAGATTTGTAAAAAAATGTATACAAAAACATTGTTCTTGTATTACTTGAAACCAGGTTTCCTCTAATTTTCCTCATTTCTCATTTAAGAGGCAGCTAACTGAGAGCCCACGCGCTCTGACTTAAAAGCCATAAAACCCAGGGTATTACTCAGAACAGCAACATCTTAACTATTCCAATTCTCCAATCCTTAAATTAGTGAGGCTGTTGTTGCTTGTGGCTGGTTTTAAAATCTACCTCCTGAGCCGTGTGCAGCCCAGTACCAGAGGATTGTCTGGCTGCTGTGCTTGATAGGATGCTGGCTGCAGGCATCTCGTCACAGCAGCTGAGAGGTCAGGCAGGTCCTCCTGCTTGTGGCGACGCCCAAGGGCCATCAACGCAGCGGGGAGCCCAGGCGCCGGTGAGGTCTCACACGGCTTTGCCTTGCTTCATGAAAGCCTAATGAAGAGAGGGGGCTCTGAAATGGTGCTGTTAGACGCCCACAATCCTGCAGCAAGGGAGCAGGGAGAGGATAGATGATGCTTGCAGATGAATTCAAAGAGATGCAGCACAGAGCTGAGAGAGTAGAGGCAGATAACATACCGCCAAGTGTTTGTGTGCAGATTTATTGCTGTTAGAAATGAAGGACACAGTCTTCTTCAGTGATTGCCAATAATAAATAAAGTGTGTACAGAAGTGGCCCCACCCCACTAACAAGCAAAGAGTAAAAACAACAGAGTACAGTCCTCTGTATAGAATGTATGAAAGCAATCTAAAAACTTAATGTAGGCACATATCCTTGCATGTAAAAATAGGCCCATATATCATGCAAAAATAAAATTAGTCACCATTTTATGAGCATATCACTTTATCTATGCTTAAAGATAAAGGAATATGATGCATAATTTGTGGCCAACTTTACATTATCCATTTATATAAACATATAAAAAGGTGCAAGTTAAAATAATTGCGCCTGTAAATCATCACTAACATTTAAAACCAGAGACCTTGCACTTCCAGAAAAATATACCTTTTTTAAGTAACATGTTTAATTCGAAATTTACTGTAAAGATTATTTCTCTTAAATTGCATAAAAGATTTTAAGTATGTTACGTAAATTAAAATATGTACAGGACAAACATGTATAATCATATTACAAACCAATATTACAGTTGAGTTCCAGATGGCACAGCCCGAGGCGAAGAATATAAATTAAAGCAGCTTCTAATTATCAATCTTTAAGAGTAAACTGTACATAGAATGCACAGACATTAGTAAATATTTAAAGTAATCTGTGAAAAGTCCTCAGTAAGGACATCTTTGGCTGAAAGCTGTTTAGGTGCTGGTTGAATGAGGCAGTGAATGAGGATTCGTGCCGGCTGAACAACCTGAAACCAACTCCAAGTGAGAGACCGCAGCGCTCAGACAGTTCCTCCATCCTCCTGAAAGTGTTTTTAGGTGGGAATCCCACACACAGCAGCATCGGGTCCAGTATTCATACAGTCTTCCATCCACAGTGCATTCTACAAGACTTTCTTCTTCCTGCTCCCTCTCAGCTCACTGTACTGAACCTGGAAATCATCACATTTTATAAATTTAAAATATCAAACAAAAGTACCTTAGACAACAACAGACATCACTCAACAGAAGCAAGCAGTTTAAATTCTTCCCATTTATGAAGTGAAAAGCAGCGAGTTCTTAAGGTTCATTACAGGGTGCGTACTTTGATATTCTGATAATGGAACGGTATATTATTTTGTACACAGTGGTCAAAAAAAGATTAGTTTAAAAGTTTAGGATACTTTCATCATTAAGTAAAATTAAAATGTGTTTTCTTCACTTGTTGTAATATTTTTTTGCAAATGAGAAGAAGAAAGTTCTGTCACTACCAGCACTGAGAGGGAGACCCATAGTCATCGTTCATACACAACAACAACAAAACAGAGATACTGGAAAGTCACCGTTACGCAACCCAGTGGCCCAAGGGCATTGTAGAAGGAGAAGAGACAAACGGGGTCAAACAGCTTAGAGAGACAGGGACTGTGAGGAGCAGAGACGACGGCGGGTAAAAAGAGAGAAGACAGAAAGGAGAGTGCGAAGAAAGAGAGGAGAGGTCAGCACGGAGATCATGTGCAAGAGGAGGAATGAAAAAGAAACTTGTGAATAGTACTCACTTAAAAAAAACAATGTTTATATAGCTTATAGGTGCAAGGTAACCATTTTGAATCTTACTGAATGTAAGATTCAGTAGGACCCCATAACACTCACGACAGCTTTTGAAGCTGAAGTGTTGGTAAGTACGAACAGGAGACACCAGCAGCAGCAGCGTCTCCCGTCTCAGCCTGGGAACAGCCTGCGTTACAAAGCTGCTAAGCAGCAGACCTCCACCAGGGATGTATCGGGACCAAAACACAACCAAAATTATACAGGGCTACATAATTATACAGATGGAGCTAATTATACAGACAAGAGTAAAGAATGCCTGGGAGTTGTTGTAGTAAGATGCAAAGCTAGCTGGCTCTGGGATTTTGGGCTTCCTGGCCGGCTGATCCAGCGGAGCTTACCTTCTGCACATCTGAAGGCACCCTCGACAGGAAATCAAGCACTTCATTGTTGTCAATGCTGTACGGGTTCCGTAATTTCTTGGTGAATTTATTGATACCTAAAACAAAAGTTCACACCAACATATCATTAACACTAGTCTCCTGTGGCTGTGCTCTTTGTTTCCATACAAACAAATACTTGCAGGGGAGACTCATGCTGTCCAAGAAATATTGCTTTGAGTATCCCCAGTATGTGCCTTTTTTGTTGTGTTATTGTCACTTTTTATAGCTGGAAGACTTACACCACTTTACACTCCAGTCATTCAGCCAATAAATTTATCCAGTAAAAGTCTTAACAATAGGATATACATCATAGTCAACATCACTAACATAATAAGTTGCAAATGTTAAAAAGACACAGCCGGAAACATATGGAGCAAATACTCCTTCGGCCTTACATAGCTGCTGGATAATAGAAAGATTCAAACAAAAGAGATAAAATTAAAGTAGAGGAGGGGCTTTTTTCTACGACAAACACTTACAATAGTGGAAAAAGATTTTTGTCATCAACACAAAACAATGAACACAAAAGAAATGAAATAATTACCACATCTACAACTCACCCCATATTAAAACTATGTAGCGTATAGGGATGAAGTATGTGATAATTGCTGCAGTGATGAACACCAACAAAGCCAAGGCTGACAGGAACGGCATGGTCCAGTTGAACATGCTGACAAATAAGAAAACATCAGTCAGAGTCAAGGAAGGATTTTCTTTCTGCATTAATTCAGTGAAAACAAACATAAAGTACAGTACTTATTAGAGCAATATTAAAACATAGAACAACAAAAATAAATGATGCATAATTATTAACACATTTCAGGAAAATGACAAAATTAAAGTCAGTCATAAACATGTCTGATTCTTGAATTGGAAAAATCAAATGGATACAGCTCTGAAATTACAATACATTGTTATCTCTTACTTTTTAATCCTCTCCCCTAAACAAGCGATCCCGTCGAGAAGGTTTTGAACGGTGAGGATGATGTCTTGGACCATGTGGATTTTCTCTATGAGCCCTTTCCTCTCGGACTCCTAAAGCAGCAAGAAAAAAAAAAGACAAAGAAAAATCTGCTTTGGAAAACACTCAAAGGCAACACAGTGGTCATGAAAAAACTGCAAAAACCCTCAAAAACAACAACAACAACAAAAAAAAAAAAAAAAAAGATAAATACAAAGCATCTTCAGTTTTTGCCTAATATGGCCAATTTTATTTGGAGCAAAAATATTTTTAGCAAAAAGAATAAAGCTCTCTCAAAGATGTGAATTTAAAAAAGGTAATGAACAGTAATAGTGTAAACTGTGTTGTTTTAAGTGCTAATTAAAAATGAAGGACCGTGTCTTCATGGTTCTAATTAAAGGTTTTGCACCGGTTGACAATATTCCTGCAGTAATAGCTTGTGACAGACTGACAGACGTGCAGCTCATTAAATTACTCTTAATGCTTGCAATCAGCACCAAACAAGCTTTGGTTTTTGCTAAGAGAGTTACTTAGTAAATGTTATGGTGCAATATCCACCACTTTTTGCTCTCCCTTCTAAATATAATAATAATAAATTAAAAATAAAGGCTGAATAAAATAATCTCTTGTATACAGAGTTTGTACTGGACTTCAGTATTATTTATTACACATTTGAAATAAAGTATGGACACTTGAAAGTAGATTAAACAACAAAACTGCTGTGGGAATTTGCAGGCTCGAGTATAAACTAACCCTGCCTGTTCAGCTTTGTTTGCACAGACTGATAGCTACAACATTTCCAAAACCGCAGCTTTGATCAATACCAGGAAACCAAACCCGTAAACACACTCATTCAACTCTGATGAAGAGTGTCTGCAAAATGTGAATGCAAAAACAAAAAAAGAAGGAGAAAAAAAAGCAAGTTAAGATGTGAAAGGACTGGACATCGCATTATGAAAGAGACAGAGTATCGTTCTCAGGCTGCTCCAGATCCCAGGAGGAAAAATGACTTTTAAGTAAACAGAGGAGGCCAGATCCTCTCGAAGATCTCTGGAGTGAGCGCCAGACTTCAGACAGAGACATGGCCACATGTCCACATCAAATGCGTTGAGACTAAAGAAGGGTTATAGGTCCAAAGAGAGGATCTGCGGTATGTGTGGATGGTGGGGGGGCAGCGTTAGTTATTGGGGGACAGGGCAAAAGGATATTCCAGATGCACAGTGACTCAATGTGAAAAACCACATGTGAGGCAAATCTCGCTTCACCTCAGTGAAGTATCCATCACTGCACTAAACCACTTCAGCCATTTAAGGGTCACATTCCCACTGGAACCAGTATGAGAACCACTTTAAATCAGGCCAATGCCGGCCATTCAAAATGTCCACAATAAACTCCTGTCACCCTGAAGAAATATTTCATTGCCTGAAAGCATTTTAACACTTTCAAGATAAACTTTCAAAATGAGCTCTGAAAAAGCATGTCTAAGTGCCGTCATTAGTTCCATATTGATGGTATTATATGGTGTGTTAAGCTGAGGGACTTTCCAAATGCAGCAGAACCCTTTTCCCCACCCCTCTATTTGCATATGAATGTGTTTTGACAAGTGGAAACGGGTTGGTGAGGTCTTCATTAAGCTCAAATGTCTTTTGGTAAGCACAAGTTTACAAAAAAATACAACTGGTGCTTGACAGGAATCAAAATGCATCAGAAGATTTAGTACTGAATAAAAAGCTTAGCAACACAGACCCATAGATCAGAGGGAGATACCTTTTGTCAACATGAACAAAATGAAGCTAAATTCTTTTTTTATTGAGCAGCATACAAAAGTCAGCAAACACCTGGCAGAGGCGCATACCTTCTCATCGTCTTCATCCTCATCCGCCAAATCCAAGTTGGTCTGAAAGAAACAATTGCAACGGAGAGGTGAAATTATGAGAATTTCATTATCAGACTTAATAAAGCTCGTCTCACTGGGACTGTGAGATGACGCTGAGATCAGTCTCCTGAAACACTTTGCAGAAAATCTGACCAACACAGGACACAGTGGACTTTTCAGGAACTAATAGCTAATTAATACCTTTCCATCAGCACCGGATCACAATTGCTTGTATGCGAGAGAAATAGCTCAACAGGTCAAGCCCACTTAGAATGACCCCACTTAGCGGTGCTGTGTGTTTTAGCATGATTCAGCTCATTGTTTTTGTTTCTCCGCTCTTATCTTTACTGTTTTGGTTTCGCACCCCGATCATCTCATCTTAGCCTACTACCTAAAATGAGCATCTAGCTAGTGCAGCATTAAGAAGTCAAACCCCCAGCAGTTGCCTGGCTATTTTCAGGCTACAATGAGCATAAACATGCACATTTTTCCAACTCAAGAAAAAACGCTTCTTGCTATATATCAGTGTTATGTCTAAACCTTGCTTCTGCTGCCCACAACATGGCAAAAAATAAAAATAAAAAAATAAAAAAAATCTTTACTCCAACATTGATCATTTGTTCTGATCTGTAACAGGATGCTGCACTTAAAAAAAATCCATGTAGGTTATTTCACATGATAAATTTGTCAAATTTGTGTGTTTTCAGGTTTGAAATGGACATGATATCAGATATAGTTAAACCCAAATATGCTCAGAGTTTGTATATGATGAGTTTTTGAATGTTTTCTTGTTTATTGACCAAACTTTAACTTTTATTGTTTCATAGTTAGGAATAAAAACTTTAAATCAGTTGCAGAGGGCGTTGCATTGATTTCCAAAGTAAATTCTATAAATCTTTACCCTATGCTTCCTTGTGACAAATGAATCTATGTGCATGATCTGATCAACATGCAGATCTGGTTCTTTGAGGACATATACACTGTATACTTACATATATAGAGCCAATAATGTTTTCTGCAAAACATTTGCCCACTATTTTTAATGTTCTAAATTGTTACTTATTTTGATAATCAACCGATCATTTGACTTATGTATGATTGCATATGCTCTAGTCAAATTAAAAATAATAATAATAATAATAATAATAATAATAATAATAATAATGTTTTACAATTTTCTTACACAGATCACCTGAAAAGTTAATTAATTGGGAACAAAATAGTCAACACATTAACTGAATGTGTATTGTTGTGTGAGCAGAGCTTGGTGTATAAAATTTGCTACCATGTATTCTGTGTTGAACCACCATTAATGCATTCTCTAAACAGACCTTGTGTTTCACATTCAATACTTCTTCAGAGTGTTACATTGGGGGGAAAAAAAAGCAGGGAGCATTGTGACCTTGTGACATTGTAAGAGATAAAAACTTTTTTTCTAATCTGACCAGTCACAACAAGAACAGGGCAGCAGGCCAATTACAGTGAAGCCGAGGACAAAAACTAGAGGAGGAACGGGAAAAAAGAAAACTGCGTTAGTAAAGGACAAGCGCTGTAAATTAGCTTAGGCTATAATGGTCTGTTACATTAGTCTATTCAGTGAGTTTTCAATGCTTATGTATTATGTGTTATTTTATTATTATGTATTATGTAGCCATGTGCGACGGGTTGCTATGGAAACATACCAGCCTTTAATTATGAGAACAAAATGTGGCTTAAGAGGCTGTTTTTCTACAAAATAAAGAAATAAGAAGCGTGAATAAGAGCCAGCAGGTCATTTGGCAGAAAGAGGAGAAGATGGATAAAAGGCTGACAAAGCTGCTCTCAACTCACCACATCCTGGCTGACCCGTCCAGATTGGATCTGCAGGTAGTTCCACGAGATGAGCAGAACAAAGGAGAGGGGCAGCATATAAAACTCCCAGTACCATACTGTCACCAAAAACACCTGCGGGCAGAGGGTCCAGAAATCAGACATCAATGAAGGCAAAAGGGGAAGCGTTACATTTTAGATCAACCAAACAGGAATTCGATCTGTTATTAAATTGATTGTAAGATAATTGGTCAAGCTAATGAAGGCTGCCCTACCATTATACAAACTCTGCACACTAATTGCAGTTAGACTGCATATGCTGTGCAGGTATAGATGGTATATAAATGGCTAGAGGCTCTAGGTCTAAAAAGTGATGCCAATCTGCTGTTAAAGGGGAAGACTCCTTTGGTTGAAAAATCAAGTTCAATTCCATAAAAAGCTATGACAGAATGACCCAACTTCTTGAATTCAAACCTCAATAAACACTTTGCTGATGAGTTAATAGTCTCAGCCACATGTTAATGCTCTTTGACATGATATCTAACAGAAAATGATCTCCATCAGGTCCTGAATTAGAGTATAATTGATTAGAAGATAAATGGAGAATAAGCATGGCTACCTTGAGATTGGCAAGTAGTTACCCTGTGAGTGTGCAGTGTCCTTGGTTTCTCAGTCAGACCTACTGCTTGTTTTTCATATCCAGTTAAAAACAAAAAAAACCAAACAAACAAAAACGCACCCAAGACGGTGACTGCCAAAAAAACTCAGCTTTAGGATTCAAAAGAGGACTATGCAAACCAACTGGTGACATCATGAGGTCACATCCATCCTGTATATACAGCAAAAGAAAACCATTCTGCTCAGTAGGACTTACACTTACTCCTGACTATGCATTGACATTAACCACATAGCTCTAATTGCTCCATCCCTTTCATCTTCTGTACATTAAAGCTGACCGATTCACTACAGCCTCAGGGAGCTTCTGTGTGAATGTGCAATTAACATCCATAATGGCACTTATGATGCACATTCCACCTGTGTGGCTAAGGTAAAAAGGATAAAGAAACATAGCCTGTGATATCTCAATTGCATGGCTAAATGGAACTATAAAATAATCCTATCAGAGAGGTAGTACAAGCCAAAACGGCAGCGGGCCAAAAGCATTGGGAAGGGTTTACAGGTTTTTATATGCTAATAAAAATAGAAGAGAACATCTGGTGAAGACATCACTCTCCTCTGAGGCACCAACTGACATAAAAGATGGCAGATCAGTGCCGCCCCTCCCACCACCAGCACCACCACCTCCGCCAATATCACCACCACCATCAGCTTTAATGTGCAAAAAGCCAAGCACGCTCTTGCCTGTGTTATCACAAGCCAAAATAGGGCCTGGGAGAGGAGATGAAACCAGTTCCTCACTGGAAGGGTTATGTTTTATTAGTGAGGACTTTGTAATGACTGGGAGAGCGAGGGTAAGGGGAAAGCCAAGTCACGCTTTAGTGGAAATGTATACTCAGCCCATAAAGATTGTGATAATTGTAGCCCATTTCAGCTTGAGAAGCATTACACAGTCTTCAACAGCAAAAGGGGACTTTGGGAATACAATCCACATCACAGGGGGAAAAAAAAAGAAAAAGAAAAAGGATATGTTATGCTGGGACAGCTACTGAACTGGAGGCTGGCGCATTTATAGAAAGCAGCAGGATTTCCACACTCATGTTTGGGGGAAGGGTTTGCATGGCACAAAAACCGCTTTGGACCATTCATTGTTTTTTTAGTGCGAACATGTGAGTGAAGAGCACACCTAGTGCACCCACAAGTAACAATTATGGCATAATACTAACAGTTAAAATGTAGTCTAACAGTGGTATAAGTGGAAAAGAGTCATACAGTCGCAAAACTGAACACACACCCAAAATTTAAAACGATTCCCTAACATTAAACATCATAAGCTAATGGCTATGCCAGAATAAGTAAGGATATAGCAGTCAAACCTTGAAGTCTAAGCACAGGTTTTTGGTCTACATATTCATGTGTTATAAACTGAAGAATGAGTGAGAATAAATCTTGTAACACTGAGCGTGTTACCCACTCCCTAAAATACCGCCCAGTGATTAACCATTATAAGAACTGTTACAAATTTAACTTGGCTTTATCTCCAATTATTTCAGCACTTAAAAAGTCACTAGACTGACAGTCACTTACATGGTTTAAAGGATTATGTAGCCTGCTGTAAAGGGATGAGGAGGGTTAGAGCAATACTGTAAATGCACTGTGGACACGCTCCAAAATCAATCAGTTTTGGATGAACAGACAATTTATCTTGCCAATGTTAGTGTGTAGTTTATATTGCAAATCTAGTTCAAAACTATATAAATTTCATGTATATATTTTAAAAGGCATTAATGCAACTTAAAAATTATTTAGAGGCACTGTAAGATGCCTGTAGAGCCTCCTTTTAAGAAATAGTTGATACAAAGTTGCCAGAAAATAACACAGAAATCAAAAAGAGGATGAGGTGGATGCACATGTGACCACACTCTTTTCAACATTGTTGCTGCATTTTTTGTGGGGTGACAGATAAGAATATGAAAAAAAAAAAAAAAAGAGTGCTATTTGGAAACAGGCACCTTGACTCAGAGCACCGACAAGAAATGGTAACCCATAAAAAGAAAAGCTAAACACCAAGTGCTATTTCAGAAATAAAGTAAAGGAGAGGAACAGCGTGTGATCTATTATAGTTCAGTGGTTAGGACAAGACTAA
This sequence comes from Diplotaxodon limnothrissa, assembly GCF_057381915.1. Lineage (NCBI taxonomy): Eukaryota > Metazoa > Chordata > Actinopteri > Cichliformes > Cichlidae > Diplotaxodon > Diplotaxodon limnothrissa. The sequence goes on along the minus strand of NC_140596.1, from coordinate 6,800,845 downwards.
CACCTTTGGGATTGGGGCTTCTCACTGAGATAACCACTACCTAACAAGGCACATCTAAAGCATACTGTACTGACGAAAGCTCTTTGTCTAACTGACAATCGGCAGATGGTGCAGGTAGCTCGTCACTGTATCCTGTCATGAGGAGTGAAGCTCTGATTCATTACGCTTATGTGGTGGTATTAAGCAGCCATTTATTTCTTCTCGCTGAGGCTTGAAAAGGCAGCGAGCATTAGTGTGAAAACATGAGTACAGATGGTACTGTCTTTCAAACACCGAGATGCAGTGGGAGGATGTGTGTGTACATTGTGCACTTGTTCCTGCTTGTATGATGTCGCCGTCAGCATATGTGTGTCTCAGCTGTCAGGTAAAATAATAATATCATTGCTTATAATCAACACAGTATGCGCGCAACATTCTTCATAATTATGTAAATAAGAATCTTCTTATATTGTAATAAAGACCAAATATTGCAAACAGTTTCTTATTAAAGTACGCTGACCCCGACTTCATCCGGGGCGGCACAGCTTAGATCAATGTAATCCCAAGCTGAAAAATGAAATGCACGACTCAGAGCTAAAACACAGAGCGGCTGCTGCTCAGATAACAGCTCTGTGCTGCAGCTCCCATTTTTCACGGCAAATTGAACAAACTGTACCACTGGCTGGCTTACAGTATCTCTTTTAGTCTGTTAAGAAAGTCTAAACGCTTGACATAACTTTATTGCCACCTACAGGCCATGAGCTGCAAAAACAAAAGGAACTTTAGGTGACCTTGATTGCTTGCATAGTTAATGAACAACTTGCTGTATGCCATTTTTATCACGCCAGATCTCTGAAAGAATAATTCCAAAAAGATCAGCACCCACTTTATTTTGTAGTTTAAAGACAGAGGCTGAAAGGCTACTCCCATGTTTCTGTCTTCACATTTGCTTTAACACTTGTCTTCAACAATGACAGGACGGAGAATCAGCCTTATCTCTGAAGAGCCTTTTAATTGAACTTCTGTCTGCATAATGGGGTCTAAATCACACCGAGCACAGACCGGACAGAGGGTTAATGAGTTGTCAGGGAAGCAGAACAAAAATAGACTATCTCGACTCCGGTGGGACTCTACTCTCTCCAGCTGAGGCTTAACTCTACATCCAGGAGACATGCAACACTGAAAGCGTCCACTCCAACACAGAGCCAGGGCCAAGCCTGTGTTTCTGCTGAGCCCAGTGCTGCATTGATTAAGATTCTCTCTAGGAGAGTTCAAGTAGGGGTTGGCCAGACTGCGGTTGTCTTCCGCAGCCTTGGAGGGAAAACAGAGGGAAATGCAGATAGTGTGTTGATAAGCAGTTAAAGCACTTCACCAGGAAGGCTAGCAGGCTCCTCTGAAAACTCTCCCACTGGAAGCAGCTTTTGATGTACTGCAGAGTCGACATGATTGCCCTGTACAATGTCTGAACACGCATCACGTTCCTGGCCAGAGCCTGAAAGACAAACACACAAAGCAGTTAAATACTGCAGTAGCTGTGTTGAAAAAATGGTCATAGTTGATACTGATTTCAGGGTATTTGGATTTAATTCTGTAAGGAGTTCCACCCATACCACACTTCAAAAAAGAAAAAAGAAAAAAAGCATCCAGTCAGCTCGAGGAATAGCGAGAGGAGCTGGTATGCCTTGGCATGAGCCACTGTGGTCAGGGGGCAAAAAATGTCAGTAATCTGACCTGATTTCATCAAACAGGTCTTTCAATATTAAAACAGACTGAAAACCTGCACGTTACAAACCAAGTCCACGGTGTGTGTAAGCCAATTTTGGCGTTAGTGAGCAATGTATTGTCTGACAACAATGAGTCTTTGTGGGAAGTACAGACAGTCAGGCACCCTGTCTCGCACCCTGTCTTGCACACTGTATATCAAACTAATGTAGCAGAACAGTGAGCAAGAATTCAGTCAAAGTTGGCCTCAATTAAAGCCCAATTCAACTAATTCAAGCAAAGGAAGGTCTGCTTTTGGAGTCATTTTGCTTTCCAGAGAAAAGAAAAGGAAAAAAAAAAAAGTACTTAATTTTTTTATGTCCATTTCTTAAAGAGCTAATTGGTAAAAACATGTTAACATTTGTTCAATTTGTCATGTCTTTTTTTAGTTTCCAAAAAAATTTTTGGGTTGAAGTTGCAGATATTTCAGCATCACAAAAATATCACATTTCTTAAAATCATTTTTATTTTACTTTTTTAACATCTAGCACATTTGTTTAAAAACACATTTTCAACCAGAAAAAACTGAAAGTGGGACTTTTTGCTCACAAAATAATTTTAATTGATTATCAATATAATTGTAGACTCATTTTCTGCCCATTTAAAAAAAATGTTCCAGCTGAGTTTCAGAAGACTTAACCAGTGAAAAAAATAAATAAACAAGCAACTTGAAATTTTAATTTGATGTTATGGAAAGTAAATTTATTTGTTTACTTTTTCCCCATTCATAAATATACTTTGTTAACTATGAATCGTGAATAAATGTAAAAAGATGTATCAAACCTTTTTGGAAAACTTGGGATTGTCCTCCATAAAATATCTCTCCTTCGGCTGGAAGGTTCTAATACTTGCTCTGACCTGATTAAAAAAAAAAAAAAAAAAAAAAAAAAGTGATAAAGTAATAAGAAGACGACAGAATGAGGCCTGCCTTTCAAAGCCATCGTGTCCTCATTGCAGGGTGAACCTTTACTTACAGGGTTAAAAATAACCTCCAGCTCCAGAGTGATGCTCCCCTTCGACAGCTCGCCTAAGTCCTCTTTCTTCAGCGGGAAGGCAATCTGTTGTCCCCTGCGGATCTGCAGGACAGAAAGGGCATCAGGTGCTGAACTCAGCCATGAACCTGACCATCAGTCACGCTGGATTACATCTTAGCAAGTCTTCAGCCTGCTGGAGTGTTATCGCCCTCTTCACTTTAATTTAGACAGAGTGCAAATAGATTATTGTCTACGTCACAGACTCTTAGTGAGGTTGTACGTACCAAAAGCAGAGGAATGGCAACTTTTCCAAGGAAGTCTGGCGCCTTGTCTCCATCCTCATCAAAGATAGTCACCACCAGAACATCATGAATGTCTTTGACAGGGCTGCAGAGACATAGAACGAGGTCAGATGCCTACAAATCAGCACACCGTATAGCAATATGTCAGGATATTTCAATTTATTTGTAAAACAGTAAAATGGTTCAGTAATGTAAGAAAAGTAATGTTCAATAATATGTTTCAGTTTAAATAACAAAAAGGGTGTGGAAACAGAAACCCAAACTGACAATGTAAAGACTGTATTCCATTCTGGGTTTAGGCTTTTGTAGACCGTGTGGGTTTGTAGTCTGTCGTTCCCCAGTTCCAGCACACAGAAAGGGTCACTCTTGCCTGCAGAACACATCACTCAAAACTTTATAGCAGGGCTCTTGTGTTTCATTTAAATTTGTCATTAAGACGAATCTAAATGCATGAAATACCATTTAAATCAGCAGCCATCAGCTCAGTAGCCTTAATAACTTTGACTTGAAGGAAACCAACGTCACGGAGATTTGTCAGGGACCTTTTTAAACTCTGGAGAGACAGTAAGCAGACAAGAAAAATTAGGTTTGGCAAACCTGCAAAGCATAAATAGAGTGTTTAATTCAGCAGAGAATGCACAAAAATAAGAAATCCTTCAATCTAAAACCAGATTTATGTGACAGCATAAGATGTTACTTCAGGTTCTCCGCAATACTCTTAACCATAAAACCTTTTGAGCCTTACACCTTAAACCTTTTGACGATGCTAGTTGAGGGAGGCATCAACTAAATTTATTTATATTGCAAAACAAAAATTTTCTTTGCAAGTGTAACACTGGTGGTGCAATACTAGACCTGTTAGTGCTACTTCTTGCCTTCTTTGCATGTAGTGCGGGCAGTATAGTTACCTTTAACCACAGTACGCGGACAGAAGGGAAATATGGACCAGATCAGACAGGTTCTAGATTCGTAGGAGCCAAGGGTGTATGACAACAGAGGACTTGTACACAGTAGGTGCAGAAAACACAATTGCATTTATTAACAATTATTAAAGTTGTGCACATTTAACAAAAGTAGAGCGCTCTTCTTGAAAACAAAATAAAATAAACCCCACAAATGGTCGACCTAAGGATATATTGTCTTTTGTGTCTTTTTTAAAGTCAATTTCAGTCTTTCAATGTTCAGTAGTCACTCAGTGTGTTTGTAACCAGTCGGGTTACAATCTACCAGTTCATCCGGCTCTTTGGGCTGGGCTCGCCATCCAGTACTGGAAAAGGGATCCTCGATTCTTCTCAGGTCCTCAAAACCAATCCAATCCAAATAAGCAAAGGAAAAAACCTGACCTGGGGACCAGGCCAGAACACAGTAGTTCAACATTTAAGCTATCATGCCTGTAACTTATTATTACTACTGGTTGCTTGTAGTGCTTCTAAATTTCTATGTTGTACAACAAATTATTCTCATTTCAAAGGGAAAAAGCGCATAGGAAACACACATTTAAAACAATACAAAATAGCTCAGCAGTGCATTAAAAATACACATTGGCTTGAGACTTATCAAGTTTCAGCTAAGTACAGTGCAGGTGAAGGCACTTAATTTCACGTTGCTAATACTTAATTGTGCAGAACTATAATTAGCACCATGAGAAAAGTGAACATGTGCTAACATAACGTCGCACAAAACCATACATTATACATCAATACCACAGTAATGTGACATAAACCTTTAAAGAACATCTCGTATGCAGTGCAGCAGACTCAGTGCTAATTGCTTTAGCCTCAGAAAAGGCACTTTCATTGCAAAATGGCTAACAGAAGTTAGCATCGGAGCTAGCGGCAAGTAGCATGCTATGCTAGCGCACGTGTACTGGAACCAGCCTTCATGGGGATGACCACAGAATCTTGTTCTGTCAAGGCACTGGTAAAAGCCAGGCTTAGACCTTGAAACAGGGACTGGGCAATGGAAACGAGAGGATTTCCCAACTGACTATATTGCAGTCGTTCTGGTTGGGTTCTTGTTCTCTCTGAGCGCCTTACAGTCGCTGTGGCTTCACTCTCAGTATTTGACTGACTTGAGTTTGCTTGATTATCATTTGAGTTGTCTTCTTCCACTGGCCCATCACAGGTAGATCCATCGGGTAAGTTGGCATCACTCTCGCTTTCATTGTCAGTGGTTGAGTGTTCCACCATGGTTTCACTCTCCTCTAGGCTTCCATATCCAAGTGGATTTCCACATTCAGGTAAGTTGTCACATCCGGTTAAATTGTCAGCTCCAATCAAGTTGTCATGTTCATGTAAGTTGTCTCCTCCAGGCAGGTTGTCATGTTCATGTAAGTTGTCTCCTCCAGGCAAATGAGTTTCAGTATGATCGTGATCATTAGGGTGTGTCTTTGGCTGGGGAATCTCATAGACTCGAGTGACCTTTATGGGCTCTTGAAGAGGTTCCTCTCTGAACCAACAGACATCCTCATCTTCCAGTTCTGAATGATCACATTCCTCATGTTGTTTAGGTGATTGCCTTGTTTTTGGTTTGCGTACATGAGTTGGTTGGACAGGTTTCTCTTCAACAGGGGCAAGAAAACCACAAGGGAGCAAGAGATCGCGGTGGACTGTGCGGACTGGGCCCTCTTTTGTTAGGGGTTTTATACTGTAGACGGGCAAGTCACCTGCTTGGTTCACCACAACGTGAATATCAAGTCTCCCACTTGTCGGCTAGCTTGTGCTTGCCTCTGAGACGGACTGCACGCACCAAAACTCTGTCACCTGGCTCTAGTTTTGAGGGTTTCACTCGCATATCAAATCTTGTTTTGTTTCTTTCTGCCATTTTGTTAGCATGGTCTGTTGCTAGTTTGTAGGTCTCTTGTAGAGTTGCCTTTAGTTTTGTTATGTACTGAGAATGCGACTTGAAACTTTTGTTGTTAAAGGGCAGCCCAAATGCTAGATCGACTGGCAATCTTGGCTGACGGCCAAACATTAACTCATATGGGGCAAAACCGGTTGTATCATTTTTCGTACAATTGTACGCATGAACGAGTGGTTTGACATAGTTGTGCCACTGAGTTTTGTCCTTTTCCTCAAGAGTACCTAGCATACTTAGTAACGTTCTATTGAAACGTTCTACCGGGTTTCCTCTGGGGTGATAGGGTGTTGTCCGGATTTTGCGAATGCCCATGATCTTGCAAAGCTCTTGGATAATGTGGGACTCAAAGTCGGGACCTTGATCGCTATGCAATCGTTCGGGTATCCCGTAGTGGACTATGAAGTTGTCCCAAAGGGCTTTTGCAACGGTCTGAGCTTTCTGATTGCTGGTAGGGATGGCTAATGAATATTTCGTGAAATGATCGGTTAATACAAGCACATCCTTTACATTACTTCGATCAGGCTCAATGGACAGGAAGTCCATGCAGACTAATTCGAGGGGTCTGGTGGATTTGATATTCACAAGTGGAGCTGCTTTTTCTGGAGGAGTTTTACGTCTTACACAGCGGTTGCATGTTTTGATCTTATGTTCTATATATGCTGCCATGCGAGGCCAATAGAACCTTGTTCGGGCAAGATCTAAGGTACGTTCAGTGCCTAAGTGGCCCATGTCACAGTGGAGGCTTTGGAAGACTGAGTCACGGAGCTGTTCAGGTAAGACAAGCTGGTAGGTAACATCTCCTCCATCTTGGCGAGTTCGATACAGGATGTTATTGTGCATCTCCAATCGATTGAGCTCTCGGAGTAGAAGGTTGATGTCAGGAAGTTCAGCTCGCACAGTTGGTGGGACCTTTTCTCCAGTTTCAATTTGTGCAATAACTTCCCTCAGACAAGGGTCTGTTCTTTGTTCGTTTGTGATCTGTTCAAGGGACATATGGGGTATAACAGGAAGACCACCACAGTCATTTTCATTGACAAAGTCACCTGGAATGGCAGCTGCAGAAATGGCTAGCGAGTGAACCAAAGGGATGGTGTCATTTTGAGAGCTGCATACAAGGTGTTTCTCACAAATAGCAGACACTACTTCAGGACTTAAACTGCTGTCAGGTAGGGACAGGTGAGTCTGTGTGAACTGCTGTATGCGGTCGAGCTCTTTTTGGGACACTGCGTCGTTAAGCAACTCGCCATGTGGCCGTCTAGAAAGGCCATCTGCATCTGAGTTAAGCTTGCCTGCTCTGTACTGGAGCTTAAAGCTAAACGTTGACAGGGCAGCTAGCCATCTGTAACTCATGGCATCCATCTTAGCAGTAGTTAATATGTACGTCAGAGGATTATTGTCTGTTACGACAGTAAACTGATTTCCATATAAGTAATCTGCAAACTTTTCCGTTACTGCCCACTTCAAAGCTAAGAACTCTAACTTATGGGCGGGATAACGAGATTCACTCCTAGACAACCCACGGCTTGCATAAGCTATCACCCTAGTCTGGCCATTCTGCTCTTGATAGAGCGCGGCGCCAAGCCCTGTAGTGCTGGCGTCCGTATGGAGCGTATATGGCAGTTTAGGGTCAGCAAAACCCAATACAGGCGCAGTACTGAGCTTTTCAATGATGGTTTTGGAAGCAAAATCACAAGAGGGAGTCCATCGCTCGCCGAAAGGTGTCTTGGGGTCATGGTACTGGACAGACTTAGCTTTAGGCTTTGTGCTTTTGCGCAAAGGAGGGTAGCCTGATGTTAAGTCAGTGAGGGGCTTAACGATACTCGAAAAGTTCTTAATGAACCGCCTGTAGTACCCTGAAAAGCCTAAGAATGAGCGGAGCTGTTTAAGATCACGGGGCACAGGCCAGGTACTTAAGGCTTCCACCTTTTCAGGGTCAGTCTCCACTCCCTTGCTGGACACAATATGCCCAAGATATCTGACAGAAGTTTGGAAAAATTAGCATTTTTCGGGTGAGAGTTTGAGCCCATATTCTTTCAGGCGATCAAGAACTTTCATTAAGCGAGCCTCATGTTCTTCAAGTGTCTTGTCATCGAGAAACACGATCACTTCGCGCAGGTTCATGTCGCCCATACATTTCTCCATGAGCCGCTGGAATGTGCTGGGGGCGTTTGTAATGCCTTGGGGCATTCTATTAAATTCCCAAAAGCCGATGGGACATACGAACGCCGTCTTTGGTTTGTCCAGCTCCTCCATCTCAATTTGGTAGTACCCAGATTTTAAATCCAGGACAGAGAACCATTGCGACCCGATCAAGGTGGAAAACGTTTCCTCCAAATTGGGGAGAGCGTAAGCATCTTTTATAGTCTGCGCGTTAAGCTTTCTGTAGTCGATACAGAGGCGGACTTCACCATTTTTCTTCCGCACGACTACAATGGGTGAAGAGAAAGGGGAGGTAGATTCCCTGATCACGCCAGCTTCTTGCAGTTCTTTGAGGTGCTTACGGACTGCCTCCAGGTCGTTCGGATGTATGGGACGCGCTCTATGCTTGAACGGTGTTTCATCTGACAATCTGATTGTGTGTTTCACTTGATCCGTCTTTCCAAAGTCAAGATCATTCTGTGCAAACACTTCGGGCATTTGGCTTAGCTTTTCGGTTATGCGTTCCTTCCATTCAGCGCTAATAGGGGAAGAGTCAAAGTTATATGTTACATTTGACTTCTGCTCAGTTCGGGATCTTGGAGTTCTCACTGAGTGTTCGTGAGATAGAACTCTTTGATATGCACTGACTTCTCCGATGACACAATTTAGAGGGATTGTCACATCATGTTCGGATTCATTGGTAAGTATAACTGGAACAAGGTAAGGTGCTCATTCAGGTAGGTCTATGAGACAAGGTTTCACAAGGATGTCACCAGGTAAGGCTGACATTCGTGGATACTCTAACAAGACAGACTTTTCACCGTTACCGGCTGACACAGCTACAGCACCATCTAGAACAACAGTTTGGCCTGCTGGAATCAACTGTGGCTCTTTGTTGTGCATCGTCACTAAACCAAGACTACTGTCTTTGGACTGTTTGTGTCGTGACTCAAGAACTTTTAGAACTGCCCTATAGCCATATGGCAGGTTCAGCTGCAGTTCATGGCATGTGTTAGAGTACAGCTCATAAAGTACATCTAATGTGTTTGTCCCAATTAGCACTAAGGACTGAGAAGCTGTGCGCACATCGGGGACAACTAAGGCAAGTGTCGGCACTTCAGCTTCAATGCCAAGGAAGTCCTTTGGGAAAGTGACATGCAGTTCAATGTAGCCTAAGTAAGGCACAGACTGACCGTTGGCACCCTCAACTTCTAAAAGTTCAAACAATGGCTTAATCTCATGAGAGGACAAATGCTGACGATAGTAGGACTCGGGGACTGTAGTCACCTGGGAACCAGTATCTAGCAAACAACTCACTGTGTGACCATTAACTTTCACTTGTGCAGTACTCTTCGTACCAATTAGACCTTTAGGAAAGTCGAAGGAATCTGATCTTGTGTGTGACTTTAGGCTGGCACGCTTTTTAGGTGAAGCTTTTTGTTTAACCTGGGTGGGACGGGTTAACAAAGCATCAGCCTCCATTTGTCCCGCAACGGAGGCAGAATTTAGTTTAAAGAAAGCTGGTCATTCTGCCTGTCCCATATCTGCCTTCTCACTCTTAATTCCTTTCGTTTTGCAACTACAAGGGCAGGATTGGGCTCTGACTCACAAGTGGCTACTATATGTCCATCTTCCCCACAGCGGAAGCAATACCAGGGCTTGGGCCTAGTACTGCGGCGGCTGGGTGGAGGTGAGTCTTCAGGTTTGGCATGGTCAGGTTTTTTATTTTCAGGTTTCCTTGTTCGAACTGTCTTCAGTGTTGCTTGTTTCTTTGGCTTCACAACGGCAGCTAATTGGCTTTTTAGATCGGCAACTTGTTTTTTCAGCTCTTCTAGACTATCTGACTGTGCTTGGCGAACATCTGCATTTGTTTCAGTGACCGTCTGTTCATGAGACACTGCTTTTGGTTTCGTGGCGCTAAAGTGTTTCTTCATTCGCGTGTTTTTAACTTCTTGTCGGTTTTCTGCAGTACGCAGGAGAAGCAATAGCTCTGCATAAGTGGGCGGCTCCTTATGCTTTAGCTCCAATTGCAACTCCGTTAGCAAGTTATCATCCCAGCAGCCTCTGTAAAACTGTTTAAGAAGCTGCTTATTTACTTCATGTGGTTCAAGCCCACCTCTGCGCACGGTGTGATTGACTGCCACCTGCAAACGAAGCAGATAAGCAGAGGGCTTTTCACCATGATCTTGGAGGGTGTTCATGAAGCGTACAAACAGTTCCTCACCATCTTCGACGGTGCCAAAAGCTGAATCCAGAAGTTTAAGATAGTCTGCAGGAGTGGCTTCTGGCCCAAGAGGGCGGATGACATCAGAAGCGGGAGCAAGGAGACTTTCAAGAATCTTACGAGTTTTTCCCAACTCGGACAAAGAAGCATCTTCCATCAACAAGTCAACATGAGAACGCCATGTTTCATAGTCAGCTTCGCTGTAAGGTCTGGGCATCTTGCCAGAGAAAGCTCTGAGTCTTAATGTAGAGTGAGCATGTGATGTCTTTTCAACACTCTTGACAACATGCTCGACTACTACTTTCTGAACCTCTGGTGGGTTGAGGTCAGTTGGACTCAACATTTGAGGTGTCAAGTTTGGTCTCATGGGGCGTTGGAATGTGCCCTGAATGGCTTCAGGAGGGTGAGGCAGTTCAGTTAAGACTGAAGGTGAGGCTCCAAGTTGTGTGGATCCTACCACAGGGCAAGTCTGATCAGCAGCATCATTTTCAGGGTTTCTCTCAGCTGTCTCAGCAGCTTCAATGGTGTTCCCTATTGTGGATAGGGCCTCCCGCAACACTTCTTCGAAATCCTTCCCACTTAACTTGGCTAAACCCTTCAGGTTGCTAATGTAAGCCTCAGTAACACTGCCCCCTACGGTCTTAGTATAGACGTCAGTTAAGGCTTGAATGCGGTAACTGACATCTGGATTGTCAGTGGACTGTAAGAGGTAAGGCAGCTTAGGTGCTAATATTTCAACGGCTGCACCGGACTCGAACTCTACAATCTGGCTTTTGTGGAATGCAGAAGAGTCATCATCGACAGCGAGTACTCTACGAATAGTACAATGTTGCTCCAGAAACTCAAATACCTCTTTGTCTTTCTATCTGTAACACCGCTAACAATAATGGCATTTGGTACTTTAACGGCATACTTCTCGACAAAATCCATTTTCACAGTATGTGAGCATTTGATCAAAGGTCAAAGAGGATTCCAATGTTGTCACACAACACTCTAGGCTCCTGGCTGGCTCGCCACTTTTACTTATGTAACACTGGTGGTGCAATACTAGACCTGTTAGTGCTACTTCTTGCCTTCTTTGCATGTAGTGCGGGCAGTATAGTTACCTTTAACCACAGTACGCGGACAGAAGGGAAATATGGACCAGATCAGACAGGTTCTAGATTCGTAGGAGCCAAGGGTGTATGACAACAGAGGACTTGTACACAGTAGGTGCAGAAAACACAATTGCATTTATTAACAATTATTAAAGTTGTGCACATTTAACAAAAGTAGAGCGCTCTTCTTGAAAACAAAATAAAATAAACCCCACAAATGGTCGACCTAAGGATATATTGTCTTTTGTGTCTTTTTTTAAAGTCAATTTCAGTCTTTCAATGTTCAGTAGTCACTCAGTGTGTTTGTAACCAGTCGGGTTACAATCTACCAGTTCATCCGGCTCTTTGGGCTGGGCTCGCCATCCAGTACTGGAAAAGGGATCCTCGATTCTTCTCAGGTCCTCAAAACCAATCCAATCCAAATAAGCAAAGGAAAAAACCTGACCTGGGGACCAGGCCAGAACACAGTAGTTCAACATTTAAGCTATCATGCCTGTAACTTATTATTACTACTGGTTGCTTGTAGTGCTTCTAAATTTCTATGTTGTACAACAAATTATTCTCATTTCAAAGGGAAAAAGCGCATAGGAAACACACATTTAAAACAATACAAAATAGCTCAGCAGTGCATTAAAAATACACATTGGCTTGAGACTTATCAAGTTTCAGCTAAGTACAGTGCAGGTGAAGGCACTTAATTTCACGTTGCTAATACTTAATTGTGCAGAACTATAATTAGCACCATGAGAAAAGTGAACATGTGCTAACATAACGTCGCACAAAACCATACATTATACATCAATACCACAGTAATGTGACATAAACCTTTAAAGAACATCTCGTATGCAGTGCAGCAGACTCAGTGCTAATTGCTTTAGCCTCAGAAAAGGCACTTTCATTGCAAAATGGCTAACAGAAGTTAGCATCGGAGCTAGCGGCAAGTAGCATGCTATGCTAGCGCACGTGTACTGCCTGGGACTTACCATGCAAAGCAACAAATGCTACACGGGGCTTCACAGTGCTCACGTTGGCTCACGGCCTCTGGAATACAGTATCACTCTTATTATTCTCGCCGAAAAAAGGACTTTCACTATCCAGCTAGCTTCTTCGCCGCACGGGTAAACTGATCTTTCACCGTCTGTGTCTCTGGCGTATCTTACTGGCACACGAAGGCACGCACAGGTGTCTCAGCAGCGCACAGACTGGGGGGAGGGTCAGACCGGCCAATGATTGGTCGCTCAGTGGATCTGACAAACACACTCTAAAGGACTAAGTCCTGCCCCCACACCATCTATATACCACATATACATATGTACATATTAAACTTATGTTTACATGCTTTTTATCAGTATTTATTATAATTAATTTTGTTTTTATCAATATTTATTCCCATCGTGAGAGTATGAATATTTATACTTTTAATCCCGTTTTTAACACTGAGTTACACAAGTTTTAGGCATCAGCATTTTCCACTAAACCTTAAATACACTATCAAGGCACGTGCTCAAAACAGTCCATACTTGTAACTGGGCTGCCACACAATTGCAAATGAATGCTTACCAAAGTACGTTACACATCACAAACAAGCATCAAGTCACTGCAAGTATTTTCATACTTTTCTGGAATGAAAAGAAACCAGTGGCTGCAAATCTAACATCTATGAACTAGCATAGCACTTAAAGTGAAAGCTTTTGATAACAGCGTTTGCAGACTGCAATGGGGTGGTGTCTCCAAAACAATCTACTATAGGTAGTTATTCCTCTCTGTACATGATCAAGTACAGTTTACCAAATGGCTAAAATCTGGACTTGTTTTCCCTTCTTGGGCTAAATTTATTTCTGTCACGGCATCTCTTTTCATTGCTAGTCTAGCTGCATGATCAGGTTGCATTTCCAGACCTTAAATTTCTTAGATGTACACAGACACATCTGCCTAAAAGTAACTTGTCACGAAAGAATGTCATTTGCTTAACACAGACCTAGCAGTAACCCATTACCAGGCACATACTGCCATCTCTTGGCCCTTAACACAGAGCGCAGAAAGGGCTGTAGGTTTTCAGGATGACTTTGACTTAAATATTTACACTTCAGTTCTTCAAACTTGTATTTTAAGCCCAATTATTAGTTTAGTAAATGCGTGTTTTCAGCCTATGTTAGGGTTAGATGTGATGTTTGCTCTACAGACTGACACAATAAAACAGTTTTTCTTGGCATGTTTACTAGCTTTAATAAACAGAATACAGCCACTCTGAGTTAGCTCACTTAGCTGAAGATTTGCTCTTTTAAAGTCGTGCCAAGGGCGTATTTTCTGAGTTACTGTCGAAGCTAAAGGATGGAGTTGTGGAGGACAAAAAAAAAAAAAAAAAAAAAAAAAAAATAGAACAAAACCCCAAAACATGGATGTCAAAATGTTTTGTTGTTGTTGTTGTTATTGTTGTTTGTTAATGCACTGGATTATTTAAAAACAAGCTTAATGACAAACATGGTTTACTATACGGAACGTATTCGCAGCATCCCTCTAGACGCTATTAAAATGGTAAATGGCCTGCATTTGTATAGCGCTTTATTCAGTCCCTAAGGACCCCAAAGCGCTTCACACTACATTCAGTCATCCACCCATTCACACACACACATTCACGATGGCAAGCTACATTGTAGCCACAGCTGCCCTGGGGTGCACTGAGGCGAGGCTGCCGGACACTGGCGCCACCGGGCCCTCTCACCACCACCAGTAGGCAAACATGGGGTTAGTATCTTGCCCAAGGACATTTGGCATGTAGCCAGGAGGCAGCCTGGGATCGAACCACCGACCTTCTGATTAGTGGTTGACCTGCTCTGCCACCTGAGCTACAGCCAGCTATTAGCTAATCATTCAGCAAGTATGGCATAAAATGCACCAAAATATTAGAATTAAATGTACATACTAGCCTAAATGTAAACTGTGGCATTAATACTTTTGTTTTAATTTGCTTCTGTATTACTTTACCTATATTAGTATCATTCCCCCAATGTAAAGACTTTTCCTATTTTAATATTTACATTATAATTTAGACATTTAAAAAAATGTAAACATATACAGTTACACTTGTGTATTATTTTCCACCTGTTTTCAAAATGTGTTGTTGGGCACTGAGCTCAGCTCTCTTAAAGAAATGTTATAAGAAAATATAGAAATAAATAGAAGGGGATAAGATGAAATGTATTCATAAATAAGTGATTCAATTACTTTTAAAACTGACAAAATTAAAAAGTAGCAAGTTTTTGCATGACATATGAATGCTGGAACTTTTTTTATGAAATGATTTAAATTAAATCATTAATTATGTGTGTTTAACAGCACACCATTATATTTATTTTGTTACTAATGTATCAATATTTGATTTTTGTAGTTTCAGCACACTTTTACAATCACGTAGCAGCAGTACCAGCGTTCAGTCCTTCAGATAGATAAATATACACCTCAGGCAATTCAGGTCGGAGAAAAACAGCCAGATAGTTTTAAGGTGGCAAAAAGACAATACACAAACAACATCTTGTGGAGTTGATGCCAATGACAACTAATGATATTCTGAGAGCAGAGAATAGGCTTGTTCAAAGTGAAAATGCATTTTAAAGTGTTTATATATTTAAACATGTTGGTGGTAGAGTGCAGTATAAATAGAAGTTAAACGGCAAAAATACTGACATAGTTGTCCAGCTGGTTCTGAAGTTCACGGGGTTCACTGAGTGGTGCGGCACAAAGGTCGGAGATGGAGACGCCACTGCACGTGGTCAGCGTAAGGAGGCAACACACGTGTCCTCCCCCATATTCCATTTCTAGCAATTGCCTTTGATCCAAAGGGATTTTTGACATGTTCACGCAACGCCTGTACACACACAAGTTCCACACATTTGGGCCAGATCAAACACACACACATAAAAAATATGCAAAGAGCTTTCATTTAAATAAATCAATCAATCCAGAAACCACTTTTTATTTTAATTAAAGGGCAAGCACACACAAATAAATACTGTAATAGCTGAACACACTCACTTCCCCAGGGATTCCGCAGCCTTTCGTCCTTCCTTGGATCGGAGCTCCACCTCCAGATATTCTGGACTGTTGAAAAACTGTTTGAAGGTGAACCTCTCTCTCCACTGAGGATTTGGCACTTTGCAGTGATCCTGAATCAAAAAGAAAAAGAAAACTGTTTAAAAGTTGTTTTAAAAAACTCACAACAATTAACAATGACACTGAAATTCACTTTAAAGTGTGAAGAAACATCTTATATAAGTCAGCGTATTTGCAAAGTCTTCAAAACACAGACTTGACTGACGTGTTTGTAGATTTCCAGCTGGCCTTTATTTAATATTCAGAAAAGTATCTGCATCATGTCCAGATGTTAACTTTAATTGTTTTTCTTTTCTAAACAGACTAGTTTTGGGGTTTAGCAGCTTCTGATAGACACATCAGAAATTTCCATCTCACATTAGGAGACAGGAGAACAGATAATTACCGTCACTTTGCACCTGGACATAAGACAAGGAAAAGAAAATCAGCAATGCTGCTCGTTATCACGCTGCTTTGATGTGTAATGCATGATGTTGCACGATCGCGAAATAACCATCAATGACAGTACGCAGCCAACAGCGCATAAAAGTGAGCATCAGCGCCAGACATCATCCAGCTGCCAGGAGAGCTGGATGATGCAGCAGACACTGGCCATGTCATATTACACACTGCAAAACCATTTTAGATCCCTTCTAGGCCCGTTTCTTTTTTCACGGCTTTGTGGTTTTTTCCCCCCATGTGATCTATGGTCACATGAAAGATTATAGGGTTAGGCTTAACATTTGCACTACCAAAGGCATCTTTGTATTGCCTATTTTCCCCATTTTCCTTCGGGATTAATCAAGTATTCTGATTCAGATTCTGATAAACCCAGTATCAGTTAACGGAAACCAAAAATGCTCAATGAAATACTAAGTTTTACAAAGTGAGGTTACTTTGAACAATAATTATTTATTAGTTACCCTCATTTGCGTAAAGTGCAGCAAACAAAAGAAATGTAGACTGTCTCATTTGTTTTTTCCATGTACAATAATCCCAGACGACTGAGAGATCAGGGGGCACACCATCTGTTTCAGGACTCCATGTTTTTGTGGCTGAAGATAATTCTGACTCTGGCTGCATATTTGCACTCATAGTCACGCTGCACAACAAATTCTGGACCAATCAAAAGTCTCCTTGATGGTATTCAGTCATGGATAAAATTCTGTCTGTACTTGCTAGGACTGAGGAGACCACTATTAATAACCAAGTCCTCAGACCCATCTGTGGAAAATCAAACCTATAAGAACCTCTGCCATGCATCTCTATTGCCTGCAGACACCCAGAGCCATCGCCGACCTTTCTCCAAAGGCAACTCCCTCCCAAATGCTCCAGGTTTGGAACATTTGTTACCTTCTTTTCTCCCCGGTCCTTGTTTTTCTGTACATTCCCAATTTGCTAGCCTTTGCTCATACATTGAACCAAGGAAAGTTTTCCATCAACACTTACTTCTGACAAGTACTTTCTAGTCTGCAAATGGGTTTAACAAGACCCCCCTGATCATTTTTTTGCTCTTTTCCTGGCACTGCTGGAAACTAGCCCTCAGTATTGCCTGGGTCTTTTTGCTTCTGCATAACAGCAGATATTTGAAATAACTTTGAAATATGTTAATGGCAGAAGATAACTGACCTGTCACTTGGATTTTGCACTAAAGCAAATGTGTGATGTTTTTAGATTCTAGCAATGTCATCTTTTTAGCTGTGCTGTCCCTCACCCTGTTTTACCCTGCCTCTGCAGATAATGACTTTAGTTAATCCCACATTTACGCTGCTATTCATAAGAATCGCCTTTAGGTGATTGTTTAATAATGCAGTGGGATTTATGTGTACAAATGTTTCTAGATTTTATAAGTGAAAACTAGTCTGCCAGCATTTTATTTAACAGGAATGTTGGGAAAATTAAAATGTGATAATTCTGTTCATCACTAGACACACAAGATATAAAATAACACTAAGACAAATGCTTTTTTGTTAAAGAGCCTAAGACCTTTGAAAAATATAAAATCTTCTGGAATATGCACCATAAACTATAAATCAATTTGAAATGCAAATCTGTTTACCGATTCAGCTATTACATCAATATTTGGATTTTTTTATGACTTTTGAAAGTCTATTTTCAGTGCAATGGCATTAACCTCATGTGGCCTTTCTGCAAATGTATATTTTAATAAAAGCACTTTAAAGTGATTTGGGCCTAATAATCCTATAGATTGAAGATACATTTTAAGCTGACATGAAAACAAGAACAAAGAATAACCAACCCCATGCATCTTTCAGAAAAAGATTACTAAGGCTTAACATCCACATCTAGTCATATTTTAAATGATTATTTGAGCAAATGATGTCCTTAAGTTGAAAACAGAATAGACTTAAATTTAAGTACACATAATGCAGCTTGTTAGCATCATTTAGCATCATTTAGCTTGAAAATTCACTTTTCAAATTTCATTTGATTTTGTGGGTTTTAAATTAAGAAATAAGAAAGTGTCCAAGCCAAAGTAACTCATGTCATCATCAGGGGGCATTTTATCCAGAGCAAAGAGCAATATATAACAGTTGGAGTGTTACCTGAAACTAACATCAGATTGATTTATTTTCTTTTAGTTCTACGGGCACACCTATCGAGAATGACGTGGAATACTCACCCCCCCCCCAAAAAAAAGAGCAAAATGAAGAGAACAACAACTAAATAAATGAATAAATACAATATAAGTCACTGTGAATACTGGAAATCAGCTGAGGTTAGGCTAACATAAAAAATCTACACACTTTAAATTACAAAAGGGAAAAAGGAACAGGGTTAGGAATCACAAAGACACATTAGGAAGAGGAAAAAATTAAGAGCAACAGTCTTCTGTTGAGATATACCTTGCTTTTGTATCGCTGCTCTCCCAGTTTGAAGAGAACGGAGAACTGACCTGCCTGACTGTCCACCGGCAGCTTCTTACCCTCAACCAGAGTCACCAACAAAACAGTTGTCCACAGCTGACTCTTCTTCAGCTCTTCTGACAAACTAATAGGCTGAGAATGCTTTCCAGCCTGCAAAAGTAGGGATACAAAAAAAATAATAATAATAATGAGAGGAATGAGAGGTAATGCTTTAAATTTAAAAAAAATAAATCAATACATTCAATTTCAGCTTTTTTTAAAGGATACAAAAAAAAATATTATATTAAAAAAAAAAGAAAAAAGAAAATCCAAATTCAGTTTCCTGCAGTTCCACCACCACCATGTTTGAGACATTATAACAATTGCCCATGGAAGACAGGTAAATGAAACATTCTCAGAGATTAGGTAAAGCTTTCATGTATAATTGGAAGCCATGTTTTAAGATAATTAGTTGAGTTTATATAGAGACACAGTGTACCCCTGAGATAACTTTAAGCCAGATTCAATCACTGCAGATCAAGCCAACTTTGTAATGACACATGCAGAAAACGCTTTTTTAATTAACAGCTGCACAGCATGCAGTTGGCAGACTACAAGAAGAATTTGAAGCACATGCACACAGTAGGTACATCTGTTCAACAATGAAAACAACTTCAAACTTATAGGCATGCAGACAGTCAAAAGCTTTTCTAACTAATCCTGCGAATGTGCAATGTTGCCACGTGTATAGCTGTCTAATCTTGCGTAGCATCGCTTCATGCAGTACATAGAATGGACCTGCAGACAATAGCGTGGCAGACAAAAAGAAGCATGCATTCCCCAACTAAACTCTGTGAGTCAAATACCTCATCAGTGAGCAGGCAGAACAACAGCCGGACTTGTTACTGGGAAATGCTGGTAAGCATCTGTGCTTTTTTATGATAATGGTCAAAGGTGATCACAGGATTTTATTTTTATTTTCTTGGAACAATCCTATGGTTATCATCATAGGATAATAAGGTGCCATAATAAGTGTGACCTTGTTATGGGACTTCCACTATAGCCTCTCAGGTCTGGGCTAAAAATAAGAATTTGGGTTTATTTAATTTTTAATGCATATGTTGTAGTCATTGAGTGAAAGCGACAACGTACAAACTCTATATTCGTTTTAGCTGGTCTGCTGCTATCAAGTTAACTGGGATCAGGAATCTTCTGTATTTGGGATCCTTTTATAATTATCACTGAAAATATTGAAACACTTAATTTACCCTGATTTGTATATAGGTTAATACCAAATAGGAATATGTCCAGTCAGTTAATTAAGGAAACACTGACTAACAACTACTGAAAGAGTTTAGTCTTCAAACCACTGAGTACATCTGTTAAATTTCTTCAAGATACTGCGCCCTGATTTGTGAAATAAAATGATTTGCTGCCCTCTTGTGGAATCAACTGAAGCACAGATAACTGCCAAAACTAAAGGAACTACTGTCAGAATTTTTGTTACATTACCTTTTGTTACCAATTTGAGCTGAATTAGAAAAATCGTGAAACCTGAACATGGTGTGAAAAAAAATTCACCAGACCAATGGGCCTCATTTGTTTTTCTCCTTTTTATATTTGGCAGATATCTGTATAATACTGATTAGAATGAAGGGTCCATGAAGTCTTTCCTATGTGTTCCAGCCACCATGCCTTACCCTACTACTTCGTGTTCGTTTTTGGTGCCATTTCTGCCGCCAGGAGCATGCATTTTAGGTGCAAAACAAAATGACACTAGTTAGTAGGCTTTACACAGAAACAGAGACACAAACACAGACATACGATAAATGCAATGCACGACAAGTCTGCCTTCTGCTTGAAAGCATGGAGCAAATACATGAGGGAGCTTGATATACATTGCTTCTTTTGCTGTCTCCATTTCTGAGTGACAGACTCAAGTCCACCAATACGACGCCCATGTCCTCCTCCAGGCTGTTTGGATCATCCAGGCGCAAAGACATCTCATTGACCCTGAAAACAAAGCGGGTTTTTGATGAGAGATGGGCAGTCATGTGCCATCGAGCATGCCTTTGAATTTATTCAGAACAAGCACCACAGGATGTAAAAATATAAGCATCAGATCACTGAGGAGATGAACTAGAGAAAATGTATTCTATGCAATAATTGTCAAAAAGTATGTTTAAAAGATATGCAGAGCAAAACTGCATTAAATACTAAGGCTTAGAGCAATATGATACCACAGCAATGCAATTAATTTTACTTCTTCATATTTAAATTGCTGACAAAGGACAAGAGAGGTGTTTAATTAACACTGGGGTAATGCAAAGGTCTCAGGTCAAATTAACACTTGTACTGGCAAGCCGAGCTACACGAGGGCACAGACTGAACTCACTGCAGCTTTGTCTTAGATGCACCTGGACTCAGTTACTCACTGTAAGGCCATAAACATAAGTGGGAGTGGTTGTGTGTGCACAAACTGGTATAGAACTGAGCTAGATAGAATAACGAGGCATTTGATAACTTGGTGACAATTTCTTGGAGGTTACTTTCATTAAGGTAATTTATTTCAGGTTCAAAGAGGAGTGTAGAAATGTGGAAAAGCACCCACACTATAATCCCAAACTGTTCCCACATTACAGACACACTACACATTCTAAAAATAAATTCTACAGTAAAAGCAGCCACTGCAATGTTAATAATTAATGGGCAAATGCTTTGAAAGTAAAGTTCAACACTCATAAGCTAAATGCAGCTGCGTTGCCAAACCCATAAATGGGTTGAGCCAATGCAGTGCCTGGAAATAGTTTATTTCACATATTGAAGTAAAGCAAGTATTGAACACGTCACCAATTTTATAAGTAGGTATATATAAAGGTGCTATTGAAATGAAATTCTCAACAGATTCTCAATAACCTGAAATTTATTTAAGACTTTAAACAAAAGCCTTTGTTGGTGACGACAGCTTTAAGAAGCCTCCTGTATGGAGAAACTAGTTACATCCATCCTCAGATGTGATTTTGGCTCATTCATCCACACAAACAGCCTTCAAATCCTGAAGGTTCCCTGGGCCCCTTCTGTAAACTTTGAGCTTCAGTTCTTTCAACAAATTTTCAGTTAGATTCAGGTCAGGAGACTGGCAGGGCCATTCTAGCAGCTGTATTTTCTTTCTCTGAAACCAACTGAAAGTTTCCATGTCTGTGTGTTTGGGATCATTGTCTTGCTGAAACATTCACCCTCGTTTCTTCTTCATCTTCCTGGTAGATTTTACAGATTTGTAATTAAGAATGTTTCTGTACAATTTTCCATTCATCCTTCCTTCAATTACATGAAGCGTTCCAGTGCCGTATGCTGAAAACAGCCCCACACCATGATGTTCTCACCTTCAAATTTTACTGCTGGTATGTTCACAGCCTTGTCTAAATGTTGATCAGTAAACTTTAAACATGCTTCAACATATGTTTTCTTCAGAAATAGAGGTAATGAGCGTGCATACAGGTCAAGGTTGCAAAGGTTTTTGAGCCTCCTTCAGGTGTTCAATACTTTTTCCCTGTGTCATTTCTCATTAGAAACACATCATTTATGGACATCTATGGTTTGATTTCTTTGCTTGTGTGGATTAGATGCATTTTTGCCAACATCTAGTGAGAATTTCATTGCATAGTACCTTTAGAAATATATTCATTGAGAAAACTGGTGATTTGTTCAATATTATTTTTCCAATTTTATTATTCCAGGATCACTATAATTCACATGCTACACCCCAACAGAGCTCTGTCCAGCTGCTTCAAGCACTTCCACATCACCATACTCACTTGTCCATCTCCAGACCACTCAGAAGGACACTTGCAGCACCCATAAAGTCATCAGTTGTAAGATCACGGTCATACACCTGTATATCAAACATCAACAGTCCTTTAACACAAGACAGTTCATGTAAGGAGAACTGTGCTGACTGTCCTACTGCAGTATCCTTGAAAACTCATACAGAGTGATAACAGCCGTTTTGTTGGATTTATGAAGGTGCACAGACACTAATCATACATTGATTTTCATAACACTTTGACAAAAAAATGTCACCCTAACTACATAATGAAGGATAGAAAACATGCACTGACATGTACATTTCCACAACAGACTATGACTCTCAGTGTTAAAGCTGCTCATTAAAACTTTCACATTCATTATTTCCCACACTGTTGACATGACCTTTATTAAACTGACCATTAAAAAAAAAAAAGTTACCTTGATGTAAAGCTTCTGATTCAGATCCTTAATGGGCAAAGAGAAGGACTCATTCCACACAGGGTTGAGGTTTTTATAAAGCACTTTACTTTTGTAGAATGTTTTTCCATCCAATTTGAATTTGACGTAGGGGTCGCTGGTACCTGAGAATGAATATTGCAAACCAGTAAATAGAAAACAAACAAACAAATAAACAAACAAACATACTTTTTGGAATGACATCATCAGGGCCCTGTAATATGAAGCAAGATAAATATAAGTAGGGTATTTATTCATTATCTTGATTCACTAAAATCAGCCATCGCTTTTAACAACACACCAAATTAACCCAGGGTTTCCCAGTCAGGCTATGAGAACATTCACACAAAGGGGTGGAATCATGTACTGTTAGCAGAGTGGCTGATTTTACAAAGGAGCACAAAATTATGACCCCAGACATATACGGAGATCTTAAACACATAATACAGACTGAAAGCAACACGTGCTGCAGAGAAATCTGCAATGTGAGAGCAAAAGCACTCTATAGTAATTTAGTATTAGAATCTCTGTATAAGTATGCGAGAACTGTGTGAGTACTTTAAAGATTTTGGTCAATAAGACTGAAAAATGCCAACCAAATCTATAAAGTTTAACCTATTTGAAGGCAGGAAGAAAAGCAAGCAAAAAATGCTGACTGTGGAAGTTAACAGACTTATGACTATTACAAAACTATAATTCATCTAAAATTCTCTTTATTAATAATCCTCACAAAAGGAAAGATAAAGAAAAAAAAGACCCTCCTGATATCTGCACAGACGAGCCTGACGGATTTTCCAGGAATGGTGACACTATTTTCAGAGAACTGGTCAGTAACTGGGGATTTTTTTCCCTTAATGATCTTTAATCTTGAACCCAACCTGCTCCGTGTATGTTAGGTCTGCAGCCTAGGTTAGCATGGCAACACACCTAAATAAGAAGTTACCTATATAAACCCAAATCCTGCTGTGTAGCCCCAGAATATAAAATTATTTTTTATTTCTGAGTGAAATAAAGTCTATAATGTTTAATAAATTAAAATGACATGATCCTACTTAGTAACATGACATAACATGACATAACTACTTAGTAACTACTTAGCACACAAGAATTTCACTCGCATGTGCTGTGCCAGTGTGCCTGCACATGTGATGTGACAATAAAAAGTGATTTGATTTGATTTGATTTAACATTATAATATTCATCATGAGTTGTAGGACATGTTATTTCAGAACACAAAGCATGATTATTGCAACTTCTCTTTTCCATCTTTCAAAAGCAGCGTTGTCATCATGACTGTCTTTAATAAATACTTGACAACTTGACATTTACTTCTAAATAACACTGACTCCATTGTTTTTCAACTTCTATGTAAATGTACCAATTTGCACTATTACGTAGAAGGTCTGACCTGCTCTGTGTGATCTCTCATTTTTGTATGGAGGATGTGGTCCCAACCGATGTAACCACAACTTCCTGAAACAATAGCCAATCACATTTCAGCTTCCTGTGTGAAAACTAACTGCAACTGAAAACATCACTTTTGCAGGTTTTGTGCGAGTTTCTTTTAAACACTAACATATATAGGCAGGCCCAAAGATTAACACTACAAATTCCACATTGAGTCACTTTTGAAACTTCTAAATCTCACTTTCTGTTGCTGTTCTGTATCATTTTCACTTCAGAGTAAAGGAAGTAGGAGGTGTATCTTTTGAATTGTCTCTCAATCAACCAGGTGAGGGCAGCAGTCTACCAAACACAGCTGTGATCATAGCTTAAACTTCATGAGGAGCTTAGACTGTTCTGTTTCGTTACATTACATGAGCTTGCCCGGTTCTTTGTGGTGTTGCTATTAGAATAGGCTTTATAGACCCTTCACACAAGAAGTCATTAGCAAAACAGCTGCCACCGCATGCTGCGACTGCTGAATGTATAATCTGATCAAAACCAAAAAAATAAAAGCTTGTTCATGCTTTTAAACCACCATGTGGTCTTAACAATGTGGTGAAACCAAATCCGCTTGCCTCTTGTCATCCTCTTTATTTTCCATCTTATCTTTACCTACAGTCTGGTTGTGTCAACATGCAGGCACACTCAAGAGGAAAATATAATCCAAGAGTGAAAGGCTTTCTGTACTGACTGCTGGTCTGGGTGTGGCTCAGACAGGTTCTAAACTGCTGCAAGGAATCCTGCTCGTGTTGCTACAAGAGCTTCACAGCTAACCTGACACTCAGCTGTCTTTTGTGTCCCTGGAGTTAATAACACTGCGTGTAATCAAAACAGACATTCCTGGTTGTCCTTATCAAGTCAAGGCCAAACACACGAGTCAACACTGACACATACAGGGGGGGAAAAAGCGACTATGAGGAATGGCGGAGGGTTTCGTTTTTGGTTTTTTTCCCCTTTGTAGGCCCAAGCATCTGTCCACGTTTACGGGAATTATAATTCATAAAGTTTAAGAGATTTAGCAAGTCAACTCAGATACGTTTCTCAGTATGAGAAGATGACAAAGCAATAACAATAGTAACACTTACTCATTGCCACAGGCATACACAAGAAAATACGTGATGCATGTCATTGTAAGATCTAGTCAGAATTAAGCCACAGCTTCAGAAAAAAAAAAAAGAAGTAGGCGTGTAGCTCTAAGGTATAAACATACACCAACAGGTAACTGCATCTTTGCTTTTACAGCACACTGAACTTTCAAGTAAGGTAATCATATGCAGAGGAAAATTTGGGGAAGTTAAAATGATGAAGCTCTAGTCAGACAATGATCCTCGGGTGGGAGGGTAAAGGCATTTTGTTTCATCAGTTGAATAGGATTCCACTGCCACACTTCTCATTTTCCACTGTGCTGAAGTATTACTTGCTTCTGCACTGATCCTGTTTCCTGGATGATAATCAGCATCACAGCGGTGCCTGTTGATCTTCTGTTTTTCTCAGACTGTGTATTTTAATGCTAGTGTTGCTGTACATCACAATAATCTGGAACAAAAAGCTGAGTTGTAGTAGTGCCGATATGAGCTCCTTACCACAGCGGTCCCTGATGACCAAGTTGTGTCCTTCCTTTAAGTTAACGGTGAGCAGGTAGGACCTCTGGGAATCTCTGGCACTCTCAGACATGTTCACAGCCTCATTGTCCATCTCATACTGAATAGAAAAACAATATTATTACTTTACTACTAGTAGTATTACCAAAGTGCCCCATCTACTTCCGCACAAACTGGGCAGCTTTTTAATCAGGAAGTATCTGATCAGAAAACAGTTTTTTGCCTTTATTATGGGTCACTGCACCATTAATATTTAAACTTCAAATTTATTACCAGTAATGCTATTAACCACAGTATAATAGCTCCACCTCTATTTATGTGAAGAATAACTTTTTAATCTTTAACAACAAAATTATCACAGGACTTCTTTCATTTTACTTTCATGCACTGATTTCAAGTCAGACTGTTGTTCACGTGCAGGAATTTGACGAGACTCTAATACAGCTTTCCTAATTCTTTACTGTTTGGGTTGTATTATTTTTGTCACATTTATACAACTTTAATTAAAAAAAACTAAACAAAGTATACTCACTTACAGGTTTTAAAAGATTGTATTCTGTGCAGTTTTATGCTTCTCGTCTAGGCAGTGGATTATTTAATCACTATTAAGCCTTTCCAGCAAGCCATGAATCTTTCACCCAATAAACCCCAGTACCCTGGAATCACCCCAGCTCAGCTTCCTAACCCTGACCGGCTACAAAAGATGGACAACACACACTGGATGCTGAACCACAAATAGCCTACTGTTCTATCTCATTCTAAACAGAGCGCAATAATCTGGAATTAAACTTTGATATAACCACGCGTCGGCCAAAGACCCACACTGCTGTTGGCATGGCATAATGCTGAAAACCACCAGCATAGAGACATGAAAGGGACAATCCGTTGCAAAATTCTACAACCACAAAGATGCAACTTAGGATAAAACTGTCAGACGCAACCCTTTTCTCCTGTCGTGCCTAAAGCTGATTTGCATATTAACCAGTCAACAACAAAAATCATCTTACAAACTACAAATTAGACAGTAGCACTTACATTTTGGTGGTCCCCTTCCTTTATGTGACTGCTGTAATCGTTATCATACTGCAGAGACAAAGATGAATATTTTTTTAAACCATGTGA
Organism: Diplotaxodon limnothrissa; assembly: GCF_057381915.1. NCBI lineage: Eukaryota > Metazoa > Chordata > Actinopteri > Cichliformes > Cichlidae > Diplotaxodon > Diplotaxodon limnothrissa. The sequence continues at coordinate 6,774,122 of NC_140596.1, read as the reverse complement.
CACATGACAAAGACTTTCAAAACATGTAAAATTCCTGTTGATGAAAAAGCTTCACTCAGCTAAAGCTAAAGGCTCAGAACTGCCCTCTCCTTGGTATTTCTACCACCAGCACAAATCCTCTGAGCATTTATTAAAAATTCCTGTGTCCTGGGGACTGAACAGAGGTAACCCAAAAAACATCTACTAGGCAATTTCCACTTTTTTCCCCTAATTTGCTTCTCTTCTTTGGGTTTCAGAGTAACTGCAAACACTGTAACTGTTTACCTAACATAAGGTATTTTGCCATACATACCACTCCTTTCTTTATGAATTCAAATATAGATTGCTGTATTCAGATGTATTCATTATAGTTTCTATACAATTAAAGATAATCTCCCAGAGTTTTTTTTGTAAGTCTATGGACTATTTATACAGCTATGAGGAAGTGTTCAGTTGACAACAACAGTTGCACAATGGGACATGACAAGAATTAAAATAAAAAGCACTTTACTATTCTTGATATTCTTTGATGTGGTTTTAAAACCACCCTGGGGGCCCTGAGAAAACAAACGGTTAGTTTTCACACTGTGCATTGTTGCTTTCACCAAATTCAAAACAGTTTTTTTGACTGATCTGAAACCTCAGTGATGACGGAAAATAAGATGACTAAGAAAGACAGCGGGTCTCTCATTTCTTCTATTTTTCTTATATCAGTTTTCTTACATCAGATCCTGATCCAGATACAGGTAGACCTTAGCTGTTGATCATATCCAGGCAAAACCCACCTCTGGTAAAACTTAATGCAAATCCATTTATAACCAGCAGACATAGAAATAAATGTGCTAGTTGAAATATGGGCTTTGTAATATGCTAATATCAGCATGTATCAGCTTGCGCTTAATCAGCATTCAAGGCTGCATTAGCCTTGAATGCTTAATAGCAATCAAAATGTAAAGCCAGTTGAGGTTTAAACACAAAAGCACAGATTTCTTAATGTTTCTTATGTGCTGTTATTCATTTACGCTTACACCTGACTCAGATCTCAATCAGCTAGTTGTTTTGTTGTGGTGTATCAACCAGGTGTTGCAAAAAGGGAAGTTGCAGAGCACCCTCTGATGGACAAACTATGCAACAGCCACTCTCATAATGTAGTTGAAGGGTGTTTCTTCCATTTCAATTAATTCCATCTTGAATTAATCAGTTAATAATCAGTTCTTATATTTTCCTCACACAACAGACCACCAAATGGCTAATATCAGCAGATAATATCTGCCTGCTGAGAAAATGGTCAGGTTCTAAAGATCAGCATCCTGTGCTGCAAACTACAAAGCGTAAAGATTCGAAATCAAAATCCCACTGGCGGAAACTACAAATATCACCTCAGTCAATCAGATAAATATAAAGAGCATCTATAAAAAACAAAAAACAAAACAAAACACTGATATGTTACTACAACACCAACAGGAAGATGAAACATTTTACTGGGTGATGATTTTTTAGGTCATTTCCTGTTACTTACTTAAAAGTTTCACAACATGTTGATGGTAACGCATTATTCAAAGATTACCATACCAAACTGCAACTTCTTTTTATCAACCCCCCCCCCCACACACACACACACACACACACGTTTAGGCATGTTTGTGAGAACAGAAAATTAGCATGCCTCTATATTTGTGAGGACCAACAGTCACTTATGGGGACAAAATGCCCGTCCATACGAGTCTGAAGGGATTTCTGAGGCTCAAAACGTGGTTTTAAATGTCAGGGTTACGATTAGGTTATGGTTTTGTTTAGGATAAGGGGTGTGTGTGTGTGTGTGTGTGTGTGTGTGTGTGTGTGTGTGTGTGTAAGTAAAACTGTCAGCCAACATGTTATACACCTGTCCTGCTGCCCTCTCTAACCACACTTGTCTAAACCACTGATAGTGAAACCAGGAAGAAAGTATAGCTTAGTGGAAAGAAGTCAAAATGAACATGATTCACAATTAATTTTTACTTTATTTGTTGCTTAAACCATTGAATAAAAAGGTATTTAGTAGCCTATGAACTTCTACAAGAGTAATTCATTTAGCCTGTGTAGCAAACAAGCCTGTCAAAGCTGTAAAAAGAGGCTATGACTTCCTAGTTGTCTGGGTCGTCCTCTGCATGTCAACAAGAACTACAGCATTAATCTGCTTGCACATTCATTGGTGTCCACTTTGCATGACAAAGAAAATAAAGCCAAGGCTACGCCCAATGTTATTGTTCAAATGAAAATTAAACATTTGGAATTTCAAGTCAGCTTGCATTTGTGCGTCATGTCATGTAAAGCATGCAATCTACACAAAACCTGTTGAAAGTCATTCTAACCATGATCTGACAAACAAAGCCTGCCCTTGATTACGAGAAGAATGCAAAGCCTGACATGTTCATAATTTCCCCCAGGGATCAATAAAGTATTCTGATTCTGATTCTGATGATTTGCTGTAAAGGGTTATCTTCAATACATACAATGTTATTTACTAGGGCTGCACGATTTTTTGGCTTAGAATTGAGATCACGATTCTCTCACGATTTTCTTTTCCAGTATAAATATTTATTGCACTTATTAACTGCACATCAACTTCGTAACAGTTGAGACTGAACATAAAAACAATAAATAAACATAAAAACAACAAATGTCTCACGTTTTGTTGTTGCCGCAAAATGTTGTACTGCTTGAAATTCCGTCTCCACCGTTGCTCGACACTGCGTGTATAGAGCAGGTAGTGCAACAATAGAAAAATAGTTGCGGGACGGCATTGTGTTTGTCTAGGGTGTTGATCATTTTCCTAAATCCCTCGTTTTGCACATTGTTGATGGGAGCCATATCTTTGGTCAGGTGATAAGTGATAGCCTCCGTAATTTCTTTGTGCCTGCGGGAGTTCGACGGGTATAGGGAAGCGCTGTATAAGGTTCCTGTTATTAATGTTTGGGTGGTTGACCGGGACGGATTTTCTCCTGTCACTTTCTCGTCATCCCTGACGTGCTCTCCGTTGTTTTTTACCTGCTAATTTTAGCATCACATGGCACAGCTTCTGTATCACGTGGTATAAGGCTCCGCCCTTGTCATTTGTTGAGCAGGAAGAGTGAGCGCTTGTTTTCATGCAGATTACGTCCCGGATCAAAATGAGGTACAATCGTCGTCTCTCTTTTTCTTTTTTTTTTTAATCGTTGTCATTTGGAAATGAGATCGCACATAAGTATGAATCGAGATCGCGATTTTCTAACGATTAATCGTGCAGCCCTATTATTTACACATCACTGTTATGCTAGAAATGCGAGTAGCAGCTGTACTTGAGAGACGTAGATCAAAAATCCACCTCCGGGTCATTTTAACAGAGAATGGAATGAGGAAGGAGATGAGGTTTACAACTGATTCTATCTGACACCAGGTGCCAGATGTATAAGTGACATTTTTAATTGGCAATAAAAACAGCCAATAGTCTCCTTCTGTAGTGTTTATCCTGATTATAATTACACATCTGAGATAAAACACAAAATAAAGCCACAGTAATATATATGAACTAATATCAATCCAGATCCTTAAAATCATTCACTTCAGTTGGTGGTATTATGACAAAGTGGAAGTGCCTGGGAACGACAGCATTTCAGCCACAAACTGGTACAGTACATAAAATCTCAGAGCCAGATCAGCAAATGTTGAGGAACACAGTGTGCCAACTTTCTGCAGAGTCCATCGCTACAGACCTCCAAACCTCATGTGGCCTTCAGATTAGCTCAAGAACACTGCACAGAGAGCTTTATGGAATACGTTTCCATGGCCAAGCAGCTGCATCCACACCTTACATCAAGAAATGCAATGCAAAGCACTGGATGCTGTGGAGCAAAGACTCAGTGCAGAAGTGTTCTGTAGCGTGACAAATTACATGTTTGTCCCGTGTTTGGCGGTTGCCAGTACAACAGTACTTGACTGCCATGTGCCAGGTGTAAAGGTTGGTGGAGGGGGTATCCAGTCTTTAGGTCTGACGTCATTAGCTGCGTTTGGGCCCAAACTATGCTGCAGGTCCCCAAGTCAAATGATCACTGCGGCATCACTGAGAGTTGAATAACTGTCTAAATTCTTTCATCTGTAATAAAATGATCAGTGTTGCTGCTCTACCAGGTGTGAAAATTAAGTTTAACATCCAGGCATCCATGAAAACAGAATTTATGAAATTTAACAGAGTTAGAAGTTAGCTCGCTAGTTTCCATCTAATATAATATAGCATGTTCTGACTGAGGGATCTCTGAAATAAATTAAGACGTACAGCTCTGTTACTACTTCTGACATAAATTAAGCCAGGAAAGTAAACAGCAGTGAGGTTTTATAGGGTTACTGAAGTTTGGCTAGCTGGTATATAATGTGATTACTAGTAACACAGCTAGTTTTGCTATGTTAGCAAAATATAAACAGTGAAGCAGGAGGATGAACGCTAACATTTTTCCACTTGATAAAAGTTAACGTGAGGGTTCCCGATGGTTAGGAACAAATGCAATCGCATGGCAGGATGCAAACGGACCAAACTACAGTCAGGAGAACAACTGAGATAATCCATCCACAATATGAGGTTAGTCATTAATATACTGCCTGGGCTGTAGTTACAGCGTAAGGTTTTAAAAACTGAGCTTTAAAATGATTAGCGGTAATAAAACCCAGAGGCCAACAGTTATCACTGACTGTTTTTAGGGGATTGTTGAGATTTAATAGAACAAGATGCAAAGCATTAAAACATGTTAAAAACACAACAGCCTTCTTAAACGCAGAGTAGTTTGGGCCCGGAAGCAGGATTCATCACATCATCACAAGACCGGATTATGGTGTATGTTTGTTTTGAGTAGTTAGGTGATTCTCACAAGAAGGCAACAGCAAGGAGAACTTCAGGGTTTCCAATGCTTTCATATATATTTCAGGATGTCAGTTTGAGGTCTTGTTGGTAGAGTTAAGACCACATCTGAGGAGGCACAAAAGTCATTGCGAGGAGACCACTGAACCAGAGTTTAGCTGGGATAAAATTGTGTATTCGGTACTGGTGTGCCAGTTTTGCCCTGTGAAACTACACGGTTGGTGTAAATGAGTCAAAGTTCAAAAAATATTTTAAAATGAACACAAAATATTCGCTTAAATTTTACGCAGTGTGTAAAGGCCTCAGTCTGAGAAAGATTTATAACTTGAACAAATGTAACTTCTATCAATTAGGGCAAATCTCTTTTAATATGAAATCATTGGAGCAATAAACAGGAATGTGTAGCAAGATGGATAGTTCATACCATAAAATACACTTATTTACACTTGTCCCAAAAAGCAAGCAAACAAAAACGTTTAATGTGGAAGACAATTTATAAAATAATTGGTTAAATCTAATCGATCTTGTCTCTTAACTTCAAGAAAGAAAGAAAAAACAAAACAACAAACAATAGTTTTAAATGTGACTCTGTTTGGCACTCACAGCCTACATCCTTGTCTTTTTAACAAAGACGTGAATCCACCAGAAGCAGTGTTTGCACAGTTCTACTGTAGACTATTGATTTAGGATGGACCTCGATTTGCAACCATATCCAGCTCTTCCAAGTTAAACTTTGCAAGTCAAGTGTAAATACACCTGATACCTCAACCCCGCCAATGTACAACATGTTTTTTTTACTGTGTGTTGCAGGGGGGAAAAAAATGCTGACTTGTCAGTTAATTTTGGTGTCAAAGTATTAGATATAACAGGAACTACAAAGTCAAAATATGAGTGAATATTTAAAATAAAAATGCAAGTCGTCAGTGCTAGTGTCCCAGAAGGTTCAATCCTTATGTGAAACATTATATGAATATTCCGTATGTGGAGATGCCCAATCTGCTAGGTTATTTCAAAAGTATTTTCTTTACCTGCGAGCTGTCCAGGGAATCATCCACAGCTGCACTGTCTGGAGTGTAAACAGTCATCATCTCTGGTAGTGCAAGTTTCTCGGGCTCCATGCCTCGTCCAGGTTGGTGTGTCTCCCGGGAAGATGTCTCTTCTCCACAAAGACTGTTAAATGATTCCTGGGAAGAAGAACGGTTTGTGCAGTTTGTAGGCACGCTCAGTCTGTTTTCACTCCTCCCTATTCTTCCACTACCTGCTCTAAGGTTTACACTCCTCCCACCTCCTACAGGACCCGTAGGAGGCCTGTCAAGCGGTGTGGAAGGATCGCTATAACTGGGACTATTGTACTGCTGAAAAGGCACTCTGGAGGAGACGTGGGGGTAATCCTGCTTCACGTTCCTTACGTCAGGAACGGAGGAGCTCATCCGATTGTGGTCAAGCTGGACAGCCAACTTGTTTAAGGGATCCTTGCCCCGCTTGAAATGTGGCAGCATCTTCTGCCGGAGATGCTGCATCATGCCTGGCTTCTTCTCCATGATGGATGCAAGGTTTAGTCTGTGTCTAAGATTTGGACATCACTGGCACCTATTGTGAAAAAAAGAGAATGAGAGGAGTCAGTCATTGAAGCATATCTGTAGCTAAGCTCAAACTGCATTTAGTACATTTCATCAACTACAGGAACAAATAATCACAAGGATTAAAACACATTAAAGAACAAAATGCACAGTGAATTACTGTAATCATTTCTATAAAGATTTGGTGGCGATCTTTAATGTCAAATATTCAAATATACAGCTTTAAGCTTACAGCATCTTGTCTTTAAAATAAAGACAAGATGATAGTTTATTAAATTTTAATGACATTTGCAGATTGTTTCGGTGAAGTTTAATAAACTCCTTGCTATCTAAAATATAACAGGACACCGGAGTATATTCTCGAGCATCTCACACTTCTGATAATCAGCTGTCTGCTTGACGTTTATTCAGCTGTGTAAAAACTAGAACTTTAATCTCAGCCAAACCGATTTACTCAGGAACAAATAAAATACTACAAAAAAAAGCCAAACAATAACATTTTTAAGTTATCTAAGTGACTTATATATATTTAACCTGAGTAGCGAAAGACAGCGGTGGGTTTGAAAACAATTTGCGGGGAGTCCGGTGTTCTCACGGGTTCTAGTGAGCCTGGCCCCCGGCTAGCTATCGAGCTAGTGACTAACAGACCTCTTCGAAAACGTCGGAGCGCTTTTGAAAATATGTGGTGTCTTGATAAACTGAGCAGATATTTGAGGTTTACACAGCTACATTCTCGCCTGAAAATATGTTAAACGTTTATTTTGTGACCCAGAAAGAATAATAAGAGTAATATTAAAACTAACTAGCTGCCGCCATTGTTGACAACTGAGCTGGGCTGCGCTATGAATTCTGGGACAAAGCTCCTTCTTCTTCGGGGTTTAACGGCAGCTGGCATCCTTGTACATGCAGTGCTGCCATCTTCTGTTTCAGTCTGTTATTACACTCTTAAATCCTACTACTTATTCCTGCGTCTTTTGTGATCTTACAAAGCTTCAAACGACGCGTCGACGATTTTGATAGTCGACGTAATCGTGACTAGTCGACTAATCGTGGCAGCCCTAATACACACATTATCTATCAGAGGCCTTTAGTGCCATAAAATATGCTTATAATGGTGACCCAGAAATTAAACAACCTGCAGCAATTATATAACAGAAGAGGAAGCTGGAACAACTGCAATTAATAATGCAAACTCACGTGTGCACTCCAATATAATGTTGACAAAGAGGGGCTTTTTAACACAGAAATTTAGTCTACTCAAATGCTGTGAGTTACAAATAATGTTAATATGTTTTCTTTTGTTCATGGGTGCAGAGACAAGGCACTGCATCTAACAAAAACACATGCAAATAGACACAATACACTGTAGTAACAATACCTTTATAACTTGTGTTCATTTTGCTTACTTCTTTCTTTAATTACTTCATTCATGCATTTATCTGTTCATCGTTTCATTTATTGTGTTGATTTAATTTCCATACTCTCTTGGCTCCCCATTCTAACAATACATTATGAGCAGGTGCACAGAAACAAAGTTGGGCACAGGCACACACACACACACTTACTTGTTTGCCTCATCTTTGTCTACATGTCATATTCCATGTGACTTAACGACTTATTTTTTCAGATATCTGTGTCTGTTATTTCATTTAAGGGAAATTATAACATTATATTATAATAATGCATTAGGGAAAAAAGAAAGAAGAAAAAAAAAAAAGAAGAAATCATCAAATCATGCAAAGTCAGTTTTGCCAGTAAAATGATTGTTATGAGCTCACTTCCACTGACCAGGTCTCTCTGCTATCAGGAAGAAATCTCTTGGGAAATTAAAAGGTCAAAGGACAATACCTTAACAATACACAAGTCTTTGAACAGAAAGCAGGCATACTTTTTGTGGTGTGCATTTACCGGTAAATTTAGAATTTTGCCACTCCTTTTTTCAGCCTCATGAAAACAATCTAGTCATTAGATTCACTGCAGACAAAAAAAGTAGAAAAAACAGTTTACAGATGTAGGTTAATATTGCACGTCAAGATTTTTTAAATGCTTCTCGGAATAAAAGGAAGTAGACAAAAATAATTTCAACTATAAATAAAGCCCCATCTATCATAGTCACACCTCTAACTGAAGACGACAACTATTCTCACCCGGAAGGAGACTATTCTGACAGCTTTACATTACAGCTCGGCTGTATATCTTTTGGAGGGCCGACTTCAGCTACTACATAGTTTTTTTAATAGCTTGTTCCTGTATGAATGAGTGTGTGTGTGTGTCTCATCTGTCATTCATTTACAGGTTAGCCACTGCAAACTTACAGCTTTTTTGAAGAAACAAAGACAGGGAAGACAAAGCACAGAATGCATACTGTGATGTGTCATTCATGCTTAAGCTCTAAATGATCAATTAAATATATTAAAAAAAAAGAAACATTACCAGCCCTTTGCTTCTGACAAAACCTGATAATCCTCTTAGCAGCTTCTCACTTTGTATTGTCATCAACTGCGGCCAACGACCTGTCATGCTATCAGCAGGTAAAGGGAAGTGTAGGGTGAGAGGCGGAGATGGCAGACGTCATATTATTATGGAGGATGTAATCTCAGGCATCGACAGCAAAGCAAAACATATTCATGGAACATGAATAGAAGATGTTAAATATCATAAGAGGTTATCATTTCCACAAGAATGTTTCCTACTGGTTAGCTGAAGTTGTTTCTCCAGGTATTAGACTACAACAACTCATTTTTATTGTTTGTCACCTGCCTGGCTATGAGAAAATTGAACCAGAAAAGCATGAGTCCTTGATGGCAGCTTGACAGCAGCTGGGACGTATATCTCCCACAGGTAGTAAGCAGAGCGTGATCATAATGGAGGTATGTTTTTGTAGGCCAAAAATATGCATTATGTTTTTGACTTTTACTTTCACCTCTCCCCTTTTCAAACCACACACAAGAGGAAGAAAGCCAACAGACTATTTAAGGAAATGCTCTATAGTTTGTGTAGGGATTCCAAACTTGCTGCTCTTATCAATATACACTAGATCTAACAAAGAACCAAAATATTATGTTTAGAGTTGAAACAGTTGTTCGCACTTACATTCCATATCGCAATCACTCAACACCATAACATCATGTTATCAAAAAGCTTAGCTTCAGATTATTTATGATCATCTAATCTCTAGAATTAAGTCATGCAATTGAAACACTGAGACTGGAACTGCCCAGTCAGTGACTCTTATCCAATTTGTTCTAGACATGTGTGAAATCTGGTTTCTTCCTCCAACTTCAGAAATAACATATTGTGTTTGTGATACGTTCAATAGTTCTACTCCTTGCATTTATAAAAATCAACACAGTATGTTAAAAGGTCTCATGCCATCTTACTTTCCTCTAGCAAATTTGCATGTGTGCGTCTCAATTGTCGGTCAAAAGTCTGCCAGAGGCATCCCCTTGCCTTATGTTCAGCAACACGTATATCACTGAGTGTGCATCTGTTTACTCAACACCAGTGGGCGTATGTTCTCCTCAACTTAGATTATCAGTTTTATTTCCTTCAGTGCAGGAAATAATTATGGGATCCCCTGCTGAATTTAGTTTATGTTCACTTGCAAAGAATTAAACATGCACGACCGTGGGTGACCATGGCTCAGGGGATTGGGAAGCTCATCTGTAACCGGAAGGTTGCCAGTTCGATCCCCCTGTTCTTTCTGTTCTGGTCGTTGTGTCCTTGGGCAAGACAAGGCCAACAGAGGGCCTTGTCAGAGGGGCCGATGGCGCGATATGGCAGCCTCGCTTCTGTCAGTCTACCCCAGGGCAGCTGTGGCTACAACTGTAACTGCCTCCACCAGTGTGTGAATGTGAGAGTGAATGAATAGTGGAATTGTAAAGCGCTTTGGGTGCCTAGAAAAGCGCTATATAAATGCAATCCATTATTATTATTATTACTCGTTTTTATGGTAGTTTAAAATTTAGAAAGAGAGATAATCAACTAAAAATACTTCTCCCAAAAAAAACACATTACATAAAAGTTGATTTGCATGTCACTGATAATGACTAAGTATTAGATCCCCAAGCAAAACATGGCTTAGTACTTAGTGGAAAAGCCCTTGTTGGCAAGCACAGCGGTAAGACTGCTCTCGATGCTGGTCACCAGGTTTCCACCCATCTCAGGAAAGATATAACCACTCCTCTTTACAAAAACTCTCAATCTTTAAGGTTTCTTGTCTGCCACTTAGCAACTCTCTCCACAGATTTCCACAGCTACTAGGCCACTGCAGTGACCTTAATTTTCTTCTTTAGCCTCTCCTTTATTGCCATGGTATGTTTTGGGTCATCGTCAAGCTGGAAGACCCACAATAGAGCTTCAGTATTCTGGCTGAATCCAATATTTTACAGTACATGACCCAGTCCATTTGCCCCTCAATGCAGTTAAAGTTGTCATGTAGCCTTAGTAGAAAATTAGGCCGAAAGCATAACATTCTTTGGGTCTTTGATCTTGCCCATTGTGCTGGATAAGTTGGAATGGAAGAAATTGATTCTGTAGACACATAACTAAATGCTATCAGGAGTATTTGGAACTACAGTAACTGACTGATTAATTGTAATCTGTGTCTCACGTGGGCACACACTAGCAAGCACCTGAAGGGACCATATAATGTAAGATTATACCCTACTTTATATTGCACAATGGGAAATCCAAAGTTCAAACAAAGCAGTAAATGAGAAGTGTTTGAAATACATAAAACTGTATTTATCTAATGATAGTCACAGCAAGTTTCATGACGTTGAAGCAAGGTGGTTTTTCATTTGATTAATTTATACACCTAAAGGCGCTGTCACTGTTGACTGTAGTTTGAAGTCTTTGCTTTAGCTACAGATAAACTTAGCTGTGAGCGACAGAAACGCACTGTGAACTAACTCAGTCATTTCAATCTTTTAAGAAGAAAATACACAATATGTCAGTTCGTGTTTACAGCTCGTTTCCACTGCCCTCAGGGACCAAAGTTGGGATTATCAGGTCTGATTATCGCCCAAATTTTTGGCCACAGAATGGCACGTAGCAGGAAACAGTCCATTTCAGACACGGCATTACTAGTAGAAATACTCCATTTGGTGAGTGTGCTGCCTGTACAGAATATGAGGAAGGTAGATCACATTATGGCCACTCACTGTGGTAACTTTCCAGTAAATTCACATCATATGGACTTTTCAATCCACTTTTTCAATTCAATTGACATTTTGAATTCACTACATGTATGAAGATTTTTTTAAAATCATAACTTTAAATACTAAATATTCCAGATGGTCCTCTTTCAAAAAACAGGAACCTGGAATGATATATGTCGCATTACTGCTTTATTGGTCATCACAGACCAACCGATTAACGTGCATGACTGCCAACAGGGCTGATAGCCTGCATCACTTTCACGTCACTGCATTTTATTGGCAGGATGTTTCACTACAAAGCCTAAGTTAGAATATCAGCTAATTTCAGGATCAAACTTCATCTCGAGCAAAATTATTAATGGAATCAAAGGAGATTTCAAGAGCGTGATGGGCTTAAAAGAGTAATGGGAGAAAAAGACCATGTGTGCAGAACATTGCAATGTAGGGCATTGATCATGTGATTTGACTCGAAAATGGTGTTAGTGTAACTTAGGGCATGAATTAAGTATAGTTTCAAAAACACAACAACTGCAATGATTTACACAAACCCACTTTTTTCCAAATACACAACAGAATACAACATGTCAAATTTTTAAACAGTAAAAATGCAGGAAGAGAAGAAAAATAAATTATACTTGAGTTTGGCAGCTAACAATCTCCAGAAAGTTTGGAGTTCCCTCTGTAAACATCTTTTTTGTTATACTTGTCCCAACTTTTTTTGAGGTTATATATTGTTGCCATTAAATTCAAAATCACCTTAGTTTGAATAAAAACAGTATATTTTCTCAGGTTTTTCTCAGGTGTAATAAATTTCAGTGTCCCATCTTTTTGGAATTGGGGCTGTAAAGAAGCCCCCAAAAAGCTATAATCATGCTCAACAGAGCAGGATACGACATAGCTTTCAACTGACAGTCCAGCCACTGTTACCACTGGAAAACAGCAAATCATTAGAAATTTTTAAAAAAAAGATGAGGCCCACTTCTTCATTTGGCAAGAATAGACTCTGATGAAAGGCAAGATGCTTCATCAGAATAGGGGGGATTTTTGTACTATGAAAAGTTTCTCAGAAGACTATTGAAGAATTTTTCTTACATTTCACAGCCACCCTGCAGGATCCAGAAGGCTGGTTGGTTGTATGGGCTAAAATACATGTATGTATAACTAAAGTAAGGCTAACCGCATGATGCAAAAAACTAAGGCTCGGTCCTGAATCAATATGCCCTTCCTAAATAAATAAATATATAAATAAATAAAAAGATATTGGATAATGTACTGTACTTTACAGTTCCTAATTTGTGCAGTATAAAGTTCCAACAAAGTAATAAATGAGAAGTGGCTGAAATACATAAACCATTATTTACCTCATGACAGTCATGGTAAGTATCATGACCTTTGAAGTAAGGTGGTTTTGTTATTTGATTCATTTATACAGTATGGGCACTGTCACCGTTGACTGTAGTTTGAAGACCTGATGTCTCATTGATAATTAGCTGCAGATCAGCTCAGCTGTGAGCTCTAAAAACCAACTTGGGAGGAGGGGGGGGGGTTCCTGTTTCCCCACCATCAGAAACATACTGGTCAAGTCTGCAGTCATTGTGCCCTTGATTAATGCTCTGGCAAATCACTAATCCTTCTTTACACATTAGATGGAGCTTACAAAAAGGAGATTTATTTATTTATTAAAAAAATAAATCTAATCAGAGGATTGGAAAGTAATTGGAGGACACACCTGCATGAATTAAAAAAAAAAAAAAAAGTCTAGCAAGCACTTTAAGGCACCATATAGTTATACTGCACAAATAAGGAACTCCAAAGTTCAAGCAAAGTAGTACATGTGAAGTGGCTGAAATACATAAACCATTATTTACCTTATGATAGTCACAGTGAGGTGTCATTTCTTTAATTTCACTAGATTTTTATGCTTAAACATGCAAATTCAGTAGTTATTGTATATTCATCTGCATGAATTTCCAACAGACAAAGTATAGCAAATTAAACGCCTAAATGCACATTTTGAACATTTTCTTTTCACTATCCTAAAATGTTACGGAGCAAGTACATGGGAAAAAAAAATCCACTCTTTCTGCCTGCCATGTCTCACCAAGTTAAAGCTTGTATTGCCTATCCTTGTACAACACATCATTAGAGCCAGAACAGTCAGGGTCCACATGAAGGCTTTTGCACGAAGCCAGCTCAGTTCAAGGACATGCTGAGGCCAACTGTCCATCATACAGATAAACATGTCCCAAAACCTTCCTCACCAGCCTCCTTTTAAGTCACTTTTTTGACTATATTAGATAGCGAGACATTCAGCAAGATTGCTTAAAAAACTGTTCTAGATCGCAATAAACAGGAAATAAACAGGCAATGGTTTAAGGTCGCATTGTTAAACAAACCTGAAAGTGGGTACATGTACGTGAAAGCACTTTTACTGTCCATGAAAAAACCCTTTGCAATATGACTAATGCCAAGGTGTGTATGAAAATCATCCTTTGATACTAGTACGTACTAGAAAGGCATCCTGTCTGATTGGCATGATTTCTTATACAAAAGGGATCACTCAGTGTTAGTACAAAAGCTAAAGCAAGCTCACACATGCATCAGTGGTTGCAAGAAAAGCATGCACAACTGCACACAGTGCATTCTGTCTCCCATTTCAAAATGAGGACGCCGCTGTTTGAAGGAAAAAAAAACAGATTTTATGAAACGCCCGACAGTACACAAATAACTGATGATGTTGTTTTATAATGATCCCGGGTTAATCCGTTGTTAAACATTAAAGTACTCTGGCTGAATGGGTCTTCTAAATATTAGAGATGTAGAGATCTGACCAGGCAATGATTTACTGAAGCAGATAAACAACAAAGGCTTCTGTCAATTTTGAAATGTTCTGCATACAAGTTCTTATCCTGAAAGCAAGCTCCTTAGAAATTACAGGAAATTGTGCTCTCATTTTTAAAATATTTATCATGTACAGACCTCTGACAAAATAAAGGAAATAATCTGTTACACTGTAGGGGTAATTTTTTGGCAAGGTTTTGATCCACCTCTCCCATAAGAGCTGAAGCCTAAACACAAACCAAATTTCTGACTAATTAACATTATCCTGAGGAAATAATTCAATTCCCCCACTCCATGACACAACTCAATGAATGGTTTGGAGAGTATGACATGAGGAAATCAGATCGTCAGATCTCAATCCATTTTAGCACCTGTGGGAGATTTTGTACTAAAATGACAGTGAAGACACTGTATTGACAGTGTTAATCACAAATACTAGATATACTTTAGAAGAAAGTTGCTCAGTCTTTAAAGCAGAGATCCAGAGACTTGGAACACGAAACCTGCACTAAACCTCTTCCTGCAGAATGTGGTGCCCCTTAGCAAGACACTTTCAGTTTCCCTTAATTTACCACCCCCATTCCCTCTGTGTGTATACGTTCTAAAGTACTGATGCAAGTTACAAAAGGTCACATCCATCAATGCTCTTTGAAGCCTCTAATGCTTTTTTCTTCCCTTCAGCTGATGTGTTGTGTTGAGTAACTGCATCACGGACGTCTCTTGCTGAACAGGACAAGCTATTTCCTGAAACGAGTCTATTTCACAGTTTGTGGTTCCTATGCTTTAATATGAGGCAAGACAGTGACTGCAGAAAATACAGACAAAACGACAAAAAAAACATTTACAGATTCAGTAGACTACATTTCAGACATATAATAGTCAACATAAAAGCTGAAAGCTTAAGTATTGTTACTATGTATACTAACCATAAAGATGTATGTCGGTCTACAGCAGTTAAGCCGGTATGAACCTAGTAAGTTTTCGAAATTCAATCAGCGTTGGTAAAATGTCATCAACAACAGTATTCTTCATATAGTGCATTTTATATGCAAGCCTTTACCATGTAGCTCCATGCAAGACACTATGTAACCATCCGTGTCACCCTGACAACATGAGGCTTGTCCAGCAGCGTCTTGCAGGAGCACTGGGAGGTGACCATGATTCATTAAAAGTACCACTGAAACCATTTCTTCCTTGATATCAATGCCGAACTGATGAAAATGTTATCTCTCTATTAAAAATCATTTAAAATGAAATGTAACAACATGTTTCAATTCGTGAGAAAGAACAAACATTTAATTGTCAGATGCTTGAAAGGAGTTCTCTGTTACCCTTCTTTAAAGACTCATAAACTAAAGATTCCCACGTGGCAAACTGACAGCTCGAAGGTGACTTCTCATCTGACCACCAGGAGTAATGTTGCCGGACAGGAAGAAGGCTCACCTGACTAGCCGCACCTCGAAGACCCCAGCAGGTAACTTTCTGCTTCTCGCCAGGAAAAGAGAATAAAAGGAAAAACAGAAAGTCATATTTACCTGTTTTTCCCCGCCCGCTGCTGGAAACCTCCAAGGTATTTATCCTTATTCAACTCATTTCAGTGTAGCTGGAATTACAAAACAGCAACAGTTGTGCACATCGATTGCAATTTCTGGCTCTGACACACTTCCTCCTCCTCCTCTCCCTTTTAGCATCAAATATCAGCTATGACACAACAAAGCGTCTTATGGGCTCTTCAAAATAAAAGCTCTTCCGAGGACCGCGTGCACTGTCCATCTGCACATTAAAGGAGAATGAAATACATAACCTGAAAAAAATACATGGGTATTTTGAAACATATTTTTACAGAGGTTATCTGCATTTCTGTAAGTTTTAAAGTATTTGTCTTCAGCAGTGAAACATATTGAATGTCATTTTACATTCGTTTTGTTCGTGTCACACACCCCGAAATCACTCAAATAAAATGTGGTTATGGCTGTGGTTAAGTGTGTCAAAACATTTGTTGAAATGCCTTCAGATAACAGCAAAATGTATGTGCAGATATGCTCAGATGAAGATGCATTCATCTTACCGATACAGTAGGCTATAGCCACCATTAAAATTAAAATAATAATTTTTTTTGGCTATAGGCTCATTGGCTAGGCAGCTTTTTGTGGATCTTAAACTAATCCTTCCCTCAAACATCTGTTTGCTCTCATAATTCTCATTAACCTTGGCACATTTAATCCGTCCCTCGTCCACCCCCGAGTAACTGACGTCGTTGCCCATTGTGGATTTCTCTGAGCTAAAAAGAAAAAAAGCTGCACACTTCTCATATGACTACTCTGTTCATTTACTCGTTTCATATTAACTGAATCGTTTTACCTTTTTAAAATCACAGTCATAACAGTCTCACTTTCAACTGCTATTTAATTGGCATAATGTAGTTATTCAACAAAGACGAAATATTAACATTAAGTGGGGGCGATCGTGGCTCAAGAGTTGGCAGTTCGTCTTGTGATCGAAGGTTGCCGGTTCGAGCCCCGGCTCGGACAGTTTCGGTCGTTGTGTTCTTGGGCAAGAACTACTGGTGATGGCGCGATATGGCAGTCTGCCCCAGGGCAGCTGTGGCTACAACTGTAGCTTGCCTCCACCAGTGTGTTAGAGCGAATGAATAGTGGAATTGTATAAGCGCTTTGAGGGTTTCGAAAAGCGCTATATAAATGTAATCCATTATTATTAAGTACTTTACTGCTAATGTTTATGATTTTGCTATGTCTCTTGCTGCCAGCCCTAAATGCTTTTGAGCAGTTTCTTTTTTCTGTATTTTCTGTTTTCACGTCGCTGCTGCATTCCCATCAGCATCACAGCTTCTTTCACAATTGTAATTTACAATTCATTGGCCACGTGAAGCCAGGTACCAGACACATATCGGGGTGGCTGTAGCTCAGGTGGTAGAGCATGTCATCTACTGATCGGAAGGTTGGTGGTTCGACTGGCTTCCCCTAGTCTGTATGCCAAATATCCTTGGGCAAGATACTAACCAAATTGCTCTCCGATGCATCCATCGCAGTATGAATGTGTGTGAATGTTAGCTATGATGCACTAAGAAAAATGTGCTTGTGCGAATGGGTATGCATGGGTGAATGCACAAGTTGTGTAAAGCGCTTTGAGTGCTCAGATGAGTAGAAAAGCGCTATATAAGAACCAGTCCATGTAGCTATTTTATTACTGGTGTCAAAGAAACATAGAAATAGTATCCTGTTCTAAAACCCTGCATCATGAATGTGTTTCAAAACTTTCATTTTGCTCTTTTTTTGTATCCGTCTTTCATTGCAGAGTCAAAGCTGTTACATTTTCCAGCCATGCTCTCATTCAGTGGAAGCACTGTGGTTAGTCTTTTGCAGCTTTTGCTTCTCACCACATGCGCTACCTTGTACTTACCCACATGTTGCATTTTCTCAGGTTTAATCATCTTCTGCTCAGTCATAAAGTCATTCAGTAAATTCCCATCTCTCTGGAGGTAAGATTTCTCTCAGTACAAGAATTCAATGTGTCTCTTATTGTATGGATTCAGTGCCATTAAAGTAATATTTATATTAACTGTCTTCATCCATGGTTATCTCAGATATATACAACGTATATTTTTAAAAAAAAATCTTAATCTCACAAAGACACATGGCCTTAAGTGTGTAACCATCATTAGGCACAAGTTACTTATTTAATAAAGACCAAAACAGATAAATACTCTATCAAAAGACACTGGTATGGGAGTCAAAGGTACATATATACGATAACAGATTTAAGAACAAATTCCTCTAAAGAGTTCCGCTTTGTTTTCTGATCTATGACATTGTGTTTTATCACCTAACACCATCAGCCAAGCAGGAGTTGATGTGCATGTGTTCAGCAGCTTTTTAAAAAGTTTCAGCAGTTTTATCTTTCTTTATAATGCATCCATTTTCCTAAATCTTTTTTACAGGGATATATATATATATATATATATATATACATATATATATATACATATATATATATATATATATATATATATATATATATATTAACTAATCAATAAACCTTTTCTAGAGAGGAGTTGTCTTCTTCTCACATTTATTTTGGGGGGTTTTGGGCTTTATTTGATAGTTTAACAGTGATGAGTAGACAGGAAAGAGGGGGAGAGGGTGCAAAGGTCTCCAGAGATCCGACTCGAACCCAGGCCACTGCATTTCAGCTGTAAGGCAAACAGACGCCTCCTCGACCAGTAACCTTTTTTTTTTTAAGAATTGTTTCCTAAGCTTTCTTAACAAAGCCAGTTTATCTATTTATCTAAGAAAGGATACAAATGGTTCTGTAGTGTAGGCTTTAACAACTTTGCTTGGCAAGCAAAAGGTTGCTGGTTAAATTCCAGCCAGAGACACAAATCCCCCTTGGGTTTGTACCAGGAAGGGCATCTGGCATAACACTGCCAAGTCAAATATGCAGACCTACCTGCTTTGGCGACCCCTTGTAACAAAGGAGCAGCTGAAAGTAGCTTTATCTAAGAAATTATGGGAGTTTCAGGAGACAAAGTGTGAAGGCAGGCAGATAAAACACACTGACAAAACGCTATAGTTACACCAAAAGTGATATATATTAAAGATACTATGTACAAACAATAGTGACATGTTTTGGTAGTACATATACAAGTGTCCATGGCTTTCGATTTCAAATCTGAATGAAATATTGTATAATTTTGTGCACAATATAAAAACACACACAACATAGAAAACAGTATACTGCTTTGGCTGATATAAATACGTGTTTTTATAAAGAGGAGTAACAGAAATGATGATGTGGAGGGAGTATTGCTTTCACGATGGACTCATTTAATGGTTTTAAACCCTGAGAAGATTAGAAATGAATTGGTTGACACCAAGTAACTTTACCCACTCATGAACTTTGATTTTATGCTTTGTCTCTCTTCCATCCAGCGCCACAGTGCACTGCAAATGGAAATAACTGTACTCTACTGTAACTGTACTGCATTTGGACCCAGATATTTAATCTCCAAAGCTTTAATTGTTTGTAAAAGAAGAAAATAAGATTAAATGAAGTACCACTGTAATTTCAGCTTTATCCAATCAAGAATGCTCAGACGAATGTTGCTCAACCCTTCTCAAGAAATTCCGAGTAACCAAAACAACAGCAAAAAAAAAAAAAATTAAAGAAAATTCAACAGAACACGTCAATAAAAACCACATTTCATTTGCACAACAGTGTCCTTCCTGTTTTTTGCCCTGGTGCAGCTTCTCGATGTAGCTCCAGGCTCTATGTCACCCAGCTGTCCATTCGGATCCGCTTGACTGTCGGACTCTCCCTGCCCTCTGACCGACTCGCAGGGAGCAAGTGGAAGTCAGGTCGCTGCTGCTCTTCCCGGTCACTGCTGCCCTCGTGAGAGCTGCAGGAGGAGCCAACGCTGTCAGAAGGGGATCGCCCCATCTCTGCTCGAGCTGATGAGGAGGCAGAGGAGTGAAGATGAGGGTGAACATGTGGATGGGTCATGTACCCAGACTGGCTGAGGTGGTCGCGGGGTGGAGAGATTGGCTCAGCTTTGATGTTGATGTTATGATTGGTGCTGATGGAGAGAGTGGAGCTTCCTGACCTACAGACAGAGGAAGAGAAAATTTGAGGCTGTGACTCTGGAGTGAAGATGCCATCTGGTGGTGACATGGCTGTAATCGGCCTGTAAACAGAAACGTTTTCTCTGAAAACTGTGGCTATTGAGTACATTTAATAATAATAATGTATTTAAAGTAAAAAGCGGAGATAACTGCATTTCTGTTTAAAGCTCTTTTAAACATCTACGTTACCACAGATTAAGAGGCCAGTATTGTACTTACAATTTGATTGATTTCATAGCTAGGGTAAAATGTGTCTAATAGACGTAACATATAGCAGATATGTTGATTTATAAAATAGCTTTTTATTACATACATCACCCAAAAGTACATAACTTCATGGTCTTACACAAAAGCAAAAATGTGTGATGTTTGAACCAGAATTATTATTTATTACATATTTTAGGGCAATTATCTATGTCATGGAATCTGTTATCATATATATTATATCTATGTATATATTTATACATATTTGCATTTCTCCAACTCTGTGCACGCTACTTCAGTTTACTGCACACTGTATGATCAGGTAATTTTTAACTTTATGTCAACAACACAGTATGTCTGCACAAAAAAAAAAACAGTGTAAAGAAATGGTTAAACATTTAATCTGTAAATCATGAAGGGAGACAGTTTAACTGTGTCAGGCTCTTACCCCATGGAGCTCAGCTGCTGTTGCTCCCATGCTGCCATTGAGCTCAGAGAGGGCCCTGCAGCAGAGTTAAAGCCTGATAACTCTCCACTGTTCAGGGAGTAATCTGACAAAGACAGAAGGAGAGAGACTAATAATAATAATAATAATAATAATAATAATAATAATAATAATAATAATGGACTGCATTTATATAGCGTTTTTCGGGACCCCTCAAAGCGCTTTACAATACCACTATTCATTCACTCTCACATTCATACACTACATGCACATCATGCCGATCAAAAAGCATTACACTTCTATAAAAAGTCAAACATTACCTTTTTTAACAACACTTGAATACAGTATAAACGCTGCACCACAACTTCTCTTACATTCTTGTTATGAGCTGCTAAGCTACCTGAAACTATTTCACTTTTAGTAATGTGCTGAAAATTTGTAAAAGTGAAACCAGAACTCACCCACTAGAGCCCTGTATTTGCCCACATGCACGGAGGCCTCTATACTCAGTTTTGTGACACAAGGTAGCTGAGAGGCTTTGAAAGTTGGTATTTTGTTGATGACTGGATTAAATCATTGTGTTTGAAAATACTTATAGTACACAACAACACAGAGAACTCTGTTGTGTAGCATTAGAAAAATATTTCAATACTACATCATTTGGCAACGATCACAGTGTTTTTAGTTAGTTAACTAACTTTAATTAGCTATTTCAGGGTGTTTTTTTTATTAATATAACTGAATACAGACTGGATAGAGTGCTTTGAAAAAAATTTAAATGTTAAAGAAAATTTCAGGCCAGAAAAAAAGTAATTTCCAACTAACAGTGGGATTTCATCTGCCTTGCTAGAAGGCAGGGCTGTTATGTGCTTGGTTGTCTTAAGGGGAATCTTTACACAGTCTGCACCTGGGGCCTTGTCTGGTGTGGTAGACCACAGCATCTATGGATCTTGTACTTAGAGCTTGTTCCTGTGCTGCCATGATTAGTGCCTCTGTGATGTCTTTCAATCCAGCTTTGTCCAGACACTGGTAGGATTTCTGAATGTAAGCCACTCCTTCTATCTGCTGCAAACCGTGCACGGGCCTATCCTCCCATGATGGTTTGTCTCCTTGCACCTCTTCTTTCTCGGGTTTCTGCTGCCTAAGGTATTAACTAAGCACACGGTCAGTTGTGGCCATGTTGTTGTTGATGTTTGTTGTCTCATCCTGGACAGTGGTTTGGTTTATTTCAGAGAGATAGAAGGCAGGAGAATAAACCAGCTATACTCAGTTGAAGGGGATATGGGAGAAAGACACAGCCCATAACGGCAGTGCTCAGTGGCTGACCTTTTGCACTCATGTTGCCATGGATTAGCACACTCACACATCCATGATTCACAGTTACCACTGTGCAGCCAGTGTAGTAGTCCTGGCCAGGTCAATATAAAAAAAAACAAAAACAAAAAAACAACACACACACACACACACACACACACACACACACACACACACACACACACACACACACACACAAACACACACACACACACACACACACACTGTATAAAATCTGATCTAGACTAAAATGGTTTTATTTAACCAGAGAATGTCCTGCCAGTGTTCATAAGACTTCTTTTCATTTTCCTTGGCAAGGTTTAAGGTTGTAGTTTTGTTCCACTTGACCACAATGAGCAAAAACGCCCCATGTGAAACAATTACCCATCTCTTGTTTGATAGAAGTTGATGCTAACTGCAATTTGTGGATACTCGCGGAGACTTTTGTTGTTGTTAGTAAGGCTTTTCCTTTACATCCAAACACCTGAGTCATTTTCATTTTACCTATATTCGCAGCCTTTACTCTTGTATTCCATCCCATATCGTTATGAAATCTCACAGCTCCGGTTTGTTATTTTTTCAGGGAATTCCTTACAATCAAGAACTATTAGAAACAATTCAGGCTAAAACTAAAACAAAAAAGTTATTATTTTTCAAGCTGCTTAATAAGCTTGAAAACCTTCCAGTGTGACTGAACTAAAGCATTTCTGGATAGAAGAGGGGGTCAAATTGCCACCATGAATGCCAGGCACTGATCTCTAGATATCAAAAGTATGTGGTTGCAGCTACTGCTGCTAAAGCTGGCAGTTTGGCAAGCTATTAGGCCCAGGGAGCAATTCATTTTTTCACATTCACCTTTTCACTTCCATCCAAGTAGCATTTAAATCTAGCATTTTGCATTTTTTCAGGCTGCTGTTGCTTTATGTTATTTTTATTTTAAAGATCTAACAGTGTTTATGTTAAATGAATGGAATACACACAAAAATAGAGGAAATTCTTTTAAAAATTGCCCTGATACAGTTGGTCATACCATTATAAACTGTCTAAAAGAGCTGAAATTTAACACCACCTAATTAATTCAGCAATTCCATTAACCAATTAAAACAAACCGCAATGTACACTGTTTTCTTATTTGATTTTTTGGGGGGCATACTGTAAAATATTGAGGTCAGCAGAGCTAAGGTAACTACAGAAACACAGCACGAATAGTAAAAAGAACTTGTACCGTTGTAGGCCGAGCCGATGCCAGCATAAACCAGACTCTGATGGGGTAGACTGGGTGTGGTGATAGAGACAACTGGTGTGGAAAGAGGCTGACTGGACTGACTGCTACTCATCCTTTGGTTATTCTGAAAACAAATAATAAACAAAGACATAAAGTCACTAAGTTCACTCATGAAATGTTACTCTTCTCTTAGTTTGTTGCTTTTTGTGCTTAGATCGCAATTATAGTGTTCGCTAGAACTAGACTTGTAATGCTGTGGCAGCTGTGGCTACAACCGTAGCTTGCCTCCACCAGTGTATGAATGTGAGAGTGAATGAATAGTGGCATTGTAAAGCGCTTTGGGTGCCTTGAAAAGCGCTATATAAATCCAATCCATTATTATTATTATTAATGCCCCATTTCAACCACAAGATGTCAGTATAAGCTCACATCCCCTGTTTTAAAAACAAAACAAACAAAAAAACATTAATCAGTTCAAAATATATAGTTTTGAATTTCCTACACTTCCCATAGTGCTAGCAGAAGTTGCACATGAATTGAACAAGGATTTGCATTCTTCTCAACAAAACTGAATGTTTTGTAAAGACAGAAGTCTAACAGAAATCCACTAACTATTCAGAAACTGCATTTAGTTTAAAAAATGTACTTTTTGAATGTTTATGTTTAACCCAAGACTTGATAGTCTAATTTATCAGTCAGTTTCCTTTAATGACATGAAATCCTCTTCTTTTCCAAAAAGCGATATCAGTGCAATTTATTCGGCTGTCTGCTTTTAGAAAACACACAACTGAAATATCAACTGAATAGCAGCAGGTAATTCATTCTTAATTATTCATTGTCCTAAAATAGCCTATCAGTTCAGAACAGGTGGCTCATGAACTCAACTTATCACACTGAATTTAGGAGTTGTTTTTCGTTCATCTTTCAATCACGTCACCCTGAACCAGGTCATTCATTGCTCAGCAAACATAAAAACAATGGGTTAACCAACCCATACATGTCTCATTCCCTGTGTTTTCTATGGTGTCCTTGCATTTGTGGACTACAGATAATGCACTACAGAATCCAAGTTAAAGCTATCATGGTAGTGAGTAGTAGACACAGACATCCTGTTAAGAAATGCAGACCTCCTCAGTTGTTTTTGCTTTGTTGTTTTCGCCTGTTTGTGCAAAACACACTAAACAAAGCATGCCGCTTACACTAACATGTGCACACAGGCATACAGGAGGAAGTGAAAGGCAGTTTCAAAATGATCACACTGAGGAGGAGTTGTGAGACCACAACACAACATCTTTTGCTGGAGTGAATGAAAAGCAGAAAGAAAAATATGAGTGGCTTCTTCTGTTGGTTTAAACAGGGTGGAGGCATTAGCCGTATCATGGTTCGGATTTTATAAGTGTTCCAGCTTCAAACGACTGCAAACCCATTCAGCACAGTTCCTGAAAACTAGACTCTGCCAGATTCTGTTTCCTGCAAACATGACAACAACAAATTATTTGTCACCCAGTCACCGATAATTGACAAACAGATAAGATCAACAGAATGATGAGGAATTATGATTACTTAATGTGGAATGAATGGCTGCTGATTCATCACTTCTCCAAAAGAAATTTAGTCACTCTGAATTTCAGTGACATTAAACATCGCTATTAAAACTTTAAAAGCTACCTCTAATGTGCTCTGAATTTGTAATCTAAATTATATTTAATATAGATTTATTTTACTATTCATTTCTAAATAGTCTGGATATTCTTTTCTTATATCGCACATATGTGAAACTCTTCCTTTTTCTATGAAAAGACCTCGACATTAATTTCTAGAACAGCAGAAAATAGAAACTCATATCCTTCTGCAATATGTAAAAATCCCCTGGAAACCACAACCAGTAGAATAATGGAGCTGGTCGGTCACCATAAAAAGAAAAATACAAAGAAAAGAGTGTCCGTTTCCATTGTTTACTAATTGTTACATCATGTCTGAGCACAGTGTGGGAGGCAAGGGCAACAGTAGGAGAGTTAAGGGCAAATCAATAACTTCAGCGACCCGGCACAGCTGCAGAATGTGGAATCTTAAGAAAGGAAAACAGACTCCTTCTACAGTCTTCCAAGTCATCTTACACAACCATGAACTGGTGCTCTGATGTCATGTATATAAGAACCGTAACTGTGTGTACCATGCAGCTTTTAAAGCACTTTTTTATGCCCAATTTTTCGCACTTGATATTATTTCTGCATTTCTGTTCTACTGGTACTGAGTCTAAACAAGACTTGAGCTTCCATAAAGAATTTGCACTGCCCTCACAAAGAGACATATGACTTGGAAACTTAGTCGAACTGTCGGACTTTTCAGATGAACAGGCTGTTGTTTTCCAAAACTTTTGGGCAAAACTTGAACTAATAAGCTTTTACATTCTTTTTTGTGTTAGTTTAAGCTGCTATTTAGTGTGAATGCCAATTTGGGTCATAGATTTTATGATGAGATATATATGCATTTAGTCAAATGTGTGACAAACTTCAGTCTGGAAACCCTTCAGGCTAGTCTGTTGACTCAGCCTCTGAGTATAATGGCCGATCTTTCACAGCTTCTGGCGTAGCCAGTGGGCTTTCTAAGGTGGCACTCCCCTTTTACTCTCCACACAGACGTTTTACCTAAAGCCTACTGCTACTGGTTAAATCCTAGCGTTTCCAAAAAAAAAAATCTGACTAGAAGTGGACCACAAACAGAACTTTGCACCTTGCCTATAGATTCTGCACATCCACGTGTGTTTTAAAGAGATTACGGGAACCTTAAATGTAATCAAAAGAGTGTTAGTTCACAATAAGACTGAATCTTGTTGAGTGTAGGGACTATAAAGAAGTAGCAGTGAAGTCGGTCAAATGAGGCATGCAAGCTTTGCCAGTATTGTCCATTCTTCAAAGGAACTATGATTTCATCTGTAAAACCACCAACCATCTGCCCCAAATAGTGTCAAACCAATTGTTCTCAAAAGTTGTTGGCCCACTCTGTGGTAATCTGTGTCATATATTTACCCTGTTCATGCCTGACTCCAGGATCCCACAGGCTTAGAAAACACAATGTACTGTTCTGATTCTTAATAAAATCCAGATCAGGAATCAAAGGTTCATGGTTTTATAGAGCTGTCAGCAGCTAGAGGACTCTTCCTAGTTCCAGTCAAAACTAAAACTACATCACATGTTACAAGCTTGATTGCTGTTCTGTATTGGACCTAAATAAATACATAAAGCTTTAGGTAACATTTTTAAGAATATTACTCATTATAAAGGCTTTTTTGTTTTGGTTATAAATATAAAAGAAAACACACTTACCAGTGTTTGCATCATTCCTTTGGAGTGGGGGATGAGGACCCGGAGGTCTGTCTTGCGGCTGGTAGGGACCATGCTGTTCCCATGAGGTGGAGGAGGAGGAGGAGATTTTGATGGTATGATCTTTCCAAATCCATTCACTAAATACAGACGTGTGGAGGATGTTAAGAAGTGATGGTAATTCAATTCCAACTTTCACTTAAGTGCTGATTCTAGCTACTTTTTGTAAGAATTTTGCAAAGGATATTTTTTTGTTAATGGAAAGCATCATGCATATAGCACAAGTTTTAAATATTTAGAGCTTTGGAATGCACTTGAAAATGGAGTGGAGTATTACAGTCTCATGTATTAGATCCATTAAATCAACATGTCCACAGCCAAGTTCTGCATGCGGACTGGAGAAAGTACAGCTATATATTATACAGGAGATAATCATGAATAATTCATATTTTCTCTCTCTTGGCATTACATAATGGCAGTGTTCCTGAGAAGGAGAGCACGGCCATGGCAGGAGGGGAATTATGCAAAGACAGTTTGTAGAAAGGGTTGTGGACCAAAGCATAAGGGCAGAAGAGCAGCAACAAAAACCAGGAGGGATGAAACTGAGGTGCAGCCAGGCTCCTGGAAGAACACATCCCATATCCACTGGCCTTAGCTGACCAATAGCAAATCCATCACCATCTTACATCAACTCCCACTATTTTAAGAAGCGCTAACAGAACCTCAGAGGAGCCATGAACTAATTATCAGATTATTTCTGTGGAACCTCTTTCTTATATTTCATTCTTTCGTAATTTATTGGCTAATTTTAATCCCTTAAGGCCTCTAGAAAAAAAAAATCAAGAAAACAAATAACTATTTGTTCAAACAGATCACACACAGTTAACACATGCAGCTGCTCACATGGGATCACAAGCAAAACAAGCTTGCAAAGACTGCTCCATATGCAGGGAGTTGTGTTTGTGCGTATGCAGTATACATGTCAGAGCATGTTTGTTAAACTCCTGTTGGATACATACCAGTCGGTCCAGATCCATTTTGCAGAGCCAGCTCGGAACTGCCCTGCAGGCCACCTGAGGATAAACACAACACACTCGTTAGGATTCGTTATTACGTTTTTCCTCGCATTTAATGTTCTGCAATCACTAAGAACCACTCTGCATGCATCCATCTTTTTATCTTATTAATAAGATTTTAAATAAGACTGCAGCTTTAAGTAAGATTGCTTTAGATCGTTCACTTTCTATCTGCTCGAATGTATTTTCCCCAGCAGGGCCTTTTTCTGTACAATAACAGTCAAACTGTTGTTTTTATCAGATGCGCTGTCTTCAAATCAATGTTAAGAAATAAATAAATACAATGGAAATCAGTAATTCCTCCTGCGCAGAATGTTTGCATGGCTCATCTCCTGCATCTCCATTAAAAACTACTATACTGTCTAATTAAAATACATAGTTTTCTACATAGTCTCTCTTCTACTCATAATTCTAAGGCTTATCTGGACATCCTTGCACACATTCATTTTCATGTCTCCTCTGAGTTATTGTCATCGGCTCAGTGTGCAGTTTAACAGTAAGTTTAGTTACCAAAGAACAACACAAAGTTCATATTACTCACTTCCAGCACTCGGGGGTCTTTGTGAAGAGTTTATGTTTCTGTGGAGGTGCGAGTGAGGTGAGGTGAGGATACCACCGTCAGCCAAAGCTGCTGTGGCTGCAGCTAGTGCCTGGGAAGTTGCCCCTCCTCCTCCACTGTGACTGTAGGCCATGCTGCCTGGTGCTACATGCATGAAGTGCTGTTGATGCTGCTGCTGCTGGCCTGTGGACTAAGAAGGCAGCAAGAGACAAAAAGAGCCAATCAGCATTAAAATGAAATACATGAACTGGTAAAATGCAATTGTCTTTTATCAGTTGTATTGTCTTCATCTTTGTGTCTGTGAGCATGACCAGACATATTATCACCACAGACTGTGGATGGAGGATAAATGACTGGAAGGTTCTTAATTAATGACCCTACAGAGAAAATGGGGGTGGGAACAGTCACTAAACAAAATGTTGAAAACCAACAAAAAAAACAAACAACGCAACTTACAATTTTATGAGTCTTCATCATGTTGTCAAACTCTTCATTAATCTTCTTGTATTTTTCTTCAGTATTAGGAGTGAGGACATAGGATGCGTCAGCATCAGGGCTGTCGCAGCCTCTGTGTTCCTTCTTGTTAAGGGCCTGTAGGTGACATAGTTATAAAGGAGTAGCATTAAAAAAACAAAAGGGAAAAACAGGTAAGCATTGGTTAAAAAACAAACAAACAAACAAAAGCCTTTCACCACCAGTTCTTTAGTAAAAGGTTAAAATTAGTAAAAACATGCAGTTTAATGAGCATTTCCCCTGATAATCTGATTGTTGAGAGTAGAGACAGAAGAGAAAGAGTATGCATAGTCAGTACATGAATTGATTGTGGAACATTAAAATTGAGGTACTACCAAAAACAGGATGTGTATGGATCTGGTTGCTCCCTGTGTGCAATATGGTTGAAATCAGGAAGGGTAACTGACCACTGAGAACACTAGAAATCAGATTCAAGTCTCGTAACGCTCACTGTACATAGCTGCTTCTCAGACACTGAGAACACATTTGCAAATTTACAGGTTTATAGTCAAAACCTTTTTTTCCCGATGCACCTTTGAGTATGCATAGATAGTGATATTTCTATACAGACTTCTCAGGCAAGGTGTTAGTCGCAGAGGTGGCAAAAGTGCAGACATTCTGTAACTAAGTATAGATATTAGTGTTAAAAATGTTTTCAGTTTTACTTAAGTAAAGAAGTACAGGCTCTGGGTTAATGAGGCAAGTTGTGTAAAGCGCTTTGAGTGTTCAGATAACGTCGGAAAGCGCTGTATAGGAACCAGTCCATTTACTTCACACTAGGCTTTTTTTTAATGTGTTTCACCTTTTGTACACAGTTTCTTACTCAGTCTACACACATAAAAATAAACCTCATCTCTGAGCTGCACCAATAAAGGTACTTAATCTGCACAATCACTGACAAACAAGATGAAACTGTAAAGTGGTCTTAAGCAAGATATTTAAGCACGTCCCTGATTATTTACTGGAAGACACTGATGTGACACTGAACCTCATCAACACCTATTTCAGCTTCAGTTTCTAAGGTGAGAAAATTTTAATGTCTCAGTATCTCAGCTCTGGAGCAGTATAGCACCTTGTGGAGACAAATATTATCTGCCTCCATATTTACTGTGAAGACTTTGTGACTTTTGAAGCCGCTGCTCTGTGTAGTTTGCACTTTATGGGTTTTCTTCCTCTAAAGAGAGGCTGCTCCATAAAGCAGACTTGCTGATCTTCTGTAGCAACCTTTTAAACATAATGAACCAGAGCACACACATATGTTTTTTAGAGCATGCTAGAAACAACTTTAAATGTAGTTCGATGGTTTTAGTTATGTATGGCAGACAGACAGGGAAATAAAAGGCAAAGAGTTGACTGTTAATGGATCCCTGATCGTCACTGAGAGTGAGCCATCTAATTAGATTCACAACTCCTGTGTCTGTGGAAGGTTATATTACTACTGGCAGTGTAGCTTAGACAAAGCTCTACAGTGCTGTCAAAGGCAGTGCTGGTAAAGAAAATTGTACTTTGGAATAGGAACTAAATCTTGGGTTGGAATTCCATTCATGGTAAAGGCTAGAGCCCAAGACGAGTATCACAAATCATCAACATTCTTCAATTATTATAGTTATTAAACACTCACTTGCCACTCTTTTAGTTACAAAAGTCATTAAAACAAATATCTGACACTAACAACTAACAACTCACTGCATGTAGTCATGTTAACATCGTCAAAATGACGTGCCAGAGGTCAAAGTAAACATCAGAATGGGGAAGACTGATGACTCAGGTGTCTCTGAACATGGTGCCAGATAGGCTGGTCAGAGTATTGCAAAAACTGATGATCTACACAACCATCTCTACATTAAAAAGAGAATGGTCTGAAAAACACAAACTGTTCATTGAGCAACAGTTCTCTGGAGCTGCTCTCATATTAGTACTTTGATCTCTGCCATGTACTTAAGGACAAACAGTATCTGAATATTCTGTTCACTATGCAGCCCTGTTCATCTTTTTTGATGCTAACTTGTTTAACAAGTACTTCAGACATTTTTTTTTCTGGAAAGACCCGTCTGCTACAGCCTGGGATAAAATAAGACTGACAAACCCTGTAACAACAAAACAATGAGCTAAAAGATGCTGTAATTCTCCAGTGGATTATAGGCCTCCGTAAGCACATTAATAAGTGATGGTACATTTCAAATATTTAACATCAACATGTGTCATGCATTAAAATAGAAGAAGATACGTAATTGCCACTGTACATAAAATCAAGTGAAGCATGGCATTTGCACTGCAAGCTGGTTTTGAATGATTAGGTTTAGATGACTAGTTTGAAATGCAGACCGAGTAACTGATATTTGGTCATTTTCAGCACCTGGCCTTTGGCAGATGAGTCACTCTAATAAATAAATAAACAAAAATCATGCCAATATCATGCAAGCCTGTACAATTACATAATTTCCCTGGTATCCATCACCTCATCTCTGCTCATCTCACGTCATAGCGTGAAATGAAAGGACCATCAGGGCAACACACCACCCAGCTGACTGTTGGCCCAACACATGTGCTTTGCATTCCCAGACACTAGTACTTACTTAAAGCTTTAAAAACACACACAAATCTATTTCCACAACCGCTGACCGCTTAAACAGTCACTCACTCAGTTCCTGTACAATCTGGCTGCTGCATTTCAGTTCTAGTAAATTCAAGCTAAACAGAATAACAAAGGATGCACATATTTCTGTCCATTCAGTTCAACACAAGCTTTAACTAATCCTGTCTGACTGCTTGTTTGTTGGATGCTATTGTTTGACAACTATGTTGTTTTGTCTAATTATGGGAAGAGATATCACGGTATATTATGTGGGTTACCAATTACTTGTAATTATTCAAAGTGACAGCTTTCAAACACAGTAACCATCAGGGATTTAAAAATGCTGTAAATTACAGAAGGAAAAAGGATGCAAAATGCATCCAAATTTGCAGATCTGCTGCAAAACCCTTTGACTATCCACCATCATGCTGTGCATTTTTTCAGGAAACAAATGATGTCCAATACAAAGAGTCTGGTGCAGACATTTGCAAATACATTTGCAAATATTATACATCTGTCTTCTGGCAAGACTACCAAAGGAAAACACTGTGACACACAGAGATGGGCAGTAACGCGTTACTTGTAACGCGTTACTGTAATCTGATTACTTTTTTCAAGTAACGAGTAAAGTAAGGGATTACTATTGCAAAATCGGTAATTAGATTACCGTTACTTTCCCATAGGAACGCTGCGTTACTGCGTTACTAAAACCGTGATTTTTTTTGCGAGAATGTCTCATGACAGTGACGTAAGCAAGTGCGACGTTGGTGACAGCAGCTGTGTGCAGATCAACAATGGATAATATATCGAGTGCGGGAGAGAGTATGAGCGTGCAGCGTTTAAAGCGTGGAAGTACTGACCTTACTTTGAGTTTGATTCCATAAAAAGTGACAAAAACATTAGCGTCCATCGTGCGTGGGAAGAAAACTTCTTTTTACAGCGAAAAAAAACCCTAAACTTCCGAGCAAGCACTGAGTAGCTACGACGTGATGGGAAACTCACAGAGACACTCGCGCGGATTCTTCAACTGACCGCAGCACACCTACACCAGGGTAACCCTCCGCCTACCCTGCTCCTGCTTTACAGGTGAAAATAGAGCAAAAGGACCGCTGAGTCTTTGACTTTATTTATTTTCTGCTGTGTTTTACTTGCATCTGTTTGAAAGAGTGAGTGAAAACACAAAAAATATTTTATTTTATGTGCTGGAATGTGTAGAAAATAGGTTTAAATGTTAAACTAATTTATTCAAGTCAGAGAATGTTGCATATAATTAAATGTTTTGCTTGATGCATAAAGTTAAAAGATTAAAACTGATAAAACAAGTTAAAAAAAAGAGACTTTTCCATTTGATTACATTTTGTATGATGGATTATGTAGAAAAAGTAGAATTGGGCTGAAAGATCTATCACTTTATCACCTCTTCAGGTTGTAAATCGTGTTTTTAAAAAGTAACTAAGTAACTAAGTAACTAATTACTTTTGAAAATAAGTAATCAGTAAAGTAACGGGATTACTTTTTGGGGGGAGTAATCAGTAATTAATTACTGATTACTTTTTTCAAGTAACTTGACCAACACTGGTGACACATAACCTATATTGAGATAAAGGCATTGGAACGTGTCTCTGTAAACAAGAAGGCCAGGAATGTTGTTTAAAAATTCATCTGTGCTTTCAAAGACTAATGTCTGTCGTGTGAAAGTAAGCTCTGGCACAAAGCCTTGACTTAGCTGCTGATTAAGATCAAATGATCACACTAATATCTATTCTGGTCCAAGTGTCACATTAACAACAGACAAAAAAAGATGCAGGAAAAGCCCCTATCTGCCTGCTTTAAAGCTTTAAAATTCTGGCATTCTAATGTATACGCACTGTAAGTCGTCACAGTACCTTGTAAATATATGTGACACAATACCAGAGCAAAATGTACCATTCCAGCAATGAGATTAAGCATATAATGAATGTGTAATTATTATTAATGATGTGAGGAGACACGAGCTTGACATGAGCTCTTTTAGTTGCTCCGCTCAGAAGTTTATTAGTCTGCAATCATTCTCTGATTCAGGTGAGCCCTGTGCTTGACCTTGCAACAGCTGCTATCAATTATCTAAACACACACTTTCTTTGAATATTACATACTAGTTTTAAAGAATTAAACAAACAGCTTTCATTAGAGATGTGACAGTGGATACAGTACCCCACAGTATGTATCTCCACAGATGCTGGTTCACAGCACTACATCATGTCTGGGCACTATCTTAAAGTGGCTGTTAGAGGATATGACAGTGTGTATGTGTGTCCTTATCATCTCAAATGTCAAAGTCGGCTTTAGTAGATCTCCAAAGGCATCTGGATCACTGCCACCATGAGGCACGAGCTGCACCACTAAGCATCTTGACATGTGAGGGTGACGTCTTGTTGCTCTCGGGGCAACATCACAGATAAAATAAGACCCCCTCTTTCTCTGGAGCGAGTCTTTTCCAGTCGGGTGATTGCCCTACAGGCTAAGAATAGGCCAGGCATGGGAGTGCTTGAGGAGTGATCCAATGCATCTCTGGCAGAGAGAAAACGCACAGCTCGCATACTTTGAAAGGCACACTTACATTTCACAGATTGCTTTCACATGAAGCATCCTGTCACACAGAACTAAACCAAATCAGCTGTTGTGCGTTTTGCCACAGTGCCAGGTTTCACTGTGTTGTAGCGTTCTCTTTCTGTTATGCTTTTCATTCATCTCTGGGCTCTGCAGGCTGACAGGGCTGCACTGCTGCATACCTTGGACAACTGTTCTGTTGTTGTTGAAACTCAAGTCTGCTGGACACAAACTTGTCTCAATTATTATGACAAAAGTAATCTGTTAGTGATAGTAGCTGAACAGTGAGGACTTTGTAGCTGTTTTAGCTGGCAGGCCGTTATCATTACAGGTTTGCTTGCTTCCACCTCCATTTATGGTTGACATTACATTTTCATCTACACACATGGAGACATTTCAAAAGCCTAGTGCTTGTAACAGTGTATGCTAGTCTATCGCAAACACATTGTTAGGCATGGAGTATAGGGTTTGCAGAATTACTCTGGTTGTGGAATGAACACAATCCATGGAAAAGAAAGTTTCTTTGAAACACCATCAGAACCAAGTACATGGAGAGAAGGCCTTTCCACGGGAATATTTGTACAGTTGTTTTTGTAATTTCAGTGAACTGGTCCTTTAAATAGCTTACAGGAGCCACTTTTTACTTGAATGTGAAGAAATTGTACTTTCATGAAGTATACAGTTAGTAATCCAAGTGATTAATTAGGATTTATGAGCAGAAAACGACCCCTTGTTCTGCTGCCAAAACTGTTTTATTAGTTTAAAATTTCCTGATTTCCTGAACACTAAATTATAACCATGTGTAAGAATTTATCCAACCACAGAAACTTTGGAGATTATAAAATATGCTCTCATTTATACCAGGTTATCTGCTGCCATATTTGACATTTTTACTTTTTAGATGTCAGCCCTGTGTCAAATAATTACTAGTTATTAACGGTTAAGGAAGTTGCTGCTGTTGTGCCATATGGATATATGCACCCAACCCTTGCATACTCTGTGACATTTATGAATAACTGCTGGTGCTTGAATGTGCTTAAAAGTCAAATTTATCCTACGTGCAAAGAAAAAACTGTTTTTTGTAAGGCAGGGACTTCATGGCTTCCTGTTTATTGTGTCGTGAGCTTTACTGACACCATGAGAGTTGGCAAAAAAAAAAAAAAACACAAACAAAGATTGGGTTTTGTATGGTAAAAAGTTACCATACAAAAGTATGAATGATATCACTCTTAATTTAATTCAAACACGAAAGGGACTAATACCGTTTCTCTAAATGTTCATCTATTCTTTTAAAGCACTAATAATGGAAGGCTGACTTTATGGTATTGTTGAAAAGGGGAAGTTTATTAATACCCTTAGGTATGATGTTTCCACTTTATGCTTAGTAACGCAACAAGATAATGAAGCCGATAATGCAGCTTGTCAGTTAGTTCATCCAAATCAATGCCATGGATACCCTTTACAAAAAAAATAATGAAAGAGAAATATCTGAAGTATTGCTAAGATTGATCACATACTGAGAAATATTCAAACTTTATATCAAAACATTTACCTACACTTTCTGTTAAACAATGTAAAGGAAGACAAAGTATGCTGGTATTATAGCAGCATCGCTCATGTGCAGATTTCCTGTGTGTGTCAAAACCAGCCGAGCTATTTGTGTGTTGAAGAGATAGACATCAGCAAGCATAATACTCCATCAAACAACGACAATGAATCCAAAGAAGCTTTCCGCTTCTCCTTCCAAACATGGGAAGACTGTTGTAGCCAGTGGGGTACTACTTTACACATAGTCAAATTTCATGCCTAAATGTTGCAAATAGACTGACCGATATGTAAAAGAACACCTCTCACTTTCTAAGCTTTGTTTTAACCAGCTTGTCTGTATGCGTGACATTTGCGGGAATAAACAAATAAAGGCTCAAAGCAGGCAAATCAAGGCCTATTGGCCTAGAGAGCAGTCACAGGTGTCTGCTTGTGGTTAACAGCAGAATAGACAGGGTCATAGTCCTTAGAATCATTATGGGCAACATCAATGATGCATATTAACTGCCTCCACCACCACCACTGTCACCACATCGAAAATTAATTCAGTGTTCGGTGATTGTAGAGTTTGACGAGACTTTCCAGGTCAACAAGCACGTTTCTATTCTGCACTGGCTTATGGTTTTATTTTTCTTTTCAGCACAGTGCCTGTAGTTACCCTTGAAAAACAATGTCACATTTCCCGGGGAAGGTGAAACATTTGAAATAACAGTAAATTTAGAGCACACTGGAAAAAAGACTTGGCCAGACTCTACTGAAACAAACTTAAAAACCAAAGCTCCTCTTTTCCAGTAAGTGGAGCCATTTTGGAAGTAAATACATTCGTTTGGGAAGCTTGAGTTCCTTACAATTAACATTTGGTACAGCACTGCCAAGCGTGTACACGTGGAACCATCTTTATGAGATCACATAAGAGTGATGAAACTGAAGACAGTTTGGTTGCTCTTCAGTTTGATACAGTTCTTTCCTTAAGATTGCAAGTTGAAGACTTGATTAAGGTTCTGGGAAGTCTAACTAAAGTTAGGTTAGGATGACAGTGGTTATGGTTTGAATTAGTGTAAGACCAAAGAAAATGAAAATTAATCCTCTGAAAGGATGGAAACAATACTGAGCGTGTGAGGAAAGAGTGTGGGAGCAGTAAATTCAGGCTTCCGGAGAGAAAAACACGCATTAGAAGCTTACATAAGCAGTTACAAAATGAGTCAAAATGACCATTCATTTTTAATGGCAGGGACACCGACTAAATGCCATGAAAACAGAACAGAGCTGCTCAGGGACCAGTCTCAACAGCATCACCACACTGATGACGCTGTGGGACCAAGCAGAATGGTGGACAGCTGGGTCTTATCACTGTGAACAGTCTCAATTGAGCTTTTCTGAGGTCCAGCCTATGTTTCATCATTTTTTTTGTATTTCCTTTTTCACTGTGTGACAAAGTGGGTGAGAGTACCACTTGTCTATATTCTTAGTTAACATTCTTGTTTTGATTTAACCATATTTCACATGTGATCTGCAATAGGCAAACGTCTACTATCTCGGGTTTATGTTTTGCACTTTTACAGATTATATAATATAACATCTTGGTTTAAATCAACTCCTATAAGTTTGTTAAATTGACATGTTCTTTATTTCAACTGTTAATTTGTATTGTTTAGAACTTACCTTACCTACCTGTCTTCCAGAAACAAAAGGAGGAAATGTAGTTTTACTTCCTGCTTTATAGCTTCTGGGTTCTTCTGAGGTCACAGGAAGAGACCAAGTGCGGGAGGGGAAGAACTCTTGTAATTTAATAAAGTTGATTTTAGAGGGTTTATGAAGAAATAGATTTATTGTTGTAATACGTATTGATTACACCACAGAGTTTATGTTGCCAGTAAAGAGTAGCAGTAGAGGTTTGAATATAAATATGTTCATCTTACCTACCGAATGGAATAGTCCAGAGGAGAAATCTTAAGTGAACTATTTAAGCAGAAGAACTCAGGTGTTTGAGAAGAAAGGTTCAGGTCAGTGTAGCTGTGTGCAGTTTGACCTTAATTTCCATTGATTTAAGTTCAGTTATGTTTATTTGAACTGAGTTAATTATAGAGTTGAGTTTCCTATTTGTTTCTTTGTAAATATTGTTTGGGTCACAAAATGGTGAATAAATCACTTGCTACACTGGACAGCATCAGTCTCCTGCACTTCTTTGACCGCTTAATTCAAGTCTTACCACACACTGACACTGAAAAGAAATGATAAGTAGACTAGTATACTAAGTAGATAAGCATAGTAAGGCATTTGTTCTGCTATGTGAAGTGGTTTAGAGTCAGGTGTATATTGAAATGTATTGCTATAGACAGAATTTGTAATCAGAACTCTTTACCTTACGCTCATTCACCACTTTCCACTACTCTTTCCTAATCAGAAGGTTCCAGGTTCAATCCCTGGCTTTTCAGTCTGAGAGCTATTCTTCAAAACCCCAAGTTGCCCCTGATGTATCCGCCGTCTATGAATGTGTATGAATGGCAGTGTATGAATGTGTGTGAATCATAGGTTAAAAGGACTTAGGCATAGAAAAAGGTGCTTGTATTAATGGGTGACTGTGATAGTAATAAAATGCTTTGAGATTAGGAAAGTGCCAGTCCAATTACCACTTTAATGCCACAGTAAACACAGTAACCAGTAGACATTAACATACAGTTAAACGAATATTCTCAATGACAGGCTACATTCATCATCAGCAGAGTTTACAAAGGTGGAATTTATGGCTGCGCAGTTATTTGGATTGAGTTACATGTTACACATGTACCAGTACTTCCTGATGCTCACCAAACAAGTTTTTTAAATTCCCTATATTGAACATTTGGACCAGTTTAGAGACTTTCTTAAATGACCTCTTTAGTTATTTTATTGCCTTCTTTCATAGTGGAACTCAGCCAGTTTTATTTTACCACTTTAAATCTTAATAACCTTTAGAGTTCCTATTATGCAGTAACTGTAGTACTGTACTGTAATCAGCATGAAATGAGCACACTGCTTGAGCACTTTTATTCGTCTAGCATCACCTACATGAATTCTTCTTTTATTTTTGCCTGATCAGTAGGACTATTCTCATTTTTACTTGTGTCGGATGGGGGACAGTTTCCTCACAGAATGCACCAGTGTAAACTAGTAGAAGGAAACAGCTGCATGCCTGTCTGTCTCTCCTGAACCTCAAGTGTTACTCAACCCTTACATCTGGCCTTTACTTTATAAAGATCAGCACTAATGTGTTCAATGAAATAACACATCATAAGCAACGGAAAATCTATTTCTCAATATTTCATAAAGAGGAAGACAATACTGAAGGCAGCACCTAAATCCTCTGGAGTTACACTTTCTAGGAATTCATCTTTCTAAAA
This sequence comes from Diplotaxodon limnothrissa, assembly GCF_057381915.1. NCBI lineage: Eukaryota > Metazoa > Chordata > Actinopteri > Cichliformes > Cichlidae > Diplotaxodon > Diplotaxodon limnothrissa. The sequence continues at coordinate 6,735,306 of NC_140596.1, read as the reverse complement.
CACAACTGCAGGCATTTGTTTCCCTAATCTGCTGAATGGATGCTGCAAGAGTCGATCAATGCACTTGCGTGCACAATGAAATAATAACTCAGCATTATATTCTTGCTAAAATTTAATTCGTGTTAATTCAAAATCAGCTGCAGCATGCGATGTGTATTTGCATACTACAGTCATTAGTGCTGAGTGATGCAACCTAACAGGTTTCAAGAAATGACCCACCAAAAGACGTCTCTACAAACAGACTATCCAAAGGTCAAAGCAGTGACATGAGTAAAAGGTTAAGAACAGCGTCCTACCACGTACCTCGACGATGTCAGAGTTGGTTCTGCTCTCATGGGGTTCGTTGTATTCTGTGTACTTCAGCAGGACTTTATCCATGTCGGTACTGGCGTACTGAAACAGCTTGTTGGAGCCATTGAAGATGATGAGGGCAATTTCACAGTCACACAGAACACTTAACTCGTAGGCCTTCTTCATCAGGCCAAACTTTCTCTTCATGAAAGTCACCTGGAAGAACAAAAGCCAGAGATCAGCCTAGAATAGCTAACCTACAACAGGTCAAATAAAGGGTCATACCTGTTGGTTCTTTCTAGATTTTCACAAGCAAGTCAGAGTATTTATAAAATTAAGGCTACACGGCATCCAAAAATATTTTTGAATGTGTTCTGTCTGAAGTAATAAATCACCGTTTGCTTTGTACTCTGTGCTGTGTGTTGAAAATGTTATAAATCTTTCAAAAACAAAAACCCTTTTTACAGTAACAATTAAATGTTTTTGTCTTCATAACCCAATAATATTAAAAAAAATGTCTTTTAAAGCAGTGAAATCTAAATAGTCCATCTAATGGCTTCTGAACAGGTAATCCGCAGTGCTTTGCCCCGTGGCCTCTGATGTGAATGTATGGTGCAATGATAGCAATAGTAATACAAATCTGCACTAACATAAATGTTTCATTTTAGGTGTTTAAACAACTCTTCCAAAACAAGCGATACATTTGTCAGCTCATCCTACCGCCGTGTTCACTGGCTGATAGTTTTCAGAGAAAAGAGAAGAGAATTAAAATGTGTGTGTAAGTGTCAAACAGGAAGAGACAAGGGGTGGGGGATCTCTAGTTCTCTAGTTCTGCACTTCTGAAAGAACGCAGTAATAATCTGGAAATACTAATTCAGTAACACTGCAGTTTCTAGTGGAATGTTACTGAATGAGTGGAGTGGATGGGAAAGGTAGGTGGGGAAAGAAACTATGTAATGTTTCACCTCCCTTAATGATTACCATCAAGGTGTTCAACTTTATTAGTAAGACAGAGGGCTGTGCATAAACATTTTCGGCAGAAATACAGTCAAACCCCCCTTTAAGCTCATACTGTAGTGTTATATTGCACTATGGCTTATAAAGTAGAACAGTCATTCTTGACACCTCCATATTCCTCCAGACCATAAAGCTAAAACATATTGTTTGGAGTGGACCATTTACAGCTCAGTGTAAACCCACAGGTCACACATGGATCATGCTCTTATCCCTTTATGGTGTGTAGCTCACTCCCTGCAATGAATCATCTGTATTTATCTGGGTATGTCTTACTTCTGTCATAGCTTCTGGGATCCTGACTCATATCTTTTCAGTTCCAGAAGCTTCTGCAGACTCACATCTCAAAGCTTTCTGGCAATGTTGAGTGTCAGGTATATTTCTTTTTACATGGTTATTTCTGTAGTTCAGTTCTTTACACTTTCCTTTACACTTATTGTTCTGAGCACTTTTACAGATCTTACCATACCGCTGTCATGACACTCAAGCATCATTATGGCCAAGAATTATAACAGGAAGTGTCTTGATTATTACCTCTGTAAAATATAATTGGGACTAGAGACAGATTTACAACTTTCAAAACAGCCCAGTTGTACGAAACTGTATACCGACACAGGACACATTATTATTAGAGCTAAATCTAAACTATTCACAGTCAAATAACAAAAATCTTTTTCTCTATTTTTAGCTTTTAGTTGCTTTTCTGCCAAACGATTTATTTAATTGATGGGAATTCTAAATAATACCACTTGAGTGATGGCTTAGTGGTGTTTCAAGAAACTGTGTGCACAGTACCTGTTTAGTAGAAAATATCCACTCCTCTGACATTCTTTTTTACTTTTCCTGTTTTATGCATTCCCGAAGTGAGGAAACCATTTTATATCCTGGTATTATATACAGTATGTCATTGCTTTACATACTACAGTTATAAAGCAGAAATAACACAGACTAACTTTGATCTAACTGCAAGTCCTAAAAAATTCATATCTTTACTGTTACAAAAGTATTTAACTCTATTTGCAGTAAAATAACGTTGTTTTCTTTCATTTATCGACAGCTGACATTGTAAAGCTAGTTTGACTATAGTCTACATGGTAAACCCTCAGATGGGTAAATATGTGGTCTCTGGTTTAAGCCTCATTTGAAGAATTTTACTCAATGCACTGTAGATTGACTTTTCTTTTTTATAGTATAGAACACCAAATATACATTGACTGGGACTGAATTATTTGCACACAAACATTCATAAACATTTTTATTTTCTTCCCATCCGGGCTGCTATAATGTAATGTGTGCCTAGTCGCAATATTTTGTATAGTAATTCTCGCAGAATCGTTTTTGCAAACATGTTACAGTAACAAGATTAAATGATAGTGGTGAACTGAATGACAGTCTTACAGTTTGGGAAATAAACACGTCCTGAATTCGTAAGTGTGCTCCCTTGTAAAAAAAAAAACAAAACTGTACAGCTTCAGACAGAACTGAAAAAAAAAATAAAAAATAAAAATAAAAACACATGACATAAAAGTTATGAATTGATTAGCATGTCATTGAGTACAATAAGTATTTGATTCCCTTACTTAGTACTTGAGTACTTAGTACTTCGTAGAGACAACCTTGTTGGCAAGCACAGCGGTAAGATGTTTCTTGTTGGTCACCAGATCAGCACACATCTCAGGAGGGAATTTGGCCCACACCTCTTCACAGAAACTCTATAAATTATTTTAGCTTTCTTGGCTCCTGCTTGGCAACTCATTGATGTACTTCTTCTTCAGCCACTCCTTTGTTGCCTTGGCAGTTATTTTGGATCATTGACAGGCTGAAAGGCCCATCCAGGACCGATTTTCAATGTTCAGGTTGAGGGAAGGAGGGTTTTTTTTTATACATGGGTCTGTCCATTGGCCCCTCACTGCAGTGAAGCCATCCTGTACCCTTAGCAGAAAAACAGCCCCCAAACAGAACGTTTCCACTTCCATGCTTGATTGTGGGGATGATGTTCTTTGGGTTATACTCAGTGTTTCCACAAACACAGCAAATGAATGTTATGCAAAACTTTCATCTAACCACAGTTTTTTTCTCCCAAACCTTCTCTTAATCATTTAGATGTTCACTGATAAACTTAAGATAGGCCTGTACACATGCCTTCTCAAGCGAGGGGATGTTGGGATCATCAATCCATTACAGCATATTGTGTTACTAATGAAGTGCTTGGTGACTGGGATACCAACTGCCTTGAGATCAGTTACAACCTTGTCATGTGTAGTTCTCGCCTAAACCACCAACTTTCTCATTTTTATTCTCACCCCATGAGGCAAGATCTTGCATAGAGCTCAGACTGTGGGTGACTGATGGTCACTTTGTTTTCCATTTTTTAATAATCTTAGCAGAAGTTCACCTTCTCACCAAGCTTTTTGCTGATGGTCTTGTAGCCATTCCAGCAGTCCACAGTCTTGTCCCTGACGTCCTTTGACAACTCTTTGGTCTTGCCCACGGTGGTAGATAGGTGGAAATGGAAGAAACTGATTCTGTATATAAGTGTGTTATATCCACATAATGAGATGAAATCAGGAGCACCTGTAACTGACTGATTGATTGATTGGCTGTGTGCCCATGTGGAACAGGAATTACAATCTATGGGAGCCAGAATTCTGTCTGTAGAGAATCAAATACTTACTTCACCCAATGACATGCAAATCAATGTATAACTATTATTTAATGTTTTCTCTCTGGATCATTGGTTCATATTCTGCCCCTCTCCATTAAAATGAAACCATGAAAATTACAAACTGTTCATTTCTTTGTAAGTGAGCAAACGTGCAAATTCAGCAACATTAAACAATCAGTTTCCAAAGGCATAAGGTCAGTTAACTTGTAAACTGTTGTCTCTGAAAACAAGTTTCAAGTGATACTATTTCTTGAGCATAACTTGCAAATACACGTGAAAAGAGATTACCAAAAACTACACTGTTCCTCTTTTAGAGTGTGTGGCTGCATAAACACCATCTATCACTAGTGCATCTTTCCACTAAAGCCAAGTCATTGCTGTATATTGTGCATGATGTGTGATAGTCTGATACATTAAAAAGAGGAAAAACTGCTGAAAACACTTCATGCACTTGACAGATTAAAAAAAAAAAACACAAACCAACTTCCCAAAATAGAGTACAAGAACCTAAATATACGGCAGACTCAAGTGATAGTGCACGCCACACAACTGAAGCAGTGTCTATCTAAAAATGCTTCAGCCAAGACAACCAAACATCAAATATAAACATTATCCCAGATATTTATTTTCCAGCCACATCCCTATTTCCAGAGTCTGTGCCTTCCTTCCAGACAGGCTGGTATTTGTTGTGCTGTTGGGGGTGATATATATAGAGGAGACAGACAGAGATGGATTCCAGTGGGCAGCAATGTGGCTGCGTAAGGAGACGGTGAGGAGAGAAGGCCACTGTGTGTCCCTAACACTGACCCACCCTGCTAATGACAGGGTGCTGTCCGGACCCAGCTAACCCCAAATTACTGCCCTCGCCACCAGCTGTGACCACTACACTCTCAAAAGTGAAACAGCTTAAAGAAACCTCTGGGAGCTTCTTAGATTTAAACAAAAGTGTACCAGCAAAAGGTTGGGTGCAGGATGCTTTTACAAAGTGTTAATGAACCTATCAGTACGTGCTCATGTACATAATATGTGTCTTTTTATTAGAAACGGGTACCTGACTAAAATGGCACTTCTACTTTTATGCGGCTCTTTGGGATCGTGGAATCAGCACAGTGAACGTCACATTTTTAGAGTGTGCTCTGAGCAGGAGCGCCACATGGGCCACACATCGACACATGAGATATCACGAAAACGAAACATAACAATGAAATAAATGCTAAAACTAGAAGGTGTTCTCAACAGTTAAAGTACACAGCAGATTTCAGCACTGACATAAAACAACAACGCAAAGATATTTTGCGCAAAAACTAAAGACATTTAAGAAGACAAAGGAAGAAGACACTCACCTGTCGGTTCCTCTCATCAACGATACGGGTGATTTGAATCTTCTTCCTTCCCATTGCTAAAGCAACGTCCACCAACAACCAAAGATGAATATCAGAGGGCTCCAAGTATATAAAAATTTAAAAGACAATCCTCAACACATAGTCCCCCTGTCAGCTCCTGTTAGTCCATCAGCTTAGCATGGCTTTCTGAAAGAGAGCAACAATCAGCGTTAACTTAATCATTGTTTATTTACTGTGTACGAGCAGTCACAGAAACAGTTCTATTCAGCAAAGATATTCAAATACTTGGACAAATCATAGAGTGCAAAGGGTCACACACTGCTTACACTGAAAATGCCAGTTATGCAAGGAAAGAAGGAACAGAAAGAAGAATGAATAATAAACATACATTAGTCAGGGACACAAAATCCATTTCTACCATTTTGAAATTTTCCTCTGCAGTTTGGCATTTCACATTTTGCTGTCACTGTTGATTGCAGTTTTGTAGAAAGAAGGAGGACATCTTTTCAAAACACCATAAAGAGAGCCATTAAGAGGACACGAAGCGAGACTGACTAAACACGTGCTGGTCCAACAACAAGGATATGATCCCTCACCAGCTTCTCAACTACTACTGCTGGAACACACAATTGAGCCAAAGACTGAACTTTCTGTTTGTTCTACAGAGCGTTCCTTTCACTCCGGAGCTGAATCTATAATTATAAAGAGACACATGAGCACAGACACTGTAATACATAGAGAATAAGCGTCATACTGTATGTACCATACTTCATCACACGCCTCTGTATACTGTAGCTTGCACCAACCTCTTCTTTATCTGCACCAACCAGGCCAGCTGTCTTTAGTGGATTCACCTCTGCTTTCTGGCTTTCTCCTCTTGCAGGAGTGACCACCTGCCTTGATGCGTCCCTCCTTTCTTCAACCTCAGTGTTTCTGAGCCCTGCCTTCCCGCAGAGCTACTTAGCTCTTACCTAATCTCATCTGATCTGGGAGGAGGCAGAGAGTGAGACGAAGCCAGGCTTTATCCTAACCCTCCCTGGATTATTGCAGCATGTGGAGCCCAGCGCTGAGCCACCAAAACCCCCACAGCAGACCCAGTTCACAGGGTTGAGAGATAGAACAAATGCATTTGTCTTTCACCAGAGAAAATGTATTGGTTATTTTTATAGATTTAAATGTAGTGCACATATCTTAAATGGTAATATAGTTAAATACCACTAAAAAAAAAAACCCCCACACACACTTAAATTTTCCAAAATACCATTTTAATTCCAAATGTATCTTAGCCCACTTTGTTCTTGTTCCATTTAAATGATTATTTGAAACCCTACATTTTCTGTTTTTGTTTTAACATTTAAAGCAAAGTTATATTTAAACACAATTAATTTGCAAGAAAAGGCACGCTATCACTCTAATGCTTCCTGTTCACCATCGCCGAGATTCCAACTGACCCTTCGGAAGTCACGACAGAATATAAACTGTAACAGACAAAGACTCCTTGTATGTTTGGGATTTAAAGGTCACACGGATTTATCGGTTTTACAATCTGGATGATTTGATGGGAAGACACAAATATTTTAAAAAGAGAGAAAGAAAATCCTTTCCATGATACTCATCCCTGCAAACATCATCATCATGCAGATATTTATTTCAGCCTGTGCTTTTGAGTGTTGAATATTTGCAGTGTTCTAAGTTTCAATCAGATAAACCCTGGTATTGCTCTGGTATTATTAGGATAACAGACTGGACTTTGTACTATCTTAGTCACAGCATTCTGTTGTTAAAACATAATGATCTGCTTAAATCTGCTAAATTTTAACACTTCAGGTCACATTAAGTAAAGTCATAACCGTAACTAGCCTCTTAGCCGGCCTATCTGAATAAATGGGACTGCCCCGTTAGTTGCTAGTGCCAGAAATTACTTTAGTTTGGTGTAAAATGATTTTAGAAGATCTTAAATGTTAAGAAGGGAAATGTTTATTCTTCCAATTTGGAAGCCTGTTGAATTAGAAACAGCTGAATGTGTTCATTGTTTGCTATTATATATTTATATCAGTATAAATGTGTTCAGTATAAATGCATCTTATGTAATAACATTGAAAACTTACCTGAGATGGTGCTTTTTCATTTTGTAGCAGATTTAAAGTTTGACATTATTGCAAAAATCTTTCAAGAATCTGCTGCTTCACTGGTCATTAATGACCTCTAATCATCTATCCATTTTCATAACAGGCTGGAGTCTGTCCCAGCTGTCACAGGGCAAGAGGCCGAGTATACTCTGGATAGACCACCAGTCTACCATAGAGACAGACAGACAACTATTCATGCTCGCATCCACACCCACGACCAGTTTATAATCACCAATTAATCCAACATGTCTTTGGACTGTGGGAGGGAGCTGGATAACAAGGAAACTTTCGTGTTGTGACAGTGCCGCTGCACCACCATGCTGCCTATGATATGAAAAATATGGTGGCTAAAATCAGTACAATAATTACTTTGAACCAAGCTGCCAACTTGCCAAATTAATAGAAGTGTTGTTGTGGAAGCAATTTGCATCCATATATAACTCAGATTATGTAAGATTTACATTAGAAACCACTAACTACTCCAACACTTTGTACTGAAATTGAGCACTCAAAGTGCTTCTATGCTACAAGCTGCATTTATCCTTCCTATTTCAAGTAAACTCTGATTGATGCATCGGAGGCAGCAGGATTCAGCTTCTTGTCTAAGGAAACTTTGACATGCGGACTGGAGAAGCCAGGAATTGAACCACTGACCCTCCTACTAGGGGACAGCTTGCTGTTTCTCTTACCACAAAATGCATTCTGTGGGAATATTTCCTATCACTTTATTTGCTTCAAAAAGAAAATGTGGAAAAATGTACCAAAAAAAGACAAATGTTAGGTCTGTTTGTCTTTTTTGAATTGCACTAATGCTAACCTTTTTAATGGGATATTTTTATAATTAAAGACAAATTAAAGTTTGTTTTTAAGACCCCTTTACTTATTACACACTAGTGTTAGATTCTGGACTGGATAGTGGACCAGTGCTCTTTTCTAATATATTTAGCAACTCACACATTAAGTGCTTAATAGTAGGAGGACACAGCACAGGACTCTGGGTTCACCTTCTCTTGTGTTTTGTCATTTTTTGGCTACATCAGGGGAAGATTGTGGTTTCCCTGAAATATTAATACATGTAACATATCGAGTACTTTATCATTAGTTAGCCATCGCTTTGACTTTTTCCCCAAAAAAGGTCCGTCAAGGGCCTAAATATAGTCATAGAAAGGTGAATAATTTGTAGCTGCCATGTGTTAGTATTGTAAGCTAGAAAATCGATGTCAGTGAATAATTTGCAAATAGGTAAATGATGGTAAATATTAAAGATGTGGTTAAGATTTGTTGTTCATGCTGGCAGTTAGGGCTGCCATGATTAGTCGACTAGTCACGATTACGTCGACGACTAATTTAATAGTCGAAGCGTCGTTTGAAGCTTTGTAAGATCCCAAAAGGCGCAGGAATAAGTAGTAGGATTTAAGAGTGTAATAACGGACTGAAACAGAAGATGGCAGCACTGCATGTACAAGGATGCCAGAAGAAGGAGCTTTGTCCCAGAATTCATAGCGCAGCCCAGCTCAGTTGTCAACAATGGCGGCAGCTAGTTAGTTTTAATATTACTCTTATTATTCTTTTTGGGTCACAAAATAAACGTTTAACATATTTGCAGGTGAGAATGTAGCTGTGTAAACCTGAAATATCTGCTCAGTTTATCAAGACACCACATTTTTTCAAAAGCGCTCCGACATTTTCGGAAACGTCTGTTATCCACCAGCTCGATAGCTAGCCAGGGGCAAGGCTCACTAGAGCCGTGAGAACACCGGACTCCCGGCAAATCGTTTTCAAATCCACCGCCGTCTTTCGCTACTCAGGTTAAACGTGATATATAAGTCACTTAGATAACTTAAAATTGATACTGTTTGGCTTTTTCTAGTATTTTATTTGTTCCTGAGTAAATCGGTTTGGCTGAGATTAAAGTTATAGTTTCTACACAGCTGAATAAACGTCAAAGAGACAACTGATTATCAGAAGTGTGAGACGCTCGAGAATATACTCCGGTGTCCTGTTATATTTTAGATAGCAAGGAGCAGACGGCAGAGTTTATTAAACTCCACCGAAACAATCTGCAAATGTCATTAAAATTTAATAAACTATCATCTTGTCTTTATTTTTAGTTAGCACATACCTTAAACACTTAAAGCTGTAAGCTAATGATAGTTATATAAGAGCAGATGCATGCTGGTGCAATAAGCTGTACGTTTACATCCAATGGATGCATGCTCTGATTAGTCGACTAATTGCAAAAATAATCGTTTGTGGCAGCCCTACTGGCAGTAAATGTCTAGTCTCCATGTTTTTCTCTGAATGCTTTATTGCTGACATTTGAAAAAGAATGAAAGATGATGCAACCTTGGATCCAGAAACAATGGAATACTACTGAAACACAAAATTGCCAAATGCTTATGGACACTTTTTCCTCTCTGTAGTAGCAACAATTGCTTTGTTTCAGGCTGCCCATGCTTCAGTGGAGTCTGTTTTACACCGTTCATTCACATGTTTCCCAGACAAGCTGTCCTGATCAATGTTACTATGGCAGAAACTGTCTGGCTGATATGAAAATTAATACAAACAGAGATGACCCAACAGACAACCAGCACTCACAAACACACAAATCATCCATGTACTGTCATATTATTACACCCAAACAAAAAGTCCCATCTATTCTAAAACATTGAGTAACCAGATCACTTTAACAGTTTGCTTTTTTCCATTCTGAGAATTCAAACTAAACAAGAACATCAGCATCTACTATTTGTGCTCCCAATATCTGCAACATACTACTACAAAACCTGACGTCTGCTCCAAATCTTAGTTCTTTTAATTTTAAGTACATTTTTAAATTTGTTTTAAGTTTGATCTTAAAACTGTTTTATTCGCTACTGCTTTGAATTAAGATGAAGAGATGTTCTTTTTCCTTTTGAATATACGTTCTTGGGTATGTACACTAGTGAATGTGATGATGGCTATTGTGGGGATGGTGGTGACGATGGTGGTGGTGATGATGGCAATGATGATGTATGTCTGTGTCATAGGTAACTCACTGTATGCATCCTGTTGACAGTTTCTCGTTATTTTATTTTGTTTTATTTTATATTTGTAATTTCCTTTGCTTTTTTATGTAATGCTCTTGATGTTTGTGTAAAGCACTGAGCACTGCCATGTCTCTATAAATAAACCTGTCTTCCCTTGCCTAAAAGAAAATTACAGTAATTTAGGATGTGTTTCATACACTGGTAACAAATGTGATATTGCTGTGGAATTTCTCCTTTTGTGGTGAAGTAACACACAAATATCAGATCATAATAAAGTGTTAATTATACGGATAAACACCAACATAAAAAATGGGGAAACATCAATTTAAAAAATACATTTGATTTCATCATTTAAACTTGCTCTGACCCTTTCAGCACCTCTCTAACGTTAGAAGATGCTCTCCTCTTGATACATCCTTAAACAGGGAGCGCTAAACCCTAGAGTGAACCTCACAGTCAAAAACCCTCCGCCTTATCTCGCCCATGAAATCCAATTCCTGTGGATATTCGGAAGCGTGACAATGCTTTGTCAGGGTGTGAAACACACTTTTCCAAGGTTGGATTGCACTGGATTTTAATTTATCTCGTATGTCTCTTCAATAGCAGAATCTCACTTCTTGTTGATTTGGTAAATAAGAGTCAAAGAGCTTCCACCTAACATTGTTTTACAGATAAAGTATGGTGAGTGCCACACAAGAGTACATATGAATGGGGAGTACACACATTGTAACCTCTTTGCAAAAAAAATAGCTGACAGCCAAATACATTTGCTAAAACTTCACATAGTTCTAAGTTGTTAGACAAAGTGACAAAATCTTTGAATAATCACATGGACGTAAAGCAGAAGTAAAGAATATTGAGCTCAGCCAAAGACAAAACTGTGGTCTGTAAAATAAAAAGGAACGCCAAAGAAAGTTTTACCTTTAATAATTATTCTCTGTGCTTTTGTTTGTCAGTTTAAATTTGAATCAAGTTTTAAAAAAATGCAAGTTGTTATTTTTATGATTCAAACAAATGATGTTGCTTAGTGAATGTTAGTGTGGGCGAATGTAGCTGTAGCAGTACTTATTTTTGGAGTTGTTAATAACCAGCACCAAGCTAGTGCTGGGTGACTGAACACTATGGTGCATGAATATATGGGCTGCTTAGGTTTGGCAGAGCCCAGCAGAAGAGCACATCTCTGACTGTTTTTTATTTATTTATGGCTGATTTTGTTTAGATGTTTCAAGAAGTCTTTAAAGCGGAATTGCTGAGTAGTGCCATCCTAAGGCACTAAGCTAGGATGAAGAGTTTTGCACAAACACTGAAACTGCTGTGACAGAGATTCTTATCATGTATTGTAAGCAAATGTAGTGCTGTGGACACCTGGCATTGTAGTGTTGTTGTTAAGATCTTTGGAACAATGCACTAGTCCCTCTCTCTGTGTCTGACACATTACTGAGTTGACGGCAATGCAGTTAACTTGTGGCAGAGCACATAAACATCGGTTAAACTGTAAAGCTTGCAATCACTACTACCACTGCTTTATATTTGCAAATGGCTAAATAAGTCATATGCAGAGCACTGGCCAAGTTCTATCCATGAACATGGCCACCATACGGCTGGCTGTTTAGCTGCTGCATAAACATGACAATGATATCATTAATCTTAGTAAGAAAGTAAAGTATATACCCCAAAATGTTAAACTGTTCCTTTAAAATACTTCCCGGTTGTATACAATTTATAAATATACTAAGCAATAACCTATATCCACTATGAAGAGCTCACTTAAATTTAAGCTCACTTAAAGCTACATTTTCTGACAGTGAAACATCATGACCCATGACTCTACTGAGCAATTCTTATGAATAGTGAAGTGTAGTGTGGGAGTTTGAAACATTGTGTCACCCACGTAGTTCATCAGCAACAGTGTTTCAAACTCATGGCCACTGAAATGTTCCAAGATTAAATGCAGGTTAAGTCATCTAATATTCATCAGTCATTTAAAAATGATTTGGAACTATTACTAGCATTTATTTGTGTGCGTCTCAAAACTTCAACTAAGTCTATATTTAAAAGTATGAAAAATTTATTTACTACCACAGTGATGACAAAAAGGCTGGACATAACTAAACTAGAGTGAAGTAAAACCCCTGCAAGCTGCCAGCTTCCTGTTAGCTCTGTCAACTACAGTACTTCCTGTTTTATGATCAGTCTGTCTGGCAAGGAAGGAGCTTTGAGTAAACCACCCTTCAAAACACTACAAACACACAAACCACCATTAACATTTTCTTATTCCATTGAGCACAAATTTATTGCTACATCCAAAGCCAGAAGTCAGGCCAAAAGGTCAAATAGATCAAATTATTTTATGCTAAACTTTATTATAAGTTATTTATCAACAATAAAGTTTTTTATCAGTCTGTCTCTGAATTTAAAAAATATATACACACAAACAAACACCAAACAAATTTCTAAGGGCAAAGCGCGTGATCCATACTAGTGGTTGGAGCTGGTTTCCACTGTTCCGAAGGGCCAGTGTCAGGAAAATTAAACCCTATAATTGTCCAGATTTTCCTTCTTCCATATCTGTTACACAAGGGTAAAAACTTCACTCCCCTGGTTTTTCTATTTAAATTACTCATTGTGGTTTAGAAGAAAGCGCTGTCTAGATAGTGGAAAAAGGAAACATTCCACTTATTCCATTTGAATTTACTTGCCATGTTCTCACATCAGTCAACACCACATGGAGAGAGATGGCATGTTAAAGGGCATTCAATGTCCAACTTGTGTTCTCACATGCACCTTTGTTAGATAATTTCTCAAGAAGTTCACGGTTGCAATTCATGTGTGAAAATAGTTAACATTAATTTTGAAAAATACATATCACACTGTCACATATAATCACATTACAACAATTATTGTGATGTCTATGAGCCAATAAGGCAAAAAGCAAGCCTTTGGTCAAAATGAAATATAAAATTGACGACAATTTTTGGTAAGAATTTGTTTTCAAGGACTTTCAACACAGCTACACCCACATGGAACCACGTGGCATTTTTGCAGGGGTGTTGGGGGTGTTGTACAGATTAGCCGAACAAGATCAAATTAGTTACTTAGCTGCTGGTAAGCTGATTGTTTGGGGAGAGACATGATAGCCGTTCCCTCTGTTTCCAAATGTTCTATAGGCACAGCTAACGTAAAGGCTATAAGTTAATATACTGCCTATTGCTTCATAGATGTAATATATAATATAATATAATGCATCTTTGACAATAGCAACACCTGGTCCATTCAATGCCAATAAGAGTCTCTGAGGAACAAAATCGCCTAGTGTTCTTAGACATCAGTAGAGGTGATCGATGTCAGCCGTCAGGAAGATCATAAAGTCTAGTTTTCATGCAGTGAAAAAAACACTGTATCCGTGATGGAATGCACTTCTGCGTTTACTGCACTGCAAAAAGAAAAAGATTAAAATCCACAACAGATGTGCAGCTTTTTTCCTGAAACACTGACTCTCTCTCTCTCAGAATAAAGAAGCTGACAAAGTTGAACTTTTGTGTAGTTGGTCAGCAAGACTGTTTTTGAGCGGAAGGCAAAAAAAGATGATGCCTTTTTCTTCAATCGATAGCAACCTTTGCTACACAAGATTTTTTTGCACAGTATAGTTCATACCACAACTATGTGTCAAATAAATGTTGCTCAAAGTGTATGCAATTGTACATATTTAAAAATTGTAATAGAGTGCACATAGTACCATGCATTTCCTCTTTCAGTATTTACCTTTGACATAAACATGATGGGCCCCATCTAACACTGGACTGTTGACCTCAATATGTCTTACTAAAGGGGCTTTGTAAAAATAGAAAGTTCTACACAGTAGTTCTAACATTATGAGCACTAATTAATGTCCCCTTCACCAGCTCCTCATGTAAAGAATGAGCAGAAGTTAGAGCTGTGGAAGGTTAATCATGCTCTTTCTTAACAGGTTGTTTTCAGTACAAACTGGCAGAGTAATTGGGAACCCTTTCATCACTTCTCCTCATTAAAGAGCATGGGTCCAACTCTAATTGTGTTGACCCCACAGTGACCTCTGCTTCAGTCACTCCAACATTAAATCAATAAGGTTTCAAGCTGTTACTACGCAGCAGGCACCACTTGATAGCCCCCCCAATCTTCTGCTTCTAGCCGAATAAAGAAATCACTGTCTCCGAATATCATTTTGTTCCAGTAGATTATGGAGCTGATCCTAGTAGTCAGTGCAGAAACAACCATGGTGAGATCTGTGGTGATTTGCTAATAGATGAAAGAGTTTCTCTTTCATTACTGTTTGCTAAAGTGTTAAGAACTGATGACAGAGATTGCTTTATTCGTATCTTTACCTTCCCTGCAGCTTTGCTTGTCTCCTTGCTCTCTCCTACTTCGCATTTTGCTCAGTGTCGTCCTTCTTCCTTCTAGCAGCTTATTTGCATGGTATCCACCAGCAAGAGAAGAGAGGATCTTTTGCTCAAGGCAAAATAAGGCAGAAGATTCTCTTTCCCCAGCAAGCCTGGACATTCTTTGAAGTTCTAATAAATGAAGTTTTTTATAAAGGTTCTAGGGGAACAAATGCATCATAAACATTCTATATGGTGGACCTGGTCCCTGAGGGTGCAGGACTTAGATCGGGCTTATTTACTAGCTGAAGTGTTTAACAGTTCCCCGTCTATATTACCACTATCCACACAAGCCCAGATGTGCACATACTTCTTTGATGTAAAGAAAGTGAATGTCAATTTATGTTAAAATATCATGAGACTGAATTAACATTTTGTTATGCAAATCATGCTCTGGCACAATGCACAGTTTTTGAATAAGAATGATAATTTGCATATTACTACCAGCAACAACAGCTGCAAATGAGATTCCTTGTAAACGTGGCCAATGACAAAACCTGACATTCAGTAGAGTCAAAGTCCTCTGAATGTTCCACTTTAGCTTCTCTCCTGTGGCTTAGTGAGACAGGAACACGTCTTTTATAGTGAGTCAGGAGAAAGGAAACCAAATGATGCTGTAGTCTGTTGCCAGGCATGACAGGAACATGCACTGTGATTAATTCATCACCCACAGTCAGACAAGCTAGCCTCTGGTATCAAGCAGCCAGAGTATCGACACTGGCCTATGCTGTTTTGCAGGTCACGAAGCTAATGGGTTTTTTCTTGAAATGTAATAATTAAACTGATCTCCATGCACCAGCAGCATGGCCATTTGAGCTAGGCTGAAGGCCAGGCAGATTAGTTGGCTTAAACTGTCATCTGCCGTACCACCAGACTCCCCAGTTAGCATGTGAAGAAGCTGTGTTATTCTGTTAAGTATGATTCTCTTTAAGGAGGCAAGAATACATAAAAGGCCATGTCAGTGTGTGTATCAAACCATAAGAATAATGCAATAAAAATGTAATAATACTTTTGTGAATTATACATTAAAAAAGCCCGTAGCTTGGAGGCTTCATTTACTGACACCCCATTCTCCTACGCGCCACAATGTTACTCTCAATCTCCCAGCCTTGTAAAAACTCCAAGACAGCAGTCTGCTCGTTTAATTACTGGCACACTGTGATGTCATTTCATTATTGTGTTGCTTTTATGGCAGTGGCAGTGGGCTAAGATTTTCCTGTCTCAACACAGAGACACTGATGTCATGCCTGCAACAAAGATTGAAACACAAGCTGCCTTGTAAAATACGGCCACACTTCCATACCCTCTGTTCCTTTCATTAAAAAGAAAACAAAAAAATGTTAATTGCACTCCAAATTAAGTTTGAATCCTGACAAAATATGTTCTTTTTTTCTGTCTGCCAGTTTCATGTTTTCTTAAAAGGCTGTCAGCTGAGGTTGCGAGGTGAGATGAGCCTGGACTGTGTTTAAGGGTCATTATGTTGGTTATGTGTCTGCTTGAGTTTCCAAATTGTAATCGTACAGTGTAAAATTTCTAACAAGAAAAACAGGCTGAAGGTCTGCTGAGCCAATAACATTTACAAATTACAATCTGAGCTGCTCCCACACAGTTCAGTGTCAAGAATCCCCAATCATATTTTCTATATGGAAACACTACTGCTACAACTTTGAAGCTCATTTAGTATTTGCCTCAAAAACGTCTCACAGAGACACAAATCTACAAATGCTTGTGGGTTATGGAGAGCTGACGAAAATAAAAATTACATTTCTCTGTAGAAATGAATATAGAAAAAGAAGGACTAGAAACTCTAGTCTTCGCTCAATCAGTACTAACCATTTGGCCAAAAGAACAGACTCTCATTCAGTTACTGATGTATAAACTGAAGTGATGCAACTGACTTTATGAGAGAGTTTTGCAAGCCTTACAACCATATAAGTGCTTAGTGTTTAATGTGGATTTATTGGTCCCTTTTTTCAGGCCAATACAAAACAGCAACATTCAGCACACTTTTGAGTAGAAGTAAAACAAGAAGACCACCAAAGTTAGCTGTTACAGCTTCATTTATGAGTTGATCTGAGAAAGGCAATTTTTGCTTATAACTTTTTGAAAAGCAATAGCTGCTGATTTTGTACAGTAAAGCTGGAGAGAGGGGTGATGGGATCGTGCCTTAAAGTATGCCAAATAAGTGATCCACGATTTCACAGTTTTTAAGGTTAAACTGACACGCAACTATTAGCAGTCAGGCAACCAACATAGAAGTTGCATCAATTGTAGTTTGACTGATCAGTTTCCACTCTAAAAAGTCATCACCAACAAGTTATGTGACTGCATGAGTTTCTCACTCAGTCATGACTGAGAGGTAGCCTATCCGAGTGTCTTGTTCATGCACTTATCGACTAGTCACTTTTGGGCTCTGGCGTGGGCTGTGGGAATTGAACATGAGTCTAAAGTTCCCGAAAGGGACGCATTTGGAAAGTTTGCGAACATCACACCATGAATTAGTGCATGTGAGTTTGCCGAGCCACATAGCTCCAAAAATGAGAAATATCTGTAGCCTCAGCCCAATCTTTTGATCTATTAAATGATATTATAATGAATTCTTTAACATTTTGTTTGTTCCTGCTCTCATTGAAATTCTGCGCTTTCAGCAAAGTAATAACTTCCTTTTTATCTTGTGAAGTAATGGTAAGAAGATCTGAGGCCTCCATCTTGAGGTTCCTTTAGGCAATCTCCTATCCCCTACCCAAAACCCCTGCTTACATATACACACATATATTTCACCATTAGCATTTCTGGCTCTTTGAAAATACTGGTTAAACAGTGAGCTCTTTTTTTAGGTTAGCATATGTACTGGACGAGTAGAATGCCTCCACACAAACTGAATTTGTATCGATCTTGCAAAAGTGCCACATAGAGGTAATAGAAAACTATAAAAAGGTGAGTCTCTAAAGCTTTTCAGATCATTAGATTAGTGAGTGTAAATAATAAAACAAAGTCAGACTAAAAAAAGCTGTACACTGAAAAACTCTCCTGTTGAATGGAAAGATAAGACGTGGGTGCTTTGAACACAAGAAAATAAGTGCTCAGAAAATGCTGTGCAAACAGATGGACGGTGTAGAGCTGCAGGATGAGTTTATAAGTTTATGCAGATGCTGAAAACTGGCTAGTATTTCAACACATGTTGTAACTGGCCTGATTTCCAAACCTACAGTTTTGCAGTGTTTGAATGAAGGCACTTTGCCTATTTTAATCAGTCTTTCTAATTATAGACATCTAATTACGTGTCAACTCAATATTCTGGATGATAAAACAATAGTAAACCACTTTTTCTTCATGGCATCTTTGTGTGTTTTAGAATTTTTAAGCAGCTGATTCACCCTCAGACCATATGGGTGCCTATGCTAACATTACTTATAATCAGCCTCTAGGTTTACTGTGATTATGAGAAATAATTGCTCAAATCCATGATCCTGGCTTCTCTTAATACCAGCTTCAGTGCTTCAAGCAATGTTATCAACAAACTAGTTTCTTCTTTTTGTTTCCTACATTTTGAATAGCTACTTGCCTAAGCCTACTAAAAAATAAATAAATAAATAACTGAACACAGTATAAGTGAAGTGCATGACCCAAGCCGAGTAATGAAAAGAACCACAACAACCAATCACAGCTAACTGCCTAACCGGCCAAATGATATCACATATAATACAAAACATTTATTTCCTTTAAAAAAAAGATAGTAAGTCGGGCTAATAAAACTAACAGTGACTTGTCACTTGTACCTCATGCCTGAACACTCTGGCTACACTGCACGCAGTGGGTTAGAAATACTGGGAGGTGCACAACAAGCTAAAAGCGTGCCATACAAGCAGTTGAGAGCTCACTGTCTTTTTGCACAGCCATGCAATGAAAACAAAAAACATAAACTCCCTGTTAGTCAGACCAAGCCATGCTAAGAACAGCTGTGAGATGAAGCTGTCCTTGCTAACACCCCAAGAAAGATGGTAAAGCAGTTTATCTGAACAGATTTGCTAACTGCATAACAAACACACCATGCCTTCTTTATTACTTCACAAAAAACTCATGCAAGTTCACCAGAGGAAAACTTTTAGTGCAAAGCAGCAACAGCAGTAATGGTTCAGTCCACTACTATACCAACAGCTACTTTGCAAAACCCTGGCGTGGATGATGCTAATGTAAAGTTAGGTTGATATCTAAATGTAAAAAGAGCAACACAAGAGAAGCTTCAGTCACTTATCCCCTGTTTTTTAAGGCCACAGTACAAATGCACAGCACGACTGCTTGACATACTATAGCACAGTATGGAAAAAACAATCCTACACATATTAGCAGAAAACTCTAAAAGCCAGACACTCGCAATAAAGAATTCTCTTGAACAGTGTGGAAGCTGCTGGTATAACCTAGTCTTCAACTCAGCATGGAGTGACAGTGTCTTCATGTACAGCCAGTATTAATCAAGTGTTGGCACCATTAAGAACAGTGTCAGGACACTGAGCAGACCCAAACCACTCTCTGGTCTGGCTCTCATCCCTACAAATCAACAGTGAGTTTAATTAAGCCAAGCCATGCTGCTATTGATTCAACATTACTGTTTAACCTGGCAGCTCCGCGGGAAATCTATTTACTGTGAGCGACAAAGGCAGACTTATATGATTGCAGGAAAGTAAATTGCAAGGCTAATATTTGGAAATTGTTTTATTTGATTTCTATATTTATTGAGCGTAATTTCTTAGCTCCTCTGCAGCATATTTAGCATCAAACGTGCGGGTGTGTGGGCCTGTGGTCAGACGGCAGGCAGCCAGAGGTTTGGCTGGCTAGGAAGAGTTGGCTCAAACCCGATTACTGGGGTGACCCCGCAGGAAGAGTTCTCAAGTCCAACAGATTAGGAGCTTTTCCAAAAGCCACAGCAAGAGGAAAGCAGAGAAGAGTGGAGTAGGGTAGAGTTGAAGAGAGACGAGATCACTCAAAGCCTTCACTGCTAGAAAGTATTGCTCAACACAATAAACATGATTTCAATATTACCTCCATATATAAATACGCCTAAAACACATTTTATATTTCCCTTGACCCTTCAGCGCTGCCGGAAAGTAATTTGAATCAGGACAAGCAGAGATACATAATCAAATAAGTATTTTAATGTGCTCACCTGTCACAAGCCAGGCTCACTGTAGTTCATTTTAATTAACTAATATCACCATTTCAAACCCTCAACGCCCAAATACATCTTCATAATCATCAGTCACTGCAATACAAGCAAATGAACTGACAGAACCTTTCTGTCAGTTCATTGTTTTAATCAATTTTAAATCATGCTTTTTATTTGTTCTTGTTTCTAATGTCTCTGTAAAGCACTTTGAATCACCTTGTTGTTGAATTGTGCTATACAAATAAACTTGCCTTGCCTTGCCTTGCCTTTCAGTTGCTCAAATGAACAACAGCATCACTAACCTCAAAACATGTGACACAGCCCTCTGATGGCCAAAGTAATTATGACAGGAGCAAACTTAGGAAGCCAGGTCATACGGCAGTGTGGAGGGTGGATGGGTGGATCAACAAAATGTTTCTCAATTGGCGTTTCAAACAGTCAAAGACAAAGAATATTTTTTAGTTTTTTTGTCATCATCCTTACACGACACTACAAGAGTGGCCAGAGTGAATTCTTTGATTTAAGTCTAAAGTGTCAGATAGAAACTAGAAGTGTTTGGTATGGCAAGTGAAAGGAGAAGGAATGGATACAGAGAAGGTGGCACAGTCAAAAGATTTAGAAAGGTTAGGTTTGTGTCACTTTTTTGTTACAATAAGTATTCAATTCATGAACTTCAGAGCTCTACAATGAAATAAGATGTTAGCAGACTAGTAAACGAAGATGTGGAGAGGTCAATAGATGGTGCATTGAAGCTCAAAGTATATTGATTGGATGACAGGAGCTGAAGTGCTGCAATGTGGCACTGCCTTTACTTTGTGTATGGTGCCTCCAATAATAGTGATGCACCTCTTGGTAAAACTGCTGATAGTGACTGTTCAGTTATTGGCTATTACCGGTGTGCTAAATCTAAATAACTACACATATCAATTAATTTATGAAACCATTATTTACATTTTTTTTCTGAATGAATGTCTGCATGCTCAAGTGTCGTTTTGCAAGATACTGAACCTTAAAACTAACCCCAATGTGACAGTGTGTGAATATAATAGGAAAAAATGCTAAATGTGTAGTATAGAAAGCATTGTGCAAATGGGCGAGCTTGGTTTGTAGTGTAAAGTGCTTATTAAAGCTAGACGAGTGCTTTGTAAATGCAGTCCAGTCAGTTTGTTCTGGAGAGGAAATCTTGAGAGCACTTCTCTCATTTAGACTGTTTTTTTTGCTGAAATGGGTCATAACTCTCTGAGAGTTATGAAGTCAATCTGCTGAATGCTTCTACGGCAAGAATTATCAACTAGAGCTTTCATCTTTTCTTCTTTGCGTGATACAAAATGCATAACGTTTAGGGAGTCGTCATCAAGCTCATCAGGTTCAACGCATTTATCCACATTAAAGCTACGTGATTTAGCTTGGATTCACTAAAGCAAGTCATCTAATTGACTAGGAAAGAAAAACTCAAATCAGTCAGTCACGGATAACTTAAAATAGCTTTTCAATAAAACACACACACACACACACACACACACACACACACACACACACACACACACACACACACATACAAATGCATACAGTGCAGCCTCTATTTCTTCAGCATGTGGTGCAAAAAGAGAAGCCTGTCCCTCAGAAGTGTTGCTATTTCTGTTTACCACAAGGCCCCAAATATTCTATCATTAGAGAAACTAGGAGGGGAAGGAAATACCACTTGGGAACACATGGACTCGGTGCAGCCACACAAAGAAACCTAACTGACAGAGTGGATACAAGATTAAAGATTGTCATGTTATTGCTAACAGGTTTTATATCCACATCTTCATTTACATCAAAATGTCAAAAAAGGATATTTCCTCACTTCTCATGAGAAATCACAGGTTTGTTTAACATTATACTATTAAATGATTTACCCAACGTGTTATACAACCAATATTGGTTTTGTATGCTTCCTGTTGCAAAACTGATTTATAATTCTTCAATTCTTTGGTGTTTTAATCTGATAGAATAGTAAAGGTCGATAGTTTTAAAATGAAATTTAAAGTTTACCTTCAACTGAGAAAGATTTACACCAAAAAAAATAAAATAAAATAAACACAGCATGGTCTAGGGCAGGGGTGGGAAACTCCAGGCCTCAAGGGCCGGTGTCCTGCAGGTTTTAGATATCACCCTTGGTTAACACACCTGAATCAAATGATTAGTTCATTAACAAACCTCTGGAGAACTTCAAGACATGTCAAGGAGGTAATTCAGCCATTTAAATCAGCTGTGTTGGATCAAGGACACAACTAAAATCTGCAAATCTGCAGGACACCGGAGTTCCCCAACCCTGGTCTGTGGTGAGTCACACTGAATACTAGACAATGTGCATGAATGGCCAAGACCTAGCCTGGGAATAATATGAATGTGAAAAGTCACTGTTCCAAGCCTGGTTGGCATTGAGACAACTGTTAATCCAACAAGGGGCGGGTTTGATGAAAATGACATTTTTCCATCCATTAGCAATACATCCCATTTTTTTGCTCTGATTGGTTGTAATCGTCCAATTGTTTCCAGAGGTGCTTTGGTCTGTGCCAAGTGATAATGTGTCTTAGAAATCACATGTTATAAACTAATTACATTTGTATAGCAATGCAAGGCTAGCAAATACCATCATGACAGCTGAGTCAAGCAGCATCGTGGTACTGTAGCTAAAAAGTACTTGAAGCTGGAGTACCAGTGATGACAGCTGCATGCCTTTAGATGTAGCTTACATATAACTGTATTTAAAAGCTCTCCCCTCCAAATATTTGAAAACACACATTGTCAGATAAATTAATTTATTTTCTGGGAAATTATGTTTTATATTTTTATCATTGGTTACATACTTACCCTGGGTAGCTCAATGATGAATGTAAAATCAGCAAAATCTGGGACTGTGCCCTGCAAGTGTCACACAGGCTGTATGCACATATTGAATAATATCTAAGTAAATAAATGACTGTTAGGCTTGAACAGTCTTTTGTATTAGGTGTAAATTTATAGAAGCATTGGTATAAATCAAGAAAATACGATGGTGCTGAATTTCTTCTGCATGTACTGGACACACCCTAGTAACATCTTCAGCACCAACCCTTGCATCATTCTTTATAAAACACTTAGATATTTTGGGGGGGTGGGTTCCCATTTTATTTTGGCAGACACAGTAATAATGTCTATCATTTCTGCTAGGATATCCACATGTTCATAGTCTGTTTAATGGGTTTTAGAAGCAGCACTGTGGGCTGCATTAAAGCAAATTTTAAGTTAAACAATGATGAAAGGCAGGGTCCATGTTCTCCAAATGGGCTGACATAAGTATCAAGGGATATTACAGTATATTCTTTTAAACATAAGCACTAGCAACATGTATTTTAATCAGATTTAAAATAATCAGATCAGGATGTGCATGAAACCACTATGCAATGCAACTGGGTGATGAGAACATTCCCGTGTGAAACCCATCATAACATATGATGTGTTTTTAAGAATGCACTACTTCCCATCAAGTCCCAATACACTGCTTTACTTTAAACCCTGGATAACAGCTATTAAGCCATTCAGATAACTTGAACCTGTGCAAAAAAAAACAGGGAGCAACTTTAAACTCATGTGGCTGATGTTAAACATTAAGGGTAACTTGGAGTCAAGAAACTGAGGGACACCACATTTTTTGGTCTCTAAGATTTTTTTCAGCTATGATATGATCACCAGCTTCCATCTGGTGTTTAGCAAGTCCTGTACAGTATGCCTTGAAAGCTCTTTGCGGAAAACTGAACGAAACTCTTAGAAGAACCCAAAAAACATTTCAATGCTGAAGAACCATCAGGTAGAGATCTTTTCATGTTCTCTAGTCATCATGGGAAAAGGATTTTGGGTCCCTTCTTTGCAGTCATCTAATCTATCTTTCTCACTTTTTAAAGAAATTGTCTGACTCAACGTCTATGCTACATGGATACAACACTGACATTTGTTCGCTTATGGTCTTTTATTTTTTTGGTATTCTAACATGACTAGTTTTGACCAGGGAGATGCCAT
Organism: Diplotaxodon limnothrissa; assembly: GCF_057381915.1. Lineage (NCBI taxonomy): Eukaryota > Metazoa > Chordata > Actinopteri > Cichliformes > Cichlidae > Diplotaxodon > Diplotaxodon limnothrissa. Next base: position 6,711,212 of record NC_140596.1, on the reverse strand, counting down.
CAGAGTTTCAACCATGTTTAATGGAAAGAAAATATATACACTATGTGATACTGCACCAAAATGATGCCAGACAGTATTCGGGTTATATACACTATCAATATCTAGCCTTAACTGACTGAAGATGGTAGAGTTCTTTCATCCCATTTGCTCCCCGTGGTCTCAGCAGTCTGACAGGGTGACAGTGTAACCATGACCTGATTACCTGTCCCCTGAAGCCTGTAATCACTAAAGCCAGCAGACAGGCCCTGCCGGTCCGCTGACAGGGAGGATAATTGAAGCTGATGGTACATGCTGCTCGCCCTGCTAATGAAATATGAAAACAAAGAGCAGGAATGAGGCAGCAGGGACAAGCATGAATGCCTGAACTACAGAGCCAATAACTTCTGTCTATTAACAATCAATGTGTAAAAAATGTGGATTGGTCTTTCTTATGAGCCAACACATTTAAAAAGTTTTTAGGTGTTTCCCACAGACATTATATTATGTCGCTGTTTTTCCCTTCTCATGTTTATCAAAGGAAAAGTGCTGTATTACGAGTTTAGCAATTAAATGCTGACACACTCCACAGTGCTCCTTATAGTGCCACAGTTAGACTATCAAAGAAATGATTAACCCAGCATCAGTGACACCACCCTTAACAAAATCATTCTTTTACCAAGTAGTATTGAACTAAAAACACACCACACTTCAAGTTTAGGTTAGCAAATTAAATAATCTTCATATATCCTTTAAATACAACTTTACAACAAAGTGAGGGAAACAATGTTTTTAAACTTTATGAGTTAGTCAGTACTTATCCCTTATCTCAGCGATAAGCACTGATTTGATGAGCTAACTGTTTTATTAAGTAACAGACACCAATAAAATAACCACAGCCTGTTTAATAGAAATCACACAACTGGAGACTGAACTCTGTCATTCTCTGTCTTCTTGGAGAGACTGATTTAAGTGACATGCTGCTTTCTAAATAGCAGACTGTTTTCTAAAAACCGAAGAAGATTGACTTTGCTTTTGTGCAAATGTGTGATGCCTACAGTAAAAATAATTTTTAAAAAAGAGGTTTATTTAAAATATATGAAAATACATATAAAAATGAAAAGTAAGTAAAGTATGTATTAATTCGATTAACTTATATAGTGCCAAATCACAACAACAGTTGTCCCAAGGCACTTTATATTGTAAGGGAAAGACCCTACAATAATACAAAGAAAACAAAGAAAACACCAACAATCATATGACCCCCTTTGAGCTTTGAGTGCTTTTAAATGCTTTAGTGACAGTGGGAAGGAAAAACTTCCTTTTTAACAGGAAGAAACCTCATGCAGAACCAGGCTCGGGGGGGGGGGGGGGGGGGGGGGTCGGCTATCTACTGCAACTGGTTGGGGTGAGAGGAAGAGGACAGGAAATTACTGCCTTGCTAATAAATTCCTCCTAGTGGATAATGTCGGTACTGCAAACAAACGAACAAAAACAGTTCTGTATTATGTCATAACTGTTTATTTCATGACTTTTACTGGTTTCATTATATTGTTTGTTTCCAATTAGAGAGAGAGAGAGAGAGAGAGAGCTTTTTAAATATTTTAACCCCGCTAAGATCAGACTAACATCTAAAATCTGACAGGCTACAGTCTCACATGACAACACAAATGCATTAGTTTATTTTATTTTTCAAAATTATGATCCGTTTCACTGAATTCTTAGCCATTATTTCACATTGTTGCTTTATTTCCTACATGACATATCTCTAGTTGAAATGATTGCCACACTTCTTCTTTTTTTCAGCTCTGATGAGTTACTCTTGGAATGAATGAAGTAAGACGGAGGTGTTCTAGCACTAGGGTTGTAATAACAGATATATTATTAATAAACCTACTAAGCAACGTAATTTTTCGGTTTTGACTGAAAGCGACAACTTCTCAAATCTGGCAATATGAGAAGGGTCAACATGAGCATGTGCAGTAAAATAAGGATTAAAGCAGCATTTCCCCTTTAGGTAAAATACTTAAGCGTAATGTGTCAGGTTCAGAGAGTCGAAAACCTTTTTGAAAAACTTAATGTTAAATTTTCTATTTTATTGACATACATCTATGATTTTTGATTGTTGTTCCCCAGCTATGTGTACTGGTCGTCACAGGATCTCCAGCAGGGTGTACTTTGAAATCTTCCAGCAGATATTTTGTGATGAGTTGTAATAACTCTTCAATCATGCCACTGCTTCAACTAGTTTTTAAACAAATTATGGTTTGGACTTCTTCTTCTTTCTTCTTCTTCTTCTTTTTTTTTGCTTTAGACTACTGGATAGTTTGGCTTAAAACTATTTAAACTTGTATAATTCACTCCTATTCGATCAGTGATCATGTACACTGATGGGGACTTCCAACATGACTGCTTTGCTGAACCATTGTAAAGGCTAATTTATGGTTATAGTTTTGGGTGTTGTGTACCTGTAGGAAATAACACACGTTGTTCAGGACACCTCAGGTTTTGCGATATTCGAAGCGAGATACGCAGAAAAGGCAACGCTTTGTCAAAGATAGTCCAATCCAATCAAAGTTTTATGCAGCTCTCACTCAGACCACTTATCACAACATGTACAGTAGCCTCCGCGTACAGTATTCACAGTAAGCGACACTCAGGCATGAGATCACAACAAGCACGAACCGTTACCAAATATAGCCTAGACAGAGATGAAGCAGTGCAGAAGCAACATTTAAGGCAGTTTTGGAAGAAATTCAAACACTGAAAGAAGATCGCAGCACTTCAAGAAGGGTCGTGGTTCCCCTCCCTTTCAGTCTCCAAAGCACAGAACACAGTCAGCACACTTTCACATACAAAGACACATGTTTGCTCCACTTACCCCCGCTGGCCTCCCGGTGCTTCTGTAAATACGGGCTTTTTATCAAAGTGTCTCCGGCTGAAAGACACGGACAGATCCTGTCCGCTATATTTAGGAAACTGACAAACTCGGAGCTGCGAGAGGTTTGGCTCCTCCCACTGGAGTGTGTGTATAGCAGCGTCTGTACGTGTGTGCTTGGATCTTCCAACACACTCACACTGACAGGCATACACGATTTGTACTGCAGTGTGTACGTGTCTGAAACAGGGCTGTAAATATGAGTTCACATTTATACTTTAAACGTGTCAGTGTAAGTAGCTCGCTAACGAATAAAACAACGCTTCAGAAAACAATCTAGATATTCTTTGGTGGATAAGGGGCACAAAGGGTTAGCTGACCTTCAACTCTGAGACACACTACACCCCACCCAAAAAAACAACAACATTCAAATAAATAAAAAAGACAAAAAATAAAGAGATGATTACTTAAAAATGACAACAACAAAAAAAAAGAAAACACACACACACACAAATTGGTACACACCTAAAGCAATCACAAACAGAAACAAAATGGCCACTGTAATGTGAAAAAACACACAAATAACTCCAACAATAAGAGACAAACTATTGCTTTATTACATTAAAGGGCAAAACAACCAAAAGCAGCAACAAATTGGCCACTAAAAATGACAAAAATAACATCAAAAAAAGATACAGAGGAGATGCAAAATGACTCCAAATGAAGCAAAACTACAGAAATATGGCACAAACTTACAATAAAGGCACAACTACACTAGATATGGCTGCAAAAAGACCAACTCAGTATACAAGACCACACAACCCATGCAAAATATACAAATACTAAAGAAGTATGAAACATCTGCAAAAACATGCAAAACATTCTGTCATCACTTTTTGTCTTCTTCTGTAATTTTGTATGTGTTTTCATTTCAGTGACTCTTCACTGTGGGAGAGCTGGGTGTTCATGTTGGTGCCCAGGCCCCAATATTTCATCTGTACATGGGTGTATTCAATCTAGTACTTTATTAGTTTAAATCACAGATGCAATCTTTCAAAAACAGGAGATCAAGACTTTTTAGGCGGAAAACACAGCATGTGAGTCGGCACTCACCCAAACACAGACCCAGTATAATAATTGATCCATTGATATTTTAATTTAGCCTGTGCCTCAAGGAGGGGTGAGAAAGCTTGTGACTGTGAGGTCACTGGTTTAAATTTCTAAGGCAGCTGAGAAGATCTGCTCGAAGCAGAACATTCAGTGTTACATTCCTCCTTCAACAACACTGCTGGTGAAGCTTTGAGCACCCAGCTGAAATCTTTAGATGCTGCCTGAAGACCACTGGAGATTTCTCTGCATGGAAATTTTTAATTGTTAAGAAACATAAACCAAATCATTCAAACTCCAAGACAGACCTGACTTGCATAAGGGTAAATAAACTGTGAGCATGTCATGCTTCTCTCTTCTATTGTTATATGTTACAAGTTCAGTTTAGTTACATTAAAGCAGCACACAGAAGTCACGCCTGAGGACACACAGCAGGCCTTGTGCTGACTGAGCTGCCACCAGTATATTTTTTCCTTCAGTGCCTTCTGTGCAATTCAACCTTCAGTTTATTCTGCACAAATGTAAAGATAAAAAATTCTTTACATTTGTAGAATACTTTTCTGAAGTACAATACTTGTCCGTATACCTCAAATACTATTTCATTGCTAATCTGATGTTTCAGTTTCTCTCATGCAAGTCGTGATTCTTTACTAGTAAAAGACTGAAGCAAGCTTTACATATGATCAGATAAGACAAGATCCTGGATGCTGCAAACAAAACAAAAGACGATAACAAAAAGAGTTTTGCTGTATAATTTTTATTTATAAACAATTATAATTGACTTCAGATGAATCTAAATACCTGTAGTATTAGAAATAATGACTGTAGAAAACTTTAGAAGAATTCTATACAATCACTGATTAGAAAAAGAAAACCTCTCCTAGTTTCAATAAAATGGCATATTTTCCCATGTAGCTTGGGAAAACCAAATTATTTTTTAAACCAATATTAATGCAACAACTTGCAATGAATTATTAAGCCCAGTCTAATCTGTTCAGCAGGTGTGGATATTTACAATTAAGTGATGTAAAAAGACTCGTACTGTTTAACTGAACCATACATTATTATATATTTAGAGGCTTGTAGTTTCTCTTCAGAGAGATGAGTTATTTTTAAAGTTCAGTGGGTAAAAGGTAACCTCACAGAGCATTTCTTTGAGAACATGTGTCTGTGCCAAGGGAGGATCGGTCATATTAAAAATGAAACCCAGTCCTTCAAGGATACGAGTATAGAAGCCTGTAGTGCCCTCGTGTGTCCTTACCCCACATGACAGCTGAAGTGCACTTGACTCGAGCTTCTTTCACTGAAGTTTTACTTCTTTATAACCATCTGACCTCTGCTTAATTGAAAGACAAGTTTTGATGACTTTTTATTAATTATAATTTCATTTTTCATACATTTTCCAACAACATACAACTCAAAGTTCCAAATAACCCTCTATTAAAATGAATGATTTTTAAGCTCTTCAATTTTAAGAAAAGGCATCTATTAATATGTGTGGCAGTAAACATTTTGCCCTAGTTTACAGCAGTTTCACCTGCTACACATCCTCTTAATGTGGGTCAGTTTGTGGCACTTTTTAACCAGTTAACAGCTGAAATTTATTTAAAATAAGAAAAAAAAACTTTTTATGCACCCATCAAAAGGTTCTTTTAAGGTTCTTGTGAGCTTGTCTGCTACTACATCAACTAATTACGTTTTTAAATTAAACCTAAAAACCTACGTAACTATTAGGTTAGCCCTCACCATGTTTTTTTTTTTTAAGTGAGTTGTCCCTACTTACACAATAGATTTAAAACTTACATTAAAAAAAACTCGTGTTCACTTCTATTTAAAGCCATGAAACATTTAACATGCAATTAAGTAAAAAGTAAAATGCACTATTTATAAAAACTTCGAGGTTGAAAAACAAAAACACATCCTGCTTATCTAAATAGAGAAATAATAAAATACTGATAAGTGAATGTTCATCATTTCTCGCCATTGTGTACCCTCCTCTGCCTTCTTGTCATTTAAAATAGGGCAGCATCATCAGTAGTTATTGGTAATGAACAGAGCAATATTATTTCAGAGACATCAGACAACTGTGTACAGTGCATGTGAATACTAATGGGAAATGCTGTGATGTTTTATACTGTGAAAGTACATTTTAACCTAAACCTGAACCTAATGGTTAGCTTGATGATCAAGCTTAAAAAAGCTTTGCTGCTTAAACCTAATAAAACAGAGAACTAAACAAGCAAAAACTAAATAGCAGCCAAGTGTGAGGGACAGGTCGACATACTCCAATATGTTTGTGACTGATCAAAATTATATAAAGGTTACACTGCCTTTTCATTAACATTAAAATATGTTGTGTAAATGTATTACATTACAGGGATTACTGTGCTTATTTGATATCACAGCTTTACACCAGTTCATCTCTTCATTGTTTTAGAAGCAGCCAGGAGAGAAGAGAACAGAGACTCTGGCCTTTGGTTCAGGACATCTGGGTGGTCCAATTCTGCCACCTGTCAAAGAGAACACTTGGTAAGTTGAGGCTGAAGATCATATACGGATTAGTTTTGTCTAACCGTCTTTGTTACCTGTCCATTGTTCATGACTAGAATACGATCTGCATTCATCACTGTGTTGATGCGATGTGCTAGGTGAGCACAGTGCTGTCTTGAAAGGCCTCTTTGACTGTCTTTTGGATCAGAGCATCTGTTTCTGGATCTGTGGAGGCTGTGGCTTCATCCAAAAGAATGATCTATCAGACAATATGAGCCTCTGTTACTGCAGGAAGGTACTGATTTAAGGAGGAGCACATGGAAAGAAACAACTTCTCTCCAGATCTCCTCATCAGTGTACTTATTGAACGGATCCAATTTTTGGGGTATACAGTTGTATCTCTAGAGAGTTGATAAAGATAGATATATGGTCAGATTATAGATATTTTAGAGATTATAAAAACAATCAATGAACACTATACTCGGACAGCACAACTTTTTAAGCTCTTCAGTTTCACCCGATATCTCTCTTCCAATATGAACATAAACCTGCACAAAATGCAGTTATTTTCTAAGTTCTAAGACATCAATAAAAGTTAAAGTAGCTAACAGAGTCATATCATGACAGCTAGATTGAAGGCACAGACACTGTCACACATGGACTTTGAGAAATGTGCCACAATGGTGCACCTGTCCCATAACATCTCTGTTATTCCAAACATTTCTTACATGTGTCTTCATAGTTCACCATGAATTAAATAGTGCATTACAAATCATATAATAATAATAATAATAATAATAATAATAATAATAATAATAATAATAATAATAATAATAATAATAATTTCATGCTCATGTTTTTTATACCGTTGTTCATCATTCCAACATCTTCACCAGGTCTGAGCTCAGATTCATTCAAGTTGGCAGGATCCAGGGACATCACTTCATCTTCCATCTGCTTCTGAAAAGAGAACAATAACAGTTTCACAGTTAGGTCTGCATACTTAACATAATAAAGCTTACAGAACTCAGTGAATTCAAAGCAACAAAGAACTGATACTAAGGCTTTTGAGCTAACTGAACAGTAAGAGTAACAGAGCTACAAACATTTGTACTGCAGTTTGTGTGAAATCCTTACTTTAGACTCTTCCATCTGGTAGTTGCTGATGAGTTGAGCATAGCGCCCATTTGCATTCATCAGGGCTTGATGGTTTCCAGCCTCCTGAACCTCACCATCCTCCAGAACCAAGATGCCATCACAGAACTCCAAATACTAAAAGACACAAGTTAAGACAACTGTGAGAAATGCCCCCCCCCCCCCCAAACACTCTTGTTGCATCTGAAGTGGAGTGACTTACCAAAATGGTTCACAATTTGTGATTAAAACAATACCATTAAGTTTAAGTTTCAACAATCACAGCACAGTGATTTATTTAGATTATATACCAGGTGTGACCAAGAAGTTCCAAGACTGCCTATAAAAGCAAAGCTAAAACCTAAACAGGTTTATATTTCTATATTTCTTGAAGGTGGCCTTTTCAGGGAAGACTGCACTGCTTCAAGTATGACTGCTTTTAGATTAGTCCCTAGAAGCCCTGCTCTGGCCACCTGAAATTCCCTTTCAGCACTCTTTCAATTCCTGATGAAAGCCAATGCACACTATACTTTGCTCATAGGGAACAACCTTCAGTGGACTCTGAAGACTGCTGATGAACAAAGTGTGAGAACAGTTGATCCAGGGAGGGGGACAAAGCAGTCAAAATGTGCAGAATAAATTAAAGTTGAAGGTGAGCGAGAGTGCACTTTTTATATATTACTCCATATGATTTCTGGGAGGTCAAAGTCAACATTGTTTAACCAATATAGTTACTCAAGTCCCCAAAGGTGTAGTGTATTTTTATGAAGCTTTGAAGACAGTCCATAAAAAATTCTGGGTAATATAAAGTTTTTACCAATTTTAACAGTAGGTGTGAGCAACCTTGACCCAATTATCACCAAAATTAAATATGCTTAAGCTCTTATTAAGATCTAACATCACACAAAATTTGAAAACGATAAATTTAAAACTGCTAGACTGCTAAGTAACTGACAAACAGAACCCATACACACGCCCTCCCTCTGGGAGGAGGAAAAGCAAGCCTTTACAGTATATCTACCCTTAATCATTTTAGTGACACTCCAGCTTCAATTATCCACTTCACAGACATAAACATAAGAGCAATGCAGTAACTCATGAAGATGAAGATGGCAAAAGTGGTAAAGGCCTGGAAATAAAGAAAAATACAGGAAAATTTCAATTTGTGGTAAACCACATTTAAAATTTGTCATTACTGCTGTACTTCTGTGGTACTCACACTAGCTGCACAAAGTGGCAAGCCTATCACGGGGTGTATAAAGAGGGTCAGAACGGTGGCAAAGGTGGCAGAGATTAGGGTAGTGGTACAATTAGTAGCCTGGATGTAACCCACCAACTTTAGTTGTTCCTTTTTCTTTTTTCTAAATCCTGTGAGAGAAAAAGTTTGCCAGTTCTCTTTACCTTCAATAATATTTTTTGCTCTGACCAATTCTGCTAGAGTTGAACATTCATGTTAAAAATTACAGACAAATAAAGGCATAGTTCCTTATAATGTTTAAAGATGGGGAAAACAATCACACTGAATGCTCTTATGCATGCTTATATACACATAACATAATTCTGTTGGCCAACATACAGCTACTTAACTTACCCTTAATACCAAAGCAGTTGAAAGTGATGAATAACCCCCTCTGCTACTTAACTGACTAGATAAATATCCCAGAGCTTTATCCTAGTTGGCGTTATACTCTAATTATAAAATTCTCCTTCATTTTTTGGAGCAGTGTATTATATATTGTAAGACAGATAACTCACAGGCCCGAGAAATAATGACAATGCCACAAAGACGGAAACAGCAGTCGACCGAATCAGCCTGGTTCTCAGAAAGCGCAGGGCCACACGAACTAGCGAGGCCTTCTCCGGGCCTCTCTTTGCCACTTCTTCCTTCCAGAGTCTCTGAAACCTGTCAGACACTCACACTCAGTGGTCTCATTTAAACAACAAATCAAGTCTTTTTCCATGATTAAAACATCCTACATTTGATGTGGACAGTATAGTCTAATTTTTGATGAATCTTTGGCTCAAATACAAATTTCATAAACTAGGTCTATTATGCATTAGTAATACAGTATATGATAAATGAGTGTAAAGAAATGGGAATCAGAGACCTTTGCGTACCAACGTCAGCAACATCTGAAGGAGATAGTGTGAGGGTCGATATAGTAACTACAGCACAAGTCTTTTAGTGAAAGTAGGCTTTTTTGAATATGTTTAACTCAACTTGCAAGTCTACGCCAGTCATAAGAATCAAGTTTGACATACTGGGTGCATCTTTTTATTGTGTGGCTTCACTTATCCCAATAAGAACACGAGACGCTGGTTATTATAGGTGTTACATCCCCCAGGAGGATGTCTCTTCTCCCTACTAACCCTTTGTTTTGTCTAGGCTCCACCTCCTCTGTCCTGATTGGATGCTGCGCAGAGTCTGGCTAATTGGTAATCAGCAAAGCACTACTTAATGCCTGTGGAGCTGTGCTTCTGTGCCCTCTGGCCATTTTGGTTGCCATACCCGTGCAGGCTTGCATGCCTTTGTAACTTGTATGAACATTGTTGTTTTTCATGTTCAGACTGCTTGTAGGGGAGAGCTGCCTTTTGTTTTGACACTCTGTTTTCTCCTGTTTATGTGTTGTTAGGTAGGTTATAGGTTGTATATTTTGTTTCTTTGGAGTTAGGTAAGTTTCTTTTATTTCTACATCAGGGATGTTTTGTTTGTTATGTTGGCCATGGCTCTCCCTGACGTTATACCTCAGTCTGAACCCAAATCTCATCACCAGCATTAAATAGACCTTCTACACTTACCATCTTGGCTCCTCCTTCTCTATCCACCTTTATGTTCGTCCCTTCAACCCCCTAGACTAGCCAGGGGACGTAACAACAGGTTTTTTCCAATCGAGGATGACTGTCAAACGGGGACAGATCCAGAGCTGCATATTTACTGGGAATAACAAGTAAATATGACTTTGGGGTAAATGCCTAATCAGTGACACTGTTATTTCACTTAGGCACGGGAGGAAGTCTCTTGTGCTCTTTTATGATTTTTTTTTTAATGGTCTAGAGCAGGGGTGCCCAATCCCGGTCCTCGAGAGCTACCGTCCTGCAGCTTTTAGATGCATCCCTACTCCAACACAGCTGATTCAAATGGTTTGATTACCTCTTCAGCATGCCATCGTGTTTGGCAAAGGCCTGATAACAAGCCATTCATTTGATTCAGCTGTGTTGGAGTAGGGATGCATCTAAAAGCTGCAGGACGGTAGCTCTCGAGGACCGGGCACCCCTGGTCTAGAGCAAATTAAACTACTTTAAAAATAGTATTTTACTTAGACCTAAATAAAGGAAAAAGTTCTCTCTTCTGATTCGGAATTTTCTCTACTAATCACGCAAATCGTCAGTTTTAGACAGTTTGTTAAAAAGAGATACCTTCTTACCATCTCCACACAGCGGTCCTCGGATTATCTGCTAACGCCATCTTTCCTGAGAAATGATTGGTCAGTAGGTGGCGTTTTCAAAGTTTGGGGTATTTATCAGGAACTTGACCTGCTCCCTGAAAAAACAACAACTCTAGAGAAAATACGCCTATAGAGCCCAGGAGGTGATTAGGAAGAATGAGAAAAGGAAAACTGCTTGACACTAGATGGATGTAGGTAGGTATCACGGGAAGAACATGTTCAAGCTGTCAGGTTAATATTTTCCTTACTTACCACAGGTAGCCAAATTTCACTGCGCAAATATTTCGACATCTGGTTTGCCTGAGACCTTATCAGAGAGGTTGGTCTGTCCTGTGACCCTTATGCCTCAGGACTGGACATCACAGGTGGGTTCAGATGAGGATTTCCTCAAACCAGCCTCCAGTTTTAGAAGCACAGTCAGTGCAGGGGGTGCATGTTTGGAGTTGTGTGTGTCCTAAATATTACGGTAAGAGAACTTAAGGCCCAATTTCAAAATAAAGGTGAAAGTGAAATTCTGGAATAGTCAGTTTATTCGCATTCTCAATTTATACAAAAGCTAGTAAACGACATTTCAAATGGCTATTATTTAAAAAAATCCAAACTAACGCGATATTGAGAACTAATTCTGTGAGCCAGGTCTGGACTAGCTATCTGGCGTACGCCTGTGGGCCTGCCCAGGGCTATCATAATTTACCCCAAAAAGTATATTATAATTTCTTTTGCGACCGCGACGTACCATTGGTTGATTTTCTTGAAAGACATTGGGCTTATCGAACGAAATCTCTCAGCCCTCCTCGGTCTGTCCCTCCCTCCCCTTTTTAACCTAGGTTATCCATTTGGGACGATCTGGCCGGAGTTGGAGAGGAGTGGCATTTGGACAAATGGACAAATTAAAAAAAAAAAACAACAACAAAAAAATAAAACGCAATGGGGGTGCAGAAAATTCCGAGAAAAAAAGGGGGGAAAGCCTTCGAGTGAACGCAGCAAAATGTGCAAAACTTACTGATATGTTTGTCACCACAAGTTCTGCTGCCGCAGCTCGTGCGGGCCGGAGGAGGAGGTAGAATTAGCGATTCAGGGATATACGTCGGATGTGGAAGAGGCCAGGTTAGCCGAAATGTTAAAGAAGAGGGACGTTTCATGTAGGGAGTGCAAAGGGATGGTGTGTGTGTGTGTGTGTGTGTGTGTGTGTGTGTGTGTGTGTGTGTGTGTGTGAGAGAGCCCTTCTGAGAACAGGGGGGGGGGGTTGCCTACACGTAAGCTTGCAACAGTCGGAGTTAACAACGAAAATGTTTTGGAATGTGTGAAATAATAATAATAGTGAATTAAAACATAAAACGTAAAAAGGAAACACGTTAGAAGAACTAGAATTTATACAATTTTAGAATGATAAAAACTGATTAGAGACACGTCTTCACTGAATAGTAGCTTGGCCAAAAGTATGCAAATGCTCAACATAGAAAAGTATTACAAGACTTGTTTTATTCAGTCAGACTTAAAACATTCATATATTATTCGTCTAGAGAGTTATGTGTGTGTATGAGAGAGAGAATTGCTTTTACAGCCTTCATTTTTAAATAACGCTATGAGTAGATTTGGTGTCAAACTTACTGATATTTTAGCTTGCCATAAAATTACAGTTTGCAGGTGTTACAGCTTACAGTGAATATTGTCATGTAATATTAGTAAAATTTTGTTCTGGTGAAATGGATGATTTATCATTGGTAGGTTAACCAGAGAATTGTGACACTGTGGCCATCTGTCCAAACATGAATCCCTGAGTAGTGAAAGAGCATATCAATTTTTTAGCATGGTTACTCTCTTCCTTGTAGGCTGCTGCACTTTATTTTAATTTTTGAAATCACACAATGTGCACATATATCCTCTGGTATGTGATGTGCTTTCGCATATGGTATAAATAATCGTAGTGGGCCGCCATTGATGTTTTTAAGGAACCCCTTTTATTGCATGTAATGCACAGACACGCCAACAGAGGGCAGTAATATCCCTTCAACATACATTGTAAAATTACTATTACAACAATCCCACTTAATTTTACCATGGAGTTCACTTACTTGACTGCCATTGCTTATTTCTTTAAAAAAAAAAATGCACCTATATCACAGTGTTACTAGAAAATAAACATTTTCTCTTTTGTTTTGAACTCACACAAAAAAGTACTGTGTTAATCTTAGACAAAACTATTATTCTTCATTACAGTTAAATGCTCGCCATCTTAACATAAGCATAGTATAGGCATGTTAAGTATATGATAACCCTTTTAAACTGAACACAGTCCAATCTTCCCTCTGAGATACTCAAACTTTTGTCTAGGCAGTGGTTTGGTTACCAAACTCCTTCTTGTGCAGCTTGGCTCAAAGCAATATACTCAGCCTCTGCAGTTGAAAGTGCAACTGTTGCTTGTTTCTTGCTAAGCCAACTAACTGCACCTCCTGCAAGTAGAAAGATGTTTCCAGTTGTAGAACGTCGATCATCCTGATCACCTGCCCAATCAGCATCTGAATACCCAACCAAGGTTCCTGTTTCTGTTCTTTGATATTTGAGTCCCAGGTTTAGAGTTCCTTTCAAATATCTCAGGATTCTTTTCACAGCTGTAAGGTGTGTAGTGTTTGGGTTTGCATTGAATCTTGACAACACACTCACTGCTTGCGCTATATCTGGTCGTGTGGCTATGGCAGAATACAATAAACTTCCAACCATTGACTGATACATGCTTGGGTTTGCAGGTTTACTGACATCATCACTCTTTCTTAATTTGACATTTGTGTCAGCTGGAGTTGCTACTGGATTGGCACTGTCCACTCCATACTTTTGTAGTATGTTTTCAATATACTGTCTCTGATGAAGCACAACATGGTTTTTGGCCTTGTCTTGGACCACTGAGATGCCCAGAATGTAGGATAGCTCACCCATGTCCTTCATTTTGTAGTGTTTCTTCAGAGTGTCCTTTAAGTTCTTCATGCTCTCTGCTGATTCTGTAATCAAAATCAGATCATCAATAGCCAATATTTCCAACTCCTGACCTGTTCTAACAAACACACACTGATCTGAAGTACTCTGTGTAAAACCAATGCTTTTCATGAACTCTGTAAAAGCTTTGCTCCAGCAACGTGGAGACTGCTTCAGTCCATATATTGACTTGTTTAGTTTGCACACTTGATGTTCCTGCCCAGGTTTGATGTAACCCTCTGGCTTCTCCATGTAGATTTCCTCTTCCAGGTGTCCATTCAAGAATGCAGTCACGACATCCATTTGATGCGCATTTAGATTGTTTTGCACAGCAAATGATAACAATGTACGAATTGAACCAAATCGTACAACTGGAGAGAATGTTTCATCATAGTCTGCACCATAAATCTGTGAATAGCCTTTGGCAACAAGTCTGCACTTGTATCTTTCCACTTGTCCATCACTGTGATGCTTAACTTTAAAGACCCATTTTGATCCAACTGCTTTGCGATCCTTTGGTAGCTCCACTAAATCCCATGTGCCATTTTCCAGCAGTGACTCATATTCCAAATCAGCTGCTTCTTTCCACTCCTTTGCATTTGGACTTGACATAGCCTCTTCCAGTGAATTTGGTTCTGTGACACAACAGATGTTCGCATAATGATTGTTGGAGCCAAGTCCAGGCCAATATTTTACTCAGTTACATCATGCCATAGTTAAGTATTTGTCATGATCTTTAAGTTTCTATTATAATCTTGATCATTTTATGTTATAATGTAATAGGCTGTGCTCCATAAATTAATCCTGCTTTGTTAGTCTGTTGTTGTTGTAAAGTGTTGATAGATGTCGTAAAGGGGGTGTATATTTGGCCCGCATGCGGAGGGGTGTGGGTAAAAGGTTAGGTAAGCAAGCAGGACATGGAGCAACAGTTTTCTGACCATCGCCGTTTTAATGTTATTTTTTGTTGTAACATAAAGGGAATGTAAACGGAGCTCCCACCAGAGGCATTTGTTTTGTACCTTTCGATTTGTATGGAGAATAAATGTTTTGCCCCTTTTTTCCTTCGCCTCGTTTTTGCTACCGGAAGGCATCCAAGCGACTTAACAAGAGCACGAGTCAGAAACTTTACGTCCTGCAGAAGCGGCAAAGAAGGACCGAAGGTTGCCGCTACAAGGATCAACTGTAGCTACATCAACAAACTCCTCTAATCCACATCTCTTTGGAGGTCTTCTGATCCGCTGATCTCCTTTTACAGCCTCACTGGTGACAGCCTCCTCAGTACTTGTTTGTCTTTCACCCGTGTGTAGTGTCACCTCATTCCCCAAACAGAGATCATTTTCACTTTGTTTACATTTAAACTCTGTTTCATTGAAGACCACATCTCGTCGAATCAGTATTTTTCCTTTTTCTTCATCCCACAGTCGGTAGCCTTTTGCATTGGTTGCATATCCCAGGAAACGAACTTTCACTGCCTTTTTTCCAGCTTCTTTCTCTCTGTGTCTAGAACATGAGCATAAGCAACACAACCAAATACTTTCATATGGCTAATGTCTGATTTTTTCCATACCATCTCTGATAGGGTGTTTCATTCTTTAAAGCACATGTTGGGAGCCTATTCTGTATGTAAGCTGCAGTAGCAACAGCTTCTGCCCAGAATGTGTTTGGCAACTTTGCATGTGACAGCATACTTCTAGCTGATTCCACTAGAGTTGTTTTTTCTCTCTGCAACACCATTTTGCAGTTTAATTAATCTACACTTGATTAATAACTACGGAAGAGGATTAGGGCCACTGGGGGAAAAAAGTCTTTCTTTTCTTCTTTTCCTGAATTCTGAGAAAAAAGTCAGAATTCTGGCTTTTTTCTCCGATTTTTTTTTCCAGTGGCCCTAATCCTCTTCCGTAAATAACAAACAATAAAGTCAGTGCTAAACAATTTAAGAACTATTTTCTTCAAACTATTTTCATGAATGATATTATGCTATCATGACAGCCACCAACACAGCAGTTACCAGTGAGATTTATGAAGGTTGTACTGAATAATTAATGTCTTCACCTTTTCCGTATCCTGGCATGAAATGGTCTCTTTACTTTAATGTGGAGTCGGAAAGCACAGTATAAATATTTAACCTCTTAACATCAACTGTGTTCTCATCTATCTATTAATATCAAATGTTAATTTGCTTGACAAATCCAAACGGAAACTGTAATGAGCCACTCAGTTAAATGTGTGGCATTTGGAAGTGCTTGCTCACAGGGTGTCATTGGTTCCCTATCTGATATATTATGATTTTTCCCTCATATGTAAAAACATGTTGAGATGACTTAGATAAGTCCACTTTATTGGAAGAAGAGGTATCTTGAATTTTATACCCACTCAACTGAATACCTTGATTTTACAATTTGTAGACTAACTAAACGCTAATATCCTTCAAACATGACACAGTTCCTCCAGCTGTATGAGGCTCCTCCCATGCAAATACATTAATTTTGACATGTAAAACTGATGCAATTCCCCTTTAATCCCACCATATGGCACAGTCAGGAATGTAATATGAAACAACTGGTGGCTGTTTGAGAAGGCACAGAATTTACTGTCCTATCTACCTGCAGATAAATGTTAGTAGTGGTATTATTAGCAAATGATATTTTCTTCTTTTCTTTTCTTCTTTTAGACATCACCAGTCCACACAGAGTCATCAGAAAGAGGGATACCTTGACATAAAAGGTTACCACTGAGCGTGGTTTGTATGTTCACATGGCCGTTTGTTTTGTGAGATTTATCAGAATAGTTGCATGCTTTCCCCAATACATTAAGTTAGAAGACAGAAAAACCTAAAATCTAGATTTTATTTGTTTAATTCGTCAGTGTAAGTTTGATTTAAGGATAATGACACACATATTGGTCTTTATCAGGTAGTTACTTTATAATGACACACTATTATGCATTAATAAGATATTAGGAAGTGCTTAATTCATCATTTATAAAGCATTAGTCGTCCTTAGTCTGTAGCTGTGGCTCAGGAGGTAGAGTAACTCATCTACTTAAAAAAGCGTGCTCGTAAGAATGGGTGAATGAGTCAAGTTTTATAAAGCGCTTTGAGTGCTCAGGTAGAATAGAAGAGCACTACATAAGAACCAGTTCAATCCCCAGATATAAATATTTATTCTCCATTCACAGTCACATGTATAACATCTTCATGGTATCATTTAAA
This sequence comes from Diplotaxodon limnothrissa, assembly GCF_057381915.1. Taxonomy (NCBI): domain Eukaryota; kingdom Metazoa; phylum Chordata; class Actinopteri; order Cichliformes; family Cichlidae; genus Diplotaxodon; species Diplotaxodon limnothrissa. Next base: position 6,694,000 of record NC_140596.1, on the reverse strand, counting down.
AAGTTTAAGAAAGTGATTAACAAAGTATTTAAATGCGCGCACACACACACACACACACACACACACAGATAATTAAAATGAGTGATGCAAACATAGTCCACTTGAGGTTTGCAGAATACTAAAACATTGGTAGGATGAGAGTCTAAGTCTGTAAGAGGAGTTTAAGAGAGAATGAGCAGTTGGGTAACTGGGTAATATAACGTTTAAGGTTTGTCATTTAAAATAAAATATGAATAAGGTCATGATAAAACATTAGTGAGGATTACTGGGATGTTTGAAAGTTCTTTAGTTCATTCCTGAGGTTCAGTGTTGCTCTGGTTTGTGTTAGTGAGCTTTTAGTGAGATGAGTCAGCATCCAGTCAGGTTCAATTCCAGAGTGCTCCTGAATTAGAAAGAACGGTGTCTGGTGAACACGGCTGAAATAAAAGAAGTATTGGATGGTCTCCTCCTCCTCATTCAGTCAAATTCAATAAAAACTCAGAATGGCACATCATACATCAATTGATGCATCAATTATATTATACATCAATTGATGCATCAATTGATGTATAATTTTGAATGCATATGTGCAGTAGACATAATCAGGTGACCTCAATAAGTCACATGGTGAGCTATGGAGATGACATCAAAAGTTCACATGATGACCTATCGAGGTCACCTCACCCAATAACCTCTGCTGATAATGACCCATGCCTTTTTTCACACCTTGCTCCATGATGAGACATCACATGTATATCTGTATTGATACAGACTAAGGAGGAATAATGCTTTATAAATGAATTAAGCACTTACTAATACTTTACTAATGCCCAATAGCGTGTCATTATTATTAAGTGTTACCACTGATTTTAAATGATTTGTCATTGTGACTAAGCTGTCCAGTTAGAACGAAGAATGGCAGTCACCTCTAAACAGGCTAACCTTTGATCTCCATAAAGGTTATGCAAGGCAGAGTAAAATGCTGCTTCACTCACTGTCAGTGTTGACTAGCAGCAGTGTGTCTCCCTTGTTCTCCATACACAGGTATTGTTCAGATTTTTTTTAGATTAATTTAATTCATTCATTCAGACAGGAAAAGTTTCACTGTGTTTACTGTAAATTAGTTTAGCTCAGTTTTGATCTTTTTAGTTTGTGCTTGTATTTTATGATTGTCAGTTTTCATTGATTGTGTTTTATAGTTAACTTCATTTTTAAGAAATCATTACCAAAATAAATTACAGTTACTATTAATATTCTTAATGTTTATTTATTAATAATTTAGTTAGGAATAGTTAGTGGGGTTTTTTTTATATGTTATTAGTTAGATGTTTCAAAAACAGCGCTGTAATCTGCATGTGCAGTCTTTAAGTTGATAAGATTTTAAGCTTAAACATATCTAAATGGTATAAATGAACTGATTCAACAACATGCCTCATTCACCCATTCACACACCTATTATGTATTTAAGTACTTTCTATCTAACATTCACACACATTCATACTCTGATGGATGCATCACAAAGCAACTTGGGGTTAGTATCTTGCCCAAGGATATTTGGCATGCAGACTGGAAAAGCCTTGGATCGAACTAATAACCATCTGATTAGTAGAGGACCTGTTGTATTCTGTGCAGATGATTTAGCTGAGAGGCAGGTATGAGGACACTGTTCATTCATTAACACTTTATATTCAGGTGTTAGTTATGGATGAACAGAATTCTTTATTCAGAAAAAAAAACTTGTTTTCTTCAGATTCAATATCGGTCCAAAATTTGGACATACTAACTAGCAGTTAACCATTCATATGACTGGTTAACCATTCATTAACTAAACCTTCAAATGAATGGTTAATTGGTACTGTACAAAACCTTTTAAAATTATGCTTTTTCCAGACCTCACCTCATGTTCTGATGAGTCAGTTTAAGTTTTAAGCAAGATTTAGTTTAACTATATTTAAAATGGGAAATTCTTGAAATGTGTCATCCATTAAAATAGATGTTAATAATTGATGAACTTGTCTTTAGCTGTCTGCTTCTACTGTTCACACATTGTTAGCTCCCCTGAGCCATGTGAGGGATTTTTGAATTTCTTTGTGGAAAAGGTGAATAATGCCAGGGCTCAGATGACACCACCTACTCTTTACCATTCAGCCCTTGTTCTTTGCTCTGTTGCTTTCTACCAGTTTGAGCCTGTAACTTTCTCTCTGTTTGCCATCTGAAGCCCTCAGGTTTCCCTATTGATGTTGCTCCACCTCAATTATTAGAGGTCATTTCTACTCTTGGTCTATCTGTTCTAGCTATTATTAATACCAGTTTTTTATCTGGTACTTTTCCTAAAACCTTTAAGCATGCTACAGCTCAACCTCTGCTTCAGAAAAATAGCCCGCCATTTTATCAAATTTTAGGCCTATTTGCAAGCTTACTCTTTTCTGTAAAATTCTGGAGAAAATTGCTTGTCAGTTGAAAACTTTTTAAATTTAAAAATAATGTCTTTGAGATTGCTTTTAAATCTCTGCATAGCACAGAATCTGCGTTGCATAGGGTTGTTAATGACATCCTCCTGGCTACAGATTCAGGATCATGTGATCTTGGTTCACCTAGACTTAACTGCTGCCTTTGACACAGTCTTTGGCAATATTTTACTATCTCGAATGGAACACTGGATAGGCATTTGTGGTACTGCTCTGCAGTGGTTAGAGAACCTTTGTTTAGACACGTAAGCAGCGAATTACAATAATCCAAGCGTGGCGAAATAAATGCATGTATATCTCAAGTTCAGAGCGAGATAAAATCGGGCTTAGCCTAGCCACATTTCTTAAATTATAAAAACAAGACCGAACCAGAGATTTCACATGCCCATCCAATGTGAGACTCGAGTCAAAGGTGACACCTAAATTCCTGATAGAGGATTTAACATAAAGTGAGAGAGGACCAAGGGCTTTCACTATCTGCGATAGAAACCTATCAGGGGCGCATACGGGGACTTCGGTTTTCCCCTCGTTGAGTTGGAGGAAATTTGCAGCCATCCAACGTTTGATCAAATCTAAGCAATCATTCAGACGCTGAAGCTTAGATAAATCCTCGGGCATAAAAGAAACATACAACTGAATATCAGCATAACAATGATAAGAAATGTCCTCAAAAGAGCCCATTATATGCTGGAGGGGGAGAAGATAAATTAAAAACAATAAAGGCCCCAAGACTGACCCTTGAGGGACACCATAAGTAAGGGAGGTAGAGGATGACCTAAAATCGGAGACTGCCACAGAAAAGGATCGGTGATGGAGATAAGAGGAGAACCACTCTAATGCACTTCCAAATACACCAACCCATTTTTTCAGCCTTTCAATGATTCTTAAAAGGACATTCTAGCTTCATGGAGGATTTCAGCTGCTTACCAGTTCACAGCCTTTTTTGTTTTATTTTTGTTTCACAACACATTAAATGTTTTGAGTGAGTAACAGGTCTGGACTTAAGGCAGGGCAGTTTAAAACCAGCATTACATGTGTGATGTATTACAGCCTCCTGTTTCTGATTCTGGTAAATAATGCTCTTAAATTAGACATTTCTACTTGAATTATCATGTTGGTTAGTATCATTTCAACTTTGTGGTTTGGTCTCTTTTAACATAGAACAAAATGAAGAAAAAATATTCTCTGGAGGAGAATGGCACTCGAAGACTCTCCTTTGTAAGTACTAAACAAACAGCAAATTTACATGTTGCTTTTACTTCCTGACATCTTTTCCATCATCCACATCCTGCTTTCCTTTTAGATGCTTAGCTAATTTCAGACATTTAGCTATTGACTAAGGCACAACCTCAGTCTTTCATCCACTCTGCTTTTTTTTACTGGTTGTCTTATACTTTCTTTTTGCTTTTTTGACTGTTTAGGCAGACGATGGTGTCCAGTGGCGAACTGGATCTGAGATCATCAATCCAGATGATCCTTGTGTGCACAGCTGTGAAAGGGATCACCCTTCCTCATTTAGAAAATATCAGCAGAGCTTGCAGATGCTCAAGCCCTTGCGTTTTTCCTCACCACAGTCAGTGTCAATATCAAACTTGATCGTTTAGATGAACTTAGATAATATTTGATGGCTAGTTATTTGTTTCCATATAAATACTTTATACTTGGAAATCTATTAATGCCCTCCTTTCACACAACATTTTATGTCTGCTTTATATTTAGGCCCCACCCTGTGGACAATGCAGGTTTCCTGTCCTTCATGACTTTTGCCTGGATGACCCCCTTGATGTGGTCCATTTTTAGGAATAAGCTGGACATCTCCGAGCTAAAGTTGTCTCCTTTTGATATTGCTGACACCAGTGCACAAAGGTCTTTTCTCTTCATATTATATTCAGATTTAAACACAACATATCCAAAAATCAGTCAGGGGGATCACAGTCAAAATCCAAAGACATAGTGACAGTTGGAAAAGTACTTGAAATTTACCTATAGTACCTATAATATTTAAAAGAAAAACAGACTGCTGGGTGAGTAGGTCCTGATTGTAAGTGTCTGGCAGGTTTCAGAGACTCTGGGATGAAGAAGTGGCAAAGAGGGGTCTGGAAAAAGCCTCACTGGTTCGTGTGGCCTTTCACTTTCAACGAACCAGGCTGATTGTTTCTGTCATTATTGGTATTCTTGCCATGGTTTCAGCATTTTTGGGCCCGGTGAGTCATCATCTCTGTGTTTCATGTTCTTAGATATTAGAACATGAACAATCCCAGCTGTATACAGTGGAAACCAGTTTTGTCCAAAGGCATTTCTGCCATTTCTAAATGTCGCATCTGAGTAATTTAGAGAGGAACCATCTCATCAAGTCATCTGAAGGTGCACATAAGTAAAAAAAAAACAAAGAAACAATGATTTTAATCTCAGATCTTGTGATGAAAGCACATTTTGTTCTGAAAAGTAGTACCTGAAAGTGTAGCAATATATAATAACTAATATGTACATCTGTGGTGAAGTTTACATACACTCATCAAGGGGATGAATGTCACGGTAATTCTGTGCCTCTTTTATTTTCTTTGAACTATTTCATTTTTCAGGGTGGAACTATTGTACAGCACACATCATTAATGACTTTAAAAATTGGGTGCGTAAGTTTGAAAACATTTCAGATTTTTTCAAATCCCCACAGGGTTAAAAGTATACCTACAAGCCTAAAAATATACTTACACTCATTTTTTGTTAAATTTCCCGAGCAATTTGCACCTCAGCTAGATGCTTTTGGTAGCCATCATCAAACTTCAATACTTTTCTTCACAGAACTAGTACAGTTCATTTAAATTGGTTGATTTTCTGGCACAGACCCAGATCATTGTCCTGTTGAAAAAAACAACTTTGTCCAAGTTTTTACCATGTATCTGTTAAGATGAAGTTGAAAAATTTGGAGATAGTCTGTACATTGTGCAGGGAAACAGCTTCATAGCATTATGCCTCCATTGCCTTGCTTGACAGCTGGTACAGTGTTCTTAGCTTTGAGAGTTTCTGCTTTACTCCTCTAAATGTATCTCTTGTTATTGTGGCCAAATAGCTCAGTCTTGCTCTTGTCTGACCGTGTAATTTGTTCATGGATGGCATTCGACTTGTCCATGTGGGCAGCTGCAAATTTCAGTCGAACCCGAATGTGTCGATTTTGCAGCAGGGTCTTCGTTCTTTCTCTGCACCCTCAGTCCATGGTGATATAAAATATGTAATTTGATCTTAAAGATTCATGTTATTTAAGTGTCACTAACCATTTTCTCCCTGTTCTTTCAGGCTGTACTGATCAGCATGATCTTAAATTATATTGAAAACCCAGAGGAGTCCGTGTCCAACACAGTGTCCTATGGTGTTGGTTTGTCCATTGGTCTGTTCACCACAGAATGTTGCAAAGCTCTCCTAATATCCTTGCTGTGGTCAATAAACCTGCGCACAGCAGTGAGACTGAAAGGGGCTTTCTCTACAGTGGCTTTTCAGAAAATCATATCGCTGCGGGTATACAGCGGTGTTTCAATGGGAGAGGTAAAGACTAGTTCTCACTTCTATGGCAAATGCAATATAGCCACATTTGTCTGAGAAAGTTTTAATGCTCTTGTAATTGATTCTAAAGTAATTTTATCCACTTGTACAATATTCTTACAGCTGATAGCCTACAGAGGCCAGTGTAACAAAAATATGCTAATGTCTTTTTTAGCAAAGATTTCATTTTTGCTTTAAAAAACTTTGACATTGCTTTCACCCACGCTGTAGTGGAACAAACTTGGATGTGGGGTGCTGTTTGTGTCCATGGTAGACATTAGTGGACCAGATGTAATGTCTGCTATCTGTGAACATGAAAAGCAACCCTTGTTTGTCTTTGTTGCTATATTCTATCTTGAATGAGCATGCTTTATATTTTGACGTGTATACATATGTTTTACATGTTTTTAATATCTCATGTATTCTTCTTTCTATCCCTCCATAATGTATTATAAATTATCTTGTGAGTCAATAGTGCTACAAATAATTTGAACTTGTTTTGACATAAAAGAAATTTGTTTTGATGCAATTCCTAATTAACTTTTCTTCATATCTTTCTGCTGTCTAGATGATTAACATTTTGACCAGTGATGGCCAGAGAATGTTCGAGGCTGTAGTGTTTGGGAGCTTTGGGCTGTCTAGCACAGTGCTCTATGTTTTGTGTATTGTCTACATATGCTACATCCTGGGCTACACCGCACTGACTGGAATCTTCACATACCTGATTTTTGTCCCTGTACAGGTCTGTGTATATTTCACATAAATCTGACATATCTTTACATTAGAAGCTGTGAAAATAAAGTTGGTTCTTATTTTAACTGAAAATAGTGGAAAGTTAGCAAATCCAAATTTTGGAAATTGTATGCTTATATGCTATATTTTCAAATTTGATGTTAGCAACAGAAATGATTTTAACCTTAATGTTGTAAAGAATTTGTATATTCCTGGGAGCTGTTTTGCTCAGGACAATATGTTCTTGTAGAATTTCCCACTACAATTCTGACCCAGGAAAAGGGAAAAACAAGGGCTCAATTAAAAGTCCTAATGTACTGCCTAGGGGAAAGCTTTTGCACCTTGTGCATAGTGATAGTGTAGACAGGCAAAATTACATAAATTACATCATTGTTCAAAAATGTTTGGCCTATTTTGTGGCTAGGGTCCTGGAAGAGGTTCCCTGTGGAGACTCCATAGTTCTTTAGGAAGCTTGATCAGGGGGGAGGTGTTTGCGAGAATGCAAATAGTTTGTTTTTATGCCAGCAACTCTTTTTTGCTAGCATAAAATTCTTAATATCTAAAACTTAATACTGACCAATAATGAAATATAAGTATGTGTTTAATATGAGCTAATGAAAAATAATGGCAAATACTAATGTTGCAAAAACCAGACAAACAAAAATAATCAAAAAAAACAAAACAAAAAAAAAACTGCACAAATGAGGTTTGTAACAATAATATAATAATAACAATAAGAATAAGAATAAGAACAATAAGAACAAAATATTATATCACAAAAAATTGAGGCATATAGAACGGTATGTTTTACCTTTCTATAAACTCATTTCCTTGTTTAGTAAGCTGCTAAGATAGCAAAACTGATTTTTCTGTGTTTTTCTTATATTATCCCAAATATATTACTTTGCTTCTTATTAACTTTAGTCACTTACAATGTATTTTTCTTGATTTTTGTAGATTTTCTTGGCCAAGCTCATAAATAAATTCAGATGGAAGTCCTTATTGATAACTGACAGCAGAGTTCGCACGATGAATGAGATTCTCAACAGTATAAAGCTAATCAAGATGTACGCGTGGGAAGATTCTTTTGAGAAGACGATTACAGGTATGTCAAGCTGTTTCATGTTGATATTTTTTAAATCAGTATGTCAAATATCAAGGAAATATTCATACACACCAATTTGTTTAAAAACAAAATCAGCAAACATATAGTCACAATGGTATGTATGGGCATCCTTATGTACAGTTGTGATCAGAAGTCCAGATGCTTTTGGTCACCATCATCAAGCCTAGCCGCAAGAGGGTTGAGGTTAGGGCTTTAAGCTTCTGGACTGGTCTTCTAAATGTTAGTCTAATTTATCCATTGCAAAACCAATTTTGTGCCAAAGTGGAAGAATTTGGAGGTACCACTGGCCACAAAATAACCCCAGGCAACGATGCTTTACAGCTCGTACTATTATCTTAGGTTTGAAAGCCTCATCTTTACTTCTCTAAGCGTATCTCTTATCACCATGGACAAATAACTCAATCGTTGTCTTGTCTGACCATAAAACCTTTTTTCCAGAGGGCATTTGGCTTTTCCATGTGCAAATTTCAGTCAAGTCTGAAGGTGTCGATTTTGAAGCAGGGGCTTCTTTCTTGGTTGGCAGCCTCTCAGTCCATGAAGCTATAACTCACTTCACTGTGAAAACTGATGTCGATGTTCTTGTACTTAGAATTGTTTGAAATGATGATCTTGGAATCTGCATCTTGTGTAAATCAATACTTCTCTTTCTGAGATCTTCACTGAGTTCTTTCTCTTCCCCATTGTTCTGAGTATTGGTCCGTCCAATGATTGTTGTTAATGAAATCCTTTTTATGCTGGCAAAAAGAACCTAAAAGTTGCCATTAATCATTATCACTAACGAGATAATAATAGGTTTTGGTCCAGTCAAGTGAAAACACATTGTAGAACCATCAACACCGTCATTACATCCCAAAGACAGAACTGTTTAAAGAAATAGTTAAAGCCCTAAATTACAATGACATTCATGAGTGTATGTGAACTTCTGACCGCAACTACAGATCTATAATGAGTAAGGTGACTTCATGTCTAACTAATCCATACACTTTTATGTACCTCTCACAAGTATATCTATTTGTTAGACTCCCTTCATTACAAGTTGAAGCAGTCATCTGCCTCTAAAACATGCAGTTGTTTGTGAGAACATCTTGAACTCTCACTTACTTTCAATTTACCTTGAACTTTTATGGACATTCATTGGCTTGCTGCCAAATCTGGGGCACGTGTTCTCATTTTCCTATGACAAGTAAAGTGCATGTGGGAATATGATATGCTTTAGTATCTTATGATCTTGTTAACTTTCTTATCAACACTGTGAGGTCTAGGTCTTCAGTCTGTACTCTTGGTAGTTTCTTGTTTAAAAAATGATCATAATGTAGTCATCTGAATGCCTTATTGCTCATTACTAAGGTGCTCACTAAAGAACTACAGTAAAGAAAAAAGGTAAGTCACTAAAGATAAAGTTAACTAATGAAAAACTTTTAATTCTTACAGGCTTAAGGAAAAATGAAAAGAAACAACTACAGAAGGTCAGTTATGTCCAGACTATTAATATAAGCATCGCCAACATCCTACCCTCCATTGCCACTATCCTCACCTTTCTGGTTCACACTTTGTTGGGGTTACCTCTCAGCACTTCTGATGTGAGTACTACAGCAGTATACTAAAACTGTACAGGCGGAAAAACACCTTTAACTAACATGTTAACTTAAAGTAACAAGTCTGAGATTCTGCAGTTCTGAAACTCAGACTGTTTGGATATGAGTCATAAGATAATGAAATAAAGGTTTATTGCATTCCTTTAATTGCGATTGTGCTAAACCAGATTGCTGTGGCCCATTTAATATCAACATGATTTTCTTGCATTCCATAATCATATATAGTGTCTTAACATAATTCTTTGTTTTTACTAGGCTTTTACCACAATTGGCATCTTCAACTGCATGAGGTTCTCCCTCATTGTCCTGCCCCCGTCTGTGAAGGCCACAGCTGAGGCTGTTGTAGCACTAAAACGATTAAGGGTAAATTATTTGTTTTGTGCCCTCTGTAACTGTTAACAATTCATGTAGTGACTCTATTGTGCTTTTTGTGTCTTTTGTCATATATATTCTTACACTGATGCATGCTCATATGAACACACTTTCAAATATTGAAGTCAGCATATGTACAAGCGAGCCAAAACCTCACAATTCAGACGTTTCTAAAATCACAGTTTTATTTTTTTTGTACTGCTGGCTGCCAGTGGCAGATGCTATGCATGATAAGGTCATCTCAGGTACACATCTTTTAAATATAAGATATATTGTCAACCTGCATCACAAATCTGGTTTAACGCTGCTTTGATTCCTGTCTTACTTTAACCCTTGCTTTTGTCACACCTTGTATCTGACTTTCATTCAGAAATATCAACAGAAAAACACAGATAAGCTTGTAAATGCTGTTTGTTGTTATTTCAGAAAATTTTGCTGATCCAGAATCCTGAGCCCTACCTGATGAAAAAGGTAGATAATGACTCGGCTATAGTGATGAAAAATGCTACATTTTCCTGGACCAGACCTGAAAGCCAGTCTTCCCCCCCACCCAGCACAGCCAGCGGAGTGTCAGAACACAAGACAGCTGAGACTGAATCCTCATCAGCATTGAAAAACATCTCCTTCACACTGCCTAAGGTGTGATTCAATTCTGATAATGATATCTCAGGTTATCTGCATTCTATTAAAAGTAAACTGATTGTCTCTGGTATTTCCCGAAGGGCAACCTGCTCGGTGTCTGTGGGAATGTGGGAAGTGGAAAGACATCACTGATTTCCAGCATTTTGGAACAGGTTGCTTTCTCTTTTGTGTTTTTGTCCTTTTCTGTTATTTTGTATCGTTTCTTTATAGTTTTCTTTTATTTATTTTTGTTCACTCTTTCGTTATTTGCATGCGTTGAGAAGATAGAACGAGGACCTTGAGGATTCAGTGAATGTAGACAGTGAGCGAAACAGGAGGACTGTTGGAGGAAAGTTTGTGAATCAGGAAGTGCAGGGGATTAATAAGAAGGTGAGGGCAGCTATGAAGAGGATGAAGACTTGAAAGGCATTTATGACCAGGGCAAGGGTGATGTGCAAAAGTGTAATAACCTTTTTCTTCTTTTTGTTTTGTTAGCTTGAAGACACGTTATTAGGCAAAACTTGTGCTAATGCTACTAGGATTCAGCTAATGTCTGTTATTTAAATGTAGTCGATTAAATAAGTCCTACTACTGGAGTTCATTTGCGAGGTTTATTCTTGCATGAAGGAATTCAGTCAGTACAAGGCATGCAGGATTGAAGTGAGGAATTCTCTGGAACAGGGGAAGCAGACCCCACATGTATAGGTTGTTACCCTGTTGCAAGACAGAAAACTAGTCACCCTACACAGGTCAAACATAGTTCAACAGGATATATGTAGCAGATAAGCTAAACAAGTCTTATCAATCCAGAGACTAGAAGCAGGGCACTGTCTGAGTTGGGGAAATTCTGCATGCTTGCACTTCTTCTTCATGCAGGGGTCAAGCTGTATCTTAGTATATAACAAAACAATCTTCTACATATCTTATCTGCATAACACTTGTGTAGAAGGAAGCTGTTACAGTTTGTTTGCAAACATAGTAGTAATCTCCAACTTTATCTTCAGAATTATGTAGATGACAGAGAGTGATAAAGTTTTTGAGTCATACCATAAAGCTACAGGAAAAAATTGTTGAAGGTAGGTTAGTAAGAAAGGTGACGATCAGTGAGCAGAACGATGGCTTCATGCCAGGAAAGAGCATTATAGATTTGATGTTTGCTTTGAGATTGTTGACCGAGAAGTAGAGAGAAGGTAAGAAGAAGTTGCACTGTGTCTTTGTGTGAATCTAGAAAAGGTTTATGGTATGGTGTCACAAGACAAACTGTGGTGCTGCTGCACTTCTCTCAGTAGCAGAGAAATATGTTAGGGTGGTGCAAGACATGTACGAGGACAACGAGACAGTTGTGAGGTTTGTGGTAGGAGTGAAAATGGGATTATATCAATGAGTGGCTCTGAGCCTCTTCTTCTTTGCAGTGGTGATGGATATGCTGATAGAAAAGGTCAGGCAGAAGTCTCTGTGAACTAGGATGTATGCAGATGATACTGTGATCTTTATTAAGAGTGTGGAGCAGGTGGAAAAGAGCCTGGAGAGGGGGAAGTACACACTGGAGAGAAAAGGGATGAAAGTCAATACATATATATGAATAGGGCATACGATCAGCCTTGATAAGGTCTAACAAGAGACGAAGGAGGAGAAAGAAGAAGTTTTTACTATTTCTAACCGTACATAAAATGTCCAGTAAATATAGCTTTTCTGTCTCCTTGATTTTATCTTTTAGATGCACCTTCTTCGGGGCTCCATCACAGCCGATGGGACATTTGCTTACGTCTCCCAGCAGGCCTGGATTTTCCACGGAACTGTTCAAGAAAATATCCTCATGGGGGAACCTTTTGACCAAACCAAGTAATTGATAATTTAACATAAATCAGCGCTTGTCACTATTTTTGAGTAGCTAAGACTTGAATATGAAAAGAACAGGTATTATTATAAAATAAGGAGATTTCATTTGGGGCAATATGATTTTAGTTACTGCACCAACCAAGACTATGAAAATGAGGGCAAGCGTTTTAGATTTGACTATATATTCCCTGTGACTTTACCTTACATGAAAAATGTTTAACTAGGAGAAAGTTCATCTTATCTTTGTGAATTTGCATCTGATAAGAATGTAATAAAGGTGGAGGTCATCTTCATTATCTGACAGGGTTACAATAGGAAGTAGGGATGCACCGATACCACTTTTTTGGAAAACGAGTACGAGTACTTGCATTTCAGTACTCGCCGATACCGATACCAAGTACTTACTCATTGACAAATGCCAGCCATTTGACTTTCTGGTAGTAATAAGGGAAATGTATTTCATATTATATATATTGCATACATTTGTATTTGTGTATTTTAGTTACAAATATATAATATTTCAGATGTAAAATAATCTTACATTTAGTACTGTAGTTTATCATTGAATACCTATAGCACACAGACTTTACCTTGGGTCAAGTATGGTGGAGATGAAGTACAGTGGGTTGGTCTCGACGTCACTGAAGCGCTTCTTGACAGCTGCCTGTAAGGTTGCTTTCATTGCCTTGACGCCGTGGTCCTCATCTGTTTCTCTGTTTAGAAGTCTCACTAGCACAGTCACAGCTGGGATGACATCAGAGGCTAGTGCGTCATAGCTGCTCACTTTTTTAGTTAGTTCCTCAAAGGGGGCGAGGATGGCAACAGTCGTCTCCATAAGAGCCCATTGGTGAGCGGTGAGATAGTCAGGGAGTTCGTGCTCGGACACATACACCTCCAGCACTCGCTTTTGCTCAATGAGGGACTGGAGCATGTAATACGTGCTGTTCCAGCGCGTCTGTAGGTCCTGCTGCAGTCTCTTTATTGGCTGGTTGAGCTGTCCCTGAATGTCCTCGAGGCAGGAGTAGGCTAAGGCGGAATGTTTAAAATGCCCAACTAGTTTCCGTCCCACTGCTATAGCATCAGCTATGCTCCTCTGTGCTAATAAGCATGGGTAAATAAGCGTGGGTAAACTCTTTGTACTTGTTGTCGTGTTGGGGTTTTAGGTGCTTGATTAAATTACTTGTGTTAAATGCGCTACCTTTTGAGCCTCCTCTGGACAATTTCGCTGAGCACAATTTGCAGTCCGCCTTTGTTTTCACGTCTTCGTTCACTTTGAAATAGTTCCACACAGCTGACATGTCTCGCCTTGCCTTCTCCCCGCTCTGAACTGCAGCCGGGGCCTGGGGGCGGGCACTTGGCGCTTGTGATTAACCCCTTACATGCCGCTCAAACATAGACAGGTCTCAGACCGTGGTATCGGTTCCCGGTATCGGGGGACTTTTAATGAGTACGAGTACTTTAGAAAATGTGGTATCGAGGCCGATACCAGATACCGGTATCGGTGCATCCCTAATAGGAAGTTCAATTTAGTGATGGTGAGAAGGGAAACTTGCTGACCTCTGTAGTGTTGACTTAACAGAAAGTGAAAGGGCCCTTTCATAACCTCTCATAAACCACCAGGCACCATATGTCTGAGCAAATTAAAGGAATTCTTTTTCAAAGAAAAGTTTTCCAGAGACCAGTGCTTATCCTGATTACATATGTTATTGGACTCATTGGATTTTTAGAATTATTTAAATGGTTCTGTTCGATACACTATATTTCTCTCAATCAGGGCACTATCTTACATTGTCACTCCACAGATATGACAGGGTTGTGGATGTCTGTAGCCTCAGAGCTGACCTGAAGATTCTGCCATTCGGTGACCAAACTGAGGTAGGTGCTCTCTCTTTAACCTCCTAGGACCTGGCGTCCACATATGTGGACATCACATTTTGGGTTATTTAGACCAAAATAGGGCAGCATGGTGGCACAGTGGTTAGCACTGTTGCCGCACAGCAAGAAGGTCCTGAGTTCAATTCCACCATCAGGCCGGGGTCTTTCTGTGTGGGGTTTGCATGTTCTCCCCGTGTTTGCGTGGGTTCCCTCCGGGTACTCCGGCTTCCTCCCACTGCCCAAGCTAGACATGCAGCTTGTGGGGATAGGTTAATTGGATAATCCAAATTGCCACTAGGTGTGAATGGTTGTCTGTCTCTGTGTGTTAGCCCTGCGACAGATTGGCGACCTGTCCAGGGTAGGGATGGGTACCGGTATCGGTTCTGACATAAACGGTAGTAACCAGACCGAAAAGCAGCGCACATTTCGGTGCTTTATTTCGGTGCTTTTCTTTCCTGAGCTGTGATACACTTTAGATTCTAGCCAATCATTTTACGTTTCCGAGGATAGTAGGCGGGTCCAGGTACTTTAGAGCAGAGCAACAGATTAAAAATGCCCAAGGCAAAGCGGTCAAAAGTCTGGCTGTATTTCACAGCAAAAGATGCAAACTCAGCAGCCTGCAACAAATGCTTTAAGGTGATACTGTGCAAAGGAGCTAACACCTCGAATCTGATGAAACACCTGGCGACGCATAGCGTTTTTTTTAAAAAGCAAAGAAATGCACCGTATTTAATGGCAGCAGCAGCCGTTCTTCTCTGCGTGAGTAGCTTAATGTTGCTCGTGTGTAATTTACCTTTAGTAGGCTAACCACGTTATTACATTAATGCATGTAAGGTGAACTAGCAAACATCATCATAGCTACATGCGGCTGTCTTCTTGTTTGATGGCAGATACTCCCTTCACCCTGGCCAAAAAGGCTAAAATGACCAAAGAAAAAGTGGAAAACAGTTACTGTAAACATGAGAGGTTTTTGGACAAAGTTTGTGTTTTTTCCATTGTTTAAGCACTGCTTCCAGCCAAGAGCAATACCATATATGCCCCATAGCTGCAGAAAAGGCTAACATTGCTATCTTTTTACAAAAAAACAGCTGAACATGAGAGGTTTTTGGACCAATTTTGTGTTCTCCATTCTTTAAGCACCGGTTTGAGCACCGGTTTGAGCACCGTTTAAGCACCGGCACCGTTTCAAAAGTACCGGTTTGGTACTGGTATCGGATAAAACCTAAACGATACTCATCCCTAGTCCAGGGTGTACCCCGCCTTTCGCCCTATGACAGCTGGGATAGGCTCCAGCGCCCACCGCGACCCTGAAAACGGATAAGCGGAAGCGAATGGATGGATGGATAGACCAAAATACTCAATTTTGCTCTACATGGGCCTGATATCCACTTACGAGGACATTATAATGCTACTGTTCTATCAAAATTTTAAACAAATATCCTCATTTGTGGCTCTTATCTTTCTTAAAAACAAAAATAAGGTAAAAAAAAAAAAAAATCTGGTAATTCTTTGTTTTTACATTCATCGGGTCCCAATCAGCCCAAATATCAAAGAGAAATTAAAAATGCATGTCGTGAAAGAGTTCGGGTCTTAGGAGGTTAAACTGTCAAAGAAATTCATTGAAAGTCCTTATCTGCATAAACAAGTATCTGCTAGATAAGTAGAAAAAAAAGCCTTGTGTCATGTGTCCTAGTCGTTTAAACATACAATTCAACAAAGTCCAAAATAAATAATGAGCTATTTGTCAGTCTGCCCCAGGGCAGCTGTGGCTACAACTGTAGCTGCCTCCACCAGTGTGTGAATGTGTGTGTGAATGGGTGGATGACTGGGTGTGTAAAGCGCTTTGGGGTCCCTAGGGGGGACTAGTAAAAGCGCTATACAAATACAGGCCATTTACCATTTGAAGTTAAACAAACTGTAACAATCATATCTCCCCTCCAGCAACTACTATGTGAAGATAAAGGAGGGTATATTGAGACTAGGGCTGCTCAATTAATCGAATTTTAATCACGATTACGATCTGGGCTTTCAACAATCATTAAAAATGACTGAGCCGATTATTAGCCCCTCCCTCATTTTTCCGCGACACGTTAAAGGCCGGTCCGTGAAAATATTGTCGGGCATAAACCGGTCCATGGCGCAAAAAAGGGTGGAGACCGCTGATTAAGAGGACCCGAGGGAAGCTCGGAAAGCTAAGCAGAAGTTATTTGGAGAGGAGAGTGACTGCCGTTGGTTGAAAAGAGAGGTAAAAAAAACTTCAGTGGTGTTGCACACTATTTTATATTATTTTTTAAAGTCATTATTCAATACGTTGTTATTGTTAACCCTTTAAAGCCGGTCCGAGCTGCACGCTCTGTTTTGTGTAACTATTTTTAAATTCCTGAAGAACCTGAACCGTGTAAGCTAGCGCAATAATTTTTTTTTGCATATGAAACCAGAGGAGTTGTACTTGACATCAGCTTGTCCTCGGTCACGGTTTCGTTCCACATATAGCTTTGCAAAAATTGCATAAAAAGCGCTTGCAGGAACAAAAACATAATATTCCAGAAACACGCTTTGCCGATCCAATCAGCTGTTCGTAACACTTCCCACAGTGAAACAGATGTCAGCGTGAACTATCGCATGTCCGCCATTTCCTGCCCGAAACCGGAAGTGACGTCATTTTCGCGGAAAATTTAGTTTTTTACTTGTAGGCCTTAAAAGCCTATACTGGTGTTTTTATAAGTCATGTTTGACTTTTCTGAATAGTTTCTGTGATGCTTAGAACTCGAATTGCACTGCTGGAAATAGTTTATTTTGATGCACATGCTGTTTTCTTTGCAAATTTGCATCATAGGATTGTTTTTTCGTTTTTCCTGCAGTATATAAAAATTGGTGTATCTCCAAAATAAAACTATGAAGACACTCAAAATAAATTTCCTGTTGTTGTAAACTATTTTTTGCAACTTTTTTGTATTTAAAGTTTTGAGGGATAAACCTCTTAAATTTCTCCAAGTAGAAATATATGTAAAAAACAAAACAAAAATGATTTTCAATTTTTTTGTAGTTTATTGCACTTTTTTGCAATTAATGTAGTTACTATGGACTTAATGCATACATATTATTAAAATATGGGCTATAACAGTTGTATAGCAACTTGAAATGCTCCCACAAATGGCACTACAACATGTAAAAAAATAATATAAGCTCTGGCGGACTTGGTTCTATAGTAGGTCGTAAGGGTTAAATAAATAATCGAGATCTCAATTTCAGTGAAAATAATCGTGATTATCATTTTTGCCATAATCGAGCAGCCCTAATTGAGACAGAATAATGCCATAGTGTTGTATGGAATAAATGCACTAGTATAATGTAATGAATTACAATATTTAAAATATAATACCATCTCTTCCATAAAGATTGAGTAAATTTCTGGATTATATTAAGTCTTACTGACATTTTGTCAGATTGGGGAGCGGGGGCTTAATCTGTCAGGGGGACAGAAGCAGAGGATCAGCCTGGCCAGAGCAGTCTACTCCAACAAGGACATCTTCCTCCTTGACGATCCTCTATCTGCTGTTGACGCTCATGTGGGGAAACATATTTTTGAAGAATGCATAAAGAAGGAACTCCAAGGAAAATCTGTCATACTGGTTACACACCAGCTCCAGGTAAGAACACGGTTTCATTCTTTAGTGCTTTCACTAAAGAATAACACTAAATGACAAGAACAACTGATGTAAGCAGTTAAAAGAAGACTTTCCTGACCATATATATTGTAATTTTACAGTCAGAGGCCATGTCTTACCATGACAGGAAGAATAGAAAAACATCCGTTAATGTTTTATAAAAATCACTATATTCCATTTTGTTAATCTGTATAAAAGCCAAAGTGAAAAATTAACCAGGTTACTTGATGGATCATAGCTTGGTCTGAGACTCTGAAATCTGGAAATCAGATTAATTTCATGAATATGTATATTCATATTCATGAAATTAATATGCATATTGTCTAAAATTGTATTTTTAAATATGACATTTTGGACCATGTCCCTATTGCCAGTCTTGGCAGCCGGGGGTCAGTCCGCCAGGGCCTCCGCTCCTGGCCGCCACCCGGCACACAATGCACCCGACCCCTATGGCGCCTCCTGCGGGTGGTGGGCCTGCGGGAGGATGGGCCCATGTCTCCTCTTCGGGCTGTGCCCGGCCGGGCCCCATGGACTAAGGCCCGGCCACCAGACGCTCGCCCTCGGGCACCCTCCCCGGGCCTGGCTCCAGGGCGGGGCCCCGGTAACCCTATCCCGGGCAGGGTAAACTGTTCCCTCGCTGTCCTTTTCATAAGGGTCTTCAGAATCGCTCTTTGTCTGGTCCCTCACCCAGGGCCAATTTGCCATGGGAGACCCTACCAGGGGGCAAAAGCCCCCAGACAACATAGCCCCTGGGATCCCTGGGACACACAAACCCCTCCACCACGATAAGGTAGCGATTCAAGGAGGGGCCGGAGATCGACAGACGGATTGGGGCTGCAGCTGCAGTAATGCGGACGCTGCACCGGTCCGTCGTGGTGAAGAGGGAGCTGAGTGTAAAAGCGAAGCTCTCAATTTACCGGTCGATCTACGTCCCTACCCTCACCTATGGCCACGAGCTGTGGGTAGTGACCGAAAGAACGAGATCGCGGATACAAGCGGCAGAAATGAGCTTCCTCCGAAGGGTGGCTGGCCTCTCCCTTAGAGATAGGGTGAGAAGTTCGGCCATCCGGGAGGGGCTCAGAGTAGAGCAGCTGCTGCTCCACATCGAAAGGAGCCAGCTGAGGTGGTTCGGGCATCTGACAAGGATGCCCCCTGGGCGCCTCCTGGGTGAGGTGTTCTATCTCTCGGCTGGCCTGGGAACGCCTTGGTATTCCCCCGGATAAGCTGGAGGAGGTGGCTGGGGAGAGGGAGGTCTGGGCCTCTTTGCTTAGGCTGCTGCCCCCGCGACCCGGCCCCGGATAAAGCGGATGAAGATGGATGGATGGACATTTTGGACCAATTCAGTCAAATCTGAAAAAACCTAGAAGGCATTCTTGGCTAATAGTTTACCTACTAATCATAAGTCACTAATCTGAGGAAGAGTATTTGACTGGTGCTCTTACCCGTGAGTTCTAAGCCATTTCGTAAGTCACGCTACTGGAGATAAGAACATCTGTCAAATGACATAAATATGTACGTACATGTGATTATAGTTTTGAACAGGTCTGTAGATTTTGTTGCCACAGTTGTTCTCACTTATGCTTGCTAGTATTTGGAGTTCTGTGATGACATCCTGGTTCTGGATGACGGGGAGATCAGGGAGGCCGGAAACCACCAAACCTTGATGAACGCCAGCGGACGCTATGCTCAGCTCATCACCAATTACCAGATGGAACAGTCCAAAGTAAGTATACCCTAAATTAAAAGCATGCATCTTGTACCTCTTCTATTTTTATCTTTGATTCTTATTATTATGTTCCTGCAAACCACCTCACCTGTTCTTTATTGTTTTATTATGTCAAAAACAATAAACTTAATGATCAGTTGTAAAACAAGGTACAAATCATTCCATTTGTGGTTATACGTTTGTACGGGCTGTGCTGTAATGCTGTGTTCCTGATATTCTTGCTTGTCAGACTCAGAATGAGGAGGGAGAGGAAGAGGAGGATTTATCATCCCAAGATGCCCCTGAGTTGAAAGAGGTTGAGCTCAGATATCGTGCAGACAGTGGGATGGCAAACCCTGGTAAAAAAAACTAGGAAGAAAATCATTTTAATAATTTGAACTTTTTGGGTGTTTTTGAATTCATGACAGACTTTACATGTTTTAGTAGTGATTTGATTTGATTTGATTTAGTTGTGCTTTTTTGAATACGGTGGGATTTTTGTTTTTTCACTGTCCAGAGACCAGTGTTCAGGGGGATGACGCTGACACTTTCTAAATGTTGCTGTGCCAATGCACGTGCAGTGTTGACACATCAGTACTTTTGATTGTTAAAGAGCAACTGTATAACCAGGGACAGGTCAAAGTTTTGTAAAGCAAAAACAAGGCCTTGTAAAGTAATAACAGACAGGGCAGCAAACTTGTTGACCTGGCTGTTTTTGCTATATACCCATATTATAAGTTCTTGTGACTTCGTACCAAAAACATGACCTGTGAAGGTCATGACATAACATTACTATCATATTTATATGCATCATTGACCCATCTTCATTGGCCCATCTGTAACCGGAAGGTCGCCGGTTCGATCCCCGGGCTCTCTGTCCTGGTCGTTGTGTCCTTGGACAAGACACTTTACCCTACCGCCTACTGGTGTTGGCCAGAGAGGCCGATGGCGCGATATGGCAGCCTCGCTTCTGTCAGTCTGCCCCAGGGCAGCTGTGGCTACAACTGTAGCTTGCCTCCACCAGTGTGTGAATGCAAGAGTGAATGAATAGTGGCATTGTAAAGCGCTTTATAAATCCAATCCATTATTATTATTTAAAGTGACTCTTCCCTCTATGGATACAATGTATACAAGTGATCAGTTTCCAGATTTCCTTGCTGTAGGGGTCTGTGGTTCAACTCTTTGCAGTTATGTCTTACAATATGTGGACAATGATAATTTAAGTCAATTTTTGTGATTAGTAGAATGATAAAATTACTTCTATTCTTCCTTTCAGCATTTGACATGTCAGATGAAAAGGATCATGAAACAACAGCTGAGCAAAAGCGTAAGTCTTTAAAGTTCACTTAATTCTGAGTGTCATCCCACCGTTTGTCAGCTGTTTCACTATTACATATTTAGTTGTTATGTGATCCCCTTTTTTACACCAAGCAATACTTTAGATTTTTTAAATATTTTTTATAATGGAAATGCACATGTGATGCATGTCAATGCAAATGGAAGTCACTAATCCTGTTACGACTCTATTAAAATATTTTCCCTGTTTTAAGCTCCTGTCAAGTCTGATGACCAGCTGGTCCATCAAGAGTCCTCCACAGAGGGTGCTGTCTCCTTAAGAACCTACCACCGGTACTGTCAAGCAGCTGGAGGTCTGATATAACACACACATGCATTTACATGATTTTAAGCAATAATGTACCAATATGTACTTAATAGTTGTGCTGCAACTCTTTGCTACAGGCTACATTCTCGTCTTTCTCACTGTCCTGAACATTGTCCTGATGATTGGATCCACAGCCTTCAGCAACTGGTGGCTCAGCTTCTGGCTTGGAAAGGGTAATGGGGTGAGAATCCTCTCTCTCTAGAATTCACACAAAAATAATCTCATCATGCATAAACAGCTTGGGTGAAATGACTATGAGCTCTCAGTCACTGTGTAGCCTAACACAAGTGAATCCAATAAAGATGATTACAAGCACCAGAAGGTACATTGTTTCAAGTAAGATTGCCCGTGTTAGCCAGTCTCTTTAAAATTAGAGGGTTACGATGGACTTAAGGTCAAACCTTGAATTTTTGGCTTTTTCCAGGCTATCTCAGCTTTTAAGTAACCCACAAATACTTACTAGTGATGAGTTCAGGTGGTGGTCAAGTGAGGTCTGTGAGAGTTAGTGCTCTTTGGCCTTGAGCAGTTCTTATTAAGATCAGATTATTGGATGTGCTCATTATACTGCTGCAGTGTGAATCTTTTACAGGGTCCAGCATACCTGTAAAGAACAGAGTGCTAACTGAATGGTCTGGGCAGAACCAATGTGGTGAAGAACATAATATTCCAGCTAGCACATTTCTTAGTGGTACACTCTCGTATTATTCCAGCCTATCAGTACACAGAATACTGGCACATCTTAGTCTACTCATTACGCTTGTTTAGCTTGAGCCTAACCCTAACCATGCTCCAACACCATTACTGCTAAAAATTGTTCTTTAACAGTACTTTTGCATGCTGGAGTGTTATGTTCTTTATTTAGCAAATTCTGGATCTGGAAAGAAATTAGTTTCCATGCACTGCTGTATTAGAAAACTGCTCTCTAGCTGTGTCTTGTCACTCAAGATGACAGTTCAAGAAAGACCCACTGAAACGATAGACACGCCAAGTCCACTCTCTCTCCACTAACAAAAGATATTTTGTCTGTTTTATCGAAGTCATCGACTAACCCAGGTTCAGATCCAGGTGACATCTCAAAAAATCCAGACCTGCACTATTACCAAACGATTTATGGTGTGATGATGCTCATCATGGTGGTACTTGCCCTCATCAAATGCTTCTTTTATACTTACGTCACCTTGAGGGCCTCCTGCAAACTCCACAACACAATGTTCAAGAAGGTACCAAGAAATAATCCCCAGTGTTTACCATCCAACATGACCAATTGAAACACAGATTAACTGCTCAATGATTCAAAGAATGATTATTTTTGTTGTTTGTATTTTCCTCTCACAGATTTTTGGCAGTCCAATGAGTTTCTTCGACACAACTCCAACAGGCCGAATTCTAAACCGTTTCTCTAAAGATCAAGAGGAGGTGGACACTATGCTTCCTGTTGTCATGGATTCTTTCCTGCAGTATTGTCTTCTCGTCACATTCACAATTATCATCATCGCATCCGTTTTTCCATACATGCTTGTGGCTGTAGTCATCATGGGAGCTTTGTTTACCCTCATTCTGTTGTGAGTTAAGTTTTAAAAATTGTCTTAGTGCGAGAGCAGATAGTTGTTTAAGGTACAGTTTGCTCAACATTTGTTTGAATTTATCTGCAGCCTATTCCAAAGGGGTATTCGTCTTATGAAGAAGATGGAAAATATCAGCCGTTCTCCCTGTATCTCACTAACGACTTCTACACTGCAGGGCCTCAGCACCATCCATGCTTACAACACAAGAAACAGTCACATAGAAATGTAAGACACCAGAACTCTTTCACAGAAACAAATAAAAGTCTCTCTATTACTGGTCGTAATAGTAAATAATGTGTTCTTCTGTAAATATCTGTAAATGATGTGGTCTTTGATCGGTGCTCTCAACTCTCATCACGTCGTTGTGTCATATTGTAGGTTCAAGTCCCTGAATGACATCAACTCCAATCACTTTTTATTGTTTCATTCTGGCACCTGGTGGCTTTCTTTCTGGCTGGACTTCATGGCTGCTATTATGACCTTGTTGGTGTCTCTGTTTGTAGTGCTTAGCAGTAATGACTTTATCGCTCCATCCTTGAAAGGCCTGGCCATAACCTATACCATACAGGTAAATAAGGAGAGCAGAGTTATACGTCTAAGTCATGTTGAAATGTGTGTTTGTGTTTTGTTAGAACTTTTGCGTATTGTCCAGTTGACAGGCATGCTTCAATATGTAGTAAGACTGTCAACGGAAGTGGAAGCAAGGTTCAACTCAGTGGAGCGACTGCAGGAATACATCATGGTCAGATTTCTCTCCGGAAACGATCCATCTTTCATTGTTTTGCCAAGACCAAACCCCAAATTCCCTCTGTTTGCCTCACTCAAAAAATAAACTTTTTTATTTGCAGGATTGTAAATCTGAGGCCCCCAGGCATGTTAAAGAGGCTCAGATCCCACAGGACTGGCCTAGCAATGGGGGCGTCTCCTTCAAAGACTATAAGATGAGGTACAGAGAGAATACACCAATCGTCCTAAATGGCCTTGATTTCCACATTCAACCTGGAGAGAAGCTGGGGATCGTGGGAAGGACTGGCTCTGGTAAGGCTCTGGGTTCAGTAGCTGTTTCTCTTGTTGATTTCATCTAGTCTTTGGGTGATGATGATTTACAACAATACACCCTAGAAATGATGATAAATACATGAACTCGTTTTTCAACATCACTCTGAGACAGACAATTTAATCTTAGAGCAGTGGTTCTTAACCTGGGTTCGATCGAACCCTAAATATGTGTTTTGTTAGAACTTTTGCGTTCGGTGAGTCGGTCTCAGGGGTTCGGCAGAGCCTCCGCCATGACATGCATGGCTCATTTTGCACAGTTTCCTTTTTTTGGGAAACAGGGTTGTAATTATTATAGCAGTGAATTCCTAATTATTCCATAGTGCAGATTACAATTTTAATCAGCTCTTCTCAACAGCTATAGTGTAATATTCAGCTACTCTGCTCTGTGCTTTGTGTCTGTAGGGAAATCCTCTTTAGGAGTAGCTCTATTCAGACTAGTAGAGCCTGCAGCAGGAACCATAAAGATAGACGGAGTTGATATTATGTCCATTGGCCTGCAGGATTTGCGCAGCAAGTTGTCCATCATCCCTCAGGACCCTGTGCTGTTCATCGGTACAGTAAGGTAGTGAACCAGAAGTACAGAATCACACACTGATTTTACTCCTGCATGTCAGTCACTAAAGAGCTGTTTTTCCTACAGGTACAACCTAGACCCGTTTAATAACTACACTGATGAGGAGATTTGGGCAGCACTGGAGAAGACCTATATAAAGGACTCAGTATGTTATCAGTATTGTATAGTCTTATTGTTTGTTTTGCCACTTGCTTTTATCCAAGATTTTGCTTTGACAAAAACTAAAACCCACAACGCGTAAGACTGCAGTCTCTGTGACACGTCTGATATAGCCCTAAAAGAAAATGGAATAGCCCTAGAGCCAAACATATATTTTATGTTCATTTTTTTGACACATCCTATGTTCATGTTGTTCATGACGTTTATTTAGTTTTACTTCTGTTCTTTGTTTCCTTTAATTAGCTATCAGTTATTAGATTTTTAACAATTTTTCTGCCACTGGCCAGTATTGTTTACTCTCTGACGAGTTCTGCATATTTACTTTATCTTTGCATTGAAAATTTGGAATTTGGACTTTTTCCTCCAGTGCCCTACATTTAGTTCACCTTCCTCTGTGTACAATTATAGTACCATCTGTCCAGGCACATGTTTTTCCGCAGAGGAAAACAACTCTCTAGCAGTTATTAATGGCACCACTAATGCTGACTAATGTTGCGCTCATGCCGTGAACCTGGAAGTAATAAACCCTAAAGATTTTTATTACAACAAGTTTGATAAGGTTCTGGCATGTCTAAATGTTTATCACAGAATACACTCAGGAACAGTGTTGGTCAAGTTACTTGAAATAAGTAATCAGTAACTAATTACTGATTACTTCCCCCAAAAGTAATCCCGTTACTTTATTGATTACTTATTTTCAAAAGTTATTAATTACTTAGCTACTTTTTAAAAAACACTATTTACAACCTGAATAGGTAATAAAGCAATAGCTCTTTCAGCCCAAATCTAATTTCTGCATAATCCATCATACAAAATGTAATCAAATGGAAAAGTAAATTTTTTAAACTTGTTTTATCAGTTTTAATCTTTTAACTTTATGCATCAAGCGAAAATTTTATTATATGCACCATTCTCTGACTGGAAGAAATTAGTTTAACATTTAAACCTATTTTCTGCACATTCCAGCACATAAAATAAAATATTTTTTTGTGTTAACACTCACTCTTTCAAATAGATGCAAGTAAAACACAGCAGAAAATAAATAAAGTCAAAGACTAGCAGTCCTTCTGCTCTATTTTCACCTGTAAAGCAGGAGTGGCGTAGGCGGAGGTTTGCCCTGGTGCAGGTGTGCCGCACCAGTCAGTTGAAGAATCCGCGAGTTTCTCTGTGAATTTCCCATTACGTCATAGCGCACTCGGTGCTTGCTTGGAAGTTTAGGGTTTTTTTTTCGCTGAACACGCACAACAGACACTAATGTTTTTGTCACTTTTTATGGAATCAAACTTAAAGGTCAGTGCTTCCACGCTTTAAACGCTGCACGCTCATACTCTCTCCCGCACTCGATATATGATCCATTGTTGATCTGCACACAGCTGTTGTCACGAACGTCGCACTCGCTTACGTCACTGTCATGAGACATTCTCGCCAAAAAAAAAAAAATCAAAAAAAAAAAATCACGGGTTTAGTAACAAGGTAACGCAGCGTTTCTACGGGAAAGTAACGGTAATCTAATTACCAAGTAACGCGTTACTGCCCATCTCTGCTCAGGAATTCCTTTCTGGCAAAAATGAACTGTAGTAGTCCTTAATCCAAGACTAGCATGGGGGTTGCAAGCCAATCTCACCGAGGCACCGTCCCAGAATCCTTATGCTGCTCCTGTTTAACTGCAGATAGTCTTTCCATATAAGAGTTCAAACTTTTGATTGCCTTGCCTTAGGCAAGGATTATACGACTTTGTAGTTTATTTTGTGGGCTTTTTTGCTGCGAATATCCTCTTTCTGTTAGCCTGAGGGGTATGAATGGCAGTACCAAAATATGATTTTGTTCCATCAGATCTCCAAGCTGGAAGAAAGGCTACAGGCACCAGTGTTGGAAAATGGAGAGAACTTCTCTGTTGGTGAGAGACAACTGATGTGTATGGCTAGGGCTCTACTCCGTAACTCCAAGGTGTGTACACACATAACACCTTCTTGATGATACTAAATTTAATTTGCAAATACAGTTTATTGGCTGGGATACTGCTGCCACATTAGCTTGTGATGCCTCTACCAATATTTCCATTAATTATTTACCATTGCGTGCATTCAAAGTGTATAATAACATAAGCACTGTAAACATTTTTGTATTTTATGACACTTTTGCCATCCACCGCTTTCTTCTTTCTAACCACCATTACGCTGGTTATTTTTTGGCAGATTATTCTTTTAGACGAAGCCACAGCATCCATCGATTCAGAAACAGATGCTCTCATTCAAAACACCATCAAAGAGGCCTTTAAAGACTGCACCGTGCTCACCATAGCGCATCGCATCAACACTGTTATGCATGCAGATCGTATTCTGGTCATGGACAATGGACAGGTACCCAAACCCCCCCCCCCCCCCCCCCCCAAAAAAAAAAAAAAAAAAAAAAAACAACAACCCACAAATGAACACAAATCAAAGATGATTACACAATCTTTAACTTAAACTCACTAAGTGTTCTGTTCGACAGGTGGCAGAATTAGACCATCCAGATGTGCTGAAGCAACGGCCAGACTCTCTGTTCTCATCACTCCTGACAGCTGCTAATACAGTAAACTCCTGAACAGAAGGACAACCAAAAAACTGCTGCATAGTAGTCACTGGGCATGTTCATAACAGTTATCCATATACACAGCCATATCGAAGTCTGTACTGTGATACTACACTCTTTTCTGGTGTGCTTGTATGAGATGTAACTGAGCAGCAGAGATGGAAACTGATAACAGTGCAGGAAAGACAACATAACTATTTACAAAGTTCAAAAACTATGCATTTATCTCTCCTGTCTGCTGATACAAAACAATGAGCACTGTACTTTACTGGGTTTCTCTTCATATTTCGAATGAGATGACTTCTTATGCACGTTATAGTTTAATTATGTTATGTATTTGCCAAGTCTTTCTTTGCTGCTATTAAATGTAATTTAAATCCTGTTTTTTTGTGTGACATTTAAAAAAAAAAAAAAAAAACCATGGTAAATTTCATAGTGTAGGTATATACAGATGACCCTGATAAGATCTGTGCTAATAAATTACTTAAATTTGTGTTTCAGTATTAATTGGTATTTTAAAAAAAGAAATTATATATACAGCGAGATTACCTTTATTTTAAACAGGTTGTGGGGCTACGAGGGCACCAGCAACCCTATGCTGGATATGCAGTTAACAAACGTATGGATGAATTGGGGTTACAAGTGTATCTATATGCTGCCACCTGCTGGCTGCATCCTGCTGCATGTCACCAAAGCTGCTGCCCAAAACTCAGCAAATGTAACTAAATAAATTGTAGTTTTGTTTCATGAGTGACAGTTGGTGACATAGGACAGTTAAATAATAAAGCCAACAAATCTCTTATCAGCAGTGTATTTCCAAAGCAGCTGGAAAGAATATATTCTAGGAAGAAATCACGGCTTTCACTGGAGATTTTACAGCATTAACACCACCTGTAGGTGCTGTGAGGAGAGCTAGCATGCTTAACCTTTCAATGTAAATCTATGCCAAATATCTTTATATTAAAAACAAAACAACAATTTCAGATGTTTTACTCCAACTAGTAAATCTAATGTTAGCGATTTTGTTCTTTTTTAACTTCTAAGGCTCGGGATTAAAAGGTGAGGTGGTGGAGGAGACAACACATATACAGGGCACATGACAAAAGAAAAGCAAGCAATTTATCATTGTTAGTGGTTTACAAAACAAATGAAAAACTCAAAGATGTCACAACAAATAAAAATCTGCTAGCGCTAGCATAAATAAAACTCAGTTATTGGCTGAGTGACAGGTCCCGACCTCTTAGTTCCGCCCTTCACACCATCTGATCCTATTGGCTGAGTTCTGAGTCCTATAGCCAATGGATGCACTCCAGGGCATATATAAGCTGACTTTGTAATTGGTTTTAAGAATGTTGGGTGCTTTTGTGTATGCTGCTCTTCTTAGTTTGATCCCTCCCCCCCCAATACAATGATTGTCATTCACGAATCCTCATATTTACTTAATAAATACTTTGTGTGTGTTTCAATAAGGAACCCAAATGACAGTTATTTACTTGCATTTCTGAACAGAAAAATAAAAATGTTTTAGTGGTCAAATTTTATGCTTGACTCATTTCAGACTTCTCAAACAAGTCCAGTCTGCCAGCCCACATTTTGGTAAACAAATCTTTTTAGCCACCACCGCGTCACTGAATGTTTACATTTGATTTAGTGCAATTGTCCATTGACTGGTGGAATAAATTAAGATGCTATGCAATAACAGATGCATGCAAAAACAAGCAATAGGCTAAAAGCTAATAAGATGGGGATGTGTTTAACTCTTAAATTATGAATAATTTAACTCAACATTTTGTCAGCAACATTAGAATATAACTGCAGTAAGTTGGCAAAACATGGTTTTACAGTTTGTTACAACATTTTATTTACTGTAGATTTTTTAAAAACACAACACATTATAGATACACAATTATAGATTTAAACTTTAAAGACAAAGACAATAAAATAATTAACATTTTTAAATATACAGAATAGTCATTAAAATAGTAATCTAAATACATGTGCCTACTCCACAGATGTTCTTTGGTTTCAAGATTTACTTTGTTTCACAAATTTACAGTGTTTGAAGCAGTCAGCAGTAATGAGAACATAGAGAATGGCTTTTGCTTCAGTGTATTTGGATCATCCAACTCTGCCACCTGTCATATGGAGCAATTAGTAAGCATAAGATGACACAACATTAATCTGTGCATATTTGGGGTTGTTACCTGTCCATTGTCCATGACCAGAATACGATCTGCTTGCATCACAGTGCTGAGCCGATGAGCTATTGTGAGCATAGTGCTATTACGTAAGGCTTCTTGGATGGTGTTTTGGATCAGAGCATCTGTCTCTGCATCTATGGAGGCAGTGGCTTCATCCAAAAGAATGATCTGCTCAAGAAGAGGACAGACCATTAGTATAAGCAAAAATAGTTTTAAAGGAGGACAGCATGTCACAATACATAAAACGCCCATACTTTCTAAATACAAATGTGGCGATTAGCAATCTCATACAAATGAGACATTATAGAATAGTTTGAAGAACAGGTCCATAATAATCATAACCCTTAACCAATTTCAATTTGGCCTCTCATTCATTCACGGTCATGGGGCCCCATGAATTCGCGCCCTGGCTCAGACAGTCTCGGTCATCGTGTCCTTGGGCAAGACACTTCACCCGTTGCCTACTGGCGGTGGTCAGAGGGCCCGGGGGCGGCAGTGTCCGGCAGCCTCGCCTCTGTCAGTGCGCCCCAGGGCAGCTATGGCTACAGTGTAGCTTGCCATCACCAGTGTGTGAATGGCTGGATGACTGAATGTGGTGTAAAGCGCTTTGGGGTCCTTAGGGACTAAGTAAAGCGCTATACAAATACAGGCCATTTACCATTCTCATTCACCTCTGGGCCATTTTGAGCATGGCTGCTAATTTTGGATTTCTGAAAAGTGCCATGATAAATCGGAGAAGTCCGTAAAAATAATTTTCCTTTGTCTTAAGTTATTTTTTTGTATTTTTTCCAAAGGAAGTTGGCCACAGGGTGGCAGACCTCTCCAACAGATACCGAGTGAAGATTATGTTGCAGTGGCCATGTAAAGAGGAAAAAACAGAAAGAAAATACTGGTGACTGCCAGTGGTGCCACTCAGCCTCCTAGCAGACACACACCTATGTACAAATTTCAAAATCTTACATCACCTTGTTCTCAAGTTTTTATATTTATTTTTAGAAATTTGAGATTCAACTCCGTCTGAGATTTTTAGTAAATATGTCTATGGTCTCAATTTGACGCTCCTACGTCACCTCAATCTCAAGTAGCATTCAAACTTAGGTGTACATCCTGTCCATCTGCCCTGCGGAGTGACAACAATACCCTACCAGGCTTTTAAGGCTTAGGGGTACTTCTGAAGAGGAATCTAAACATTGTACTGATGACCTCAAGGGGAAAAAATTTAAATCAGGACAGATTTGCGATGTTTAAGGACAGTGCAGAGCATATTGACAGAGAGTCACAGGAAATTGCTTTGACTGGCATCAGTGAATGCAGTATGTGACAGCATTGTCCCAGCCAGGTGACAAATCATCAAGCCCACCCCCCCCCCCCCCCCCCCCCCCCCCCCAAAAAGTGCACTCTGACCTTGGAGTTACGGAGTAAAGCTCTAGCCATACAGATCAGCTGTCTCTGGCCTACAGAGAAGTTTTCTCCATTCTCCATAACATGTGCTTCAAGCTTCCCCTCCAGCTTTGAGATCTGAGGAAACAAATCACAATACAGCTCCACTCCACTATCCTAATTCATAATGTATACAAACAAAGAGCAGAGAGAGAAAAAAAAAAAAAAAAAAAAAAAAAAGGGGCTGTATAGGAATTTTAAATGTACCAACTTTTATGTTGCACTCAAAACATACCGAGTCCTTCATGTAGCTCTTCTCGAGCGCTGCCCAGATCTCCTCATCAGTGTATTTATTAAAGGGGTCCAAGTTGTACCTGCAGGGATGGGGGTCATTAGCCAGTTACTGATCCACAGTGGTCAGACCAATGTGAGATTTATGGGTTGGCCAAGGTTACCTGACTGTACCAACAAATAGCACAGGGTCCTGAGGAATCACAGACAATTTGCTACGCAGGTCTTGCAGGCCAATTGACATGATGTCCACCCCATCTATCAGTATGGTTCCTGCTGCAGGCTCCACAAGTCTAAATAGAGCTACTCCTAAAGACGATTTTCCTACAGATGCAAACCGCAGATTAGAGTAGCTGAATTAACCTAAAACTGTTAAAATTTACATTAAAATGTGCTACATAAAATATCATTTGAAATCAGGAATATGGGAGGATTTAGAGTCAATCACTAAACTTTCAGCACAACCAGGTGTAGGCAGGGGTGCCATCTATCTTAGAGGGTTGGGGTGGGGGAATAATAGCAACAATAACAATTAAAAAAGAAAAAGCCCTCCTACCATTAACTAATCTTCTTTATTAACCAATCTTCATCTTAATTATAATCAGCTTATCTTTATTAACAAGTTATTTACCACGGGCCTTTAATGTGGCAGTAATTAAACCATTATTTAAAAGCCATCACTTGACCCAGCTATCTTAGAGACTGGCCTATAATTGGCTAACTTTATCTCAAAAATTCTTCAAAGTAAAACAGCAGTTTCAGTCAACTTTCAGAGCTCACAGTACAGAAATGGAACAAGTGAAGGTGGCAAATGGTTTTCTTCTGGCCTCTTACGTCAACTCTTTGTTCTTGACTTGTTAGACCTCAGCGTTTGATGCTGATACAGTTCCACAGAGTTCTGTGTTGGGACCATTTCTGTTTACATTATAAGAGTTTCCCTTAGGCAGTGTTATTATAAATAGCATACATTTTCATTGCCTGATGATACCCAGACTTATGAAGCCTGTTGACACACACCAAGTAATTAAACTACAGGAATCTCTTAAAGAAATTAAAACCTGGATCACCTCTAATTCCCTCTAAGTGCTTCTAAATTCAGAAAAAACTGAGGTTGTTGTGCACTGCCTTATCTTAGAAACATGGCCAGATACCCTGGATGACATTACCTTGGCCTCCAGTAACATTGAGGATATTAAACAAACTATGTAGGACTGCCTTCCTATATTTGCACACTCTAAGACAGTGGTTCTTAACCTTGTTGGAGGTACCGAACCCCACCAGTTTCATATGCGTATTCATGATTCCCTCTTTAGTGAAAAATAAAATAGGATTTTTTTCAAATTCAAGACATAGATATGTTTTTTACTGGTGCACAAAATGAGCCATGCATGTCATGGCGGAGGCTCTGCCGAACCCCTGAGACCGACTCACCGAACCCCTAGGGTTCGATCGAACCCAGGTTAAGAACCACTGCTCTAAGATTAAATTGTCTGTCTCAGAGTGATGTTGAAAAACTAGTTCATGTATTTATCATCATTTCTAGGGTGTATTGTTGTAAATCATCATCACCCAAAGACTAGATGAAATCAACAAGAGAAACAGCTACTGAACCCAGAGCCTTACCAGAGCCAGTCCTTCCCACGATCCCCAGCTTCTCTCCAGGTTGAATGTGGAAATCAATGCCGTTCAGCACAATTGGTGCATTCTCTCTGTACCTCATCTTATAGTCTACGAAGGTGATGCCCCCACTGCTAGGCCAGTCCTGTGGGATCTGAGTCTCCTTAACATGCCTGGGAGCCTCAGACCTACAATCCTGCAAACACAATTAAAAGTTTACAGGGATCAAGCAGATGGGTGTGTAGCATGTTTAATGAACTCTGGCCTTGGTCTCAGCAAAACAATGACAGGTGAATGATTTCAGGACATGAGTCTGACCGTGACATATTCCTGGAGCCGTTTCGCTGAGTCGAATCTTGCTTCCACTTCTATCGAGAGTCTGGCTACATATTGAAGCATGCCTGTCAACTGAAAATAAGTTTAAAAATTATGTAAATCCATGTCTGAAAAGCAAAATGAACATGGCTTCATGTGCTGTCCAAATGTACCTGCAAGGAATAGGATATCGCGAGGCCTTTCAAGGATGGACTGATTAAGTCATTACTGCTGAGCACTACAAAGAGAGCCACAAACAGCGTCGTAGTAGCAGCCATTAATTCCAGGCAGAAGGCGAATGCACGTGTGCCAGCATTAAACATGAAAAGGTATTTGGAGTTGATATCAGTCAAGATATTGAACCTGTAATATAAAACAGGAGTTTTTGAACATCCCACTGTCCACAGTCACCCCGCCCCAAAGAAACATACAATTTACAATGTGTTGTATCAAAAACATTGCAAAAGCAAGAGGTGATAGCCTAGTAACAAATTTCAGAAACTTACTGTTCTATAAGGCTGTCTCTTCTACTATAGGCATGGATGGTGCTGAGGCCATGCAAAGTTGAGGTGGTTAGAGAAAACCATGGAGAGCGACTGATGTTTTCTAGATTCTTCATATGACGTATACTCCTCTGGAATACACTGCAGAGAAGGCACAGATATATAGTACCTTAGAGGACCTGTTACTTTCAGTAACTGTGTTTTATAGATTTAACCAGCATAAACTCACAAGACAGTGAAGGCAAGAAAAGCTGCCATAATAACTCCAACTACAAGCATGGCGGGGAAAATAACTGAGATGACAACAACTGTGGATGCGACGAGTAGAGAACACTGTAAGAAAGAGTCCATGACAAGAGGAAGGACAGTTTCCACTTCGTCTTGATCTTTAGAGAAACGATTTAGAAGTCGGCCCGTTGGAGTTGTGTCAAAGAAACTCATTGGACTATCAATAATCTGCAATAGGAAAACAAACAGTTCATCTGTAGCTAGTAAACGTTCCCAGTTTTGGATTCAATACATTTGTGATAAGTAAACCCTTATCCATATTTAAAATGACCATGTGTAATGGTGACTAGCAGAGATTTCTATGGTGCTGAGAATTCACAGTACCTTTTTGAACAGCATGTCATGGAATTTGCAGGAGGCCTTCAAGGTGAAATAAGTGTAGATTATGGATTTCACAATGGAAAGTACAACAATGACAACCACTGTTGCAGCATAAATAACCTGGTAGAAGTGAAGGTGTGGATTTTGAGAGATTTCTCCCTGGACTGCAGTTGTGTTACTGGATGACTTGGAAATAAAAACATAAATTAATTTAAAAAAAGAAAAGTTAGTGAAGTCAGACAAAGTCATTGTATACATAAACGAATGATTAAATATCATTTCCTAAAACTAGAAATAAGCAGAATTTGAGGAGTCCGAAACAGTTTTTCGCTTGCTACATCTGCCAGGCTTGGTCTATAATGTGTGGCTCTCTGGATTTTAAATCACGATACTTCTCACTCAAGTTCTTGACACTCAGACATACAAAGTTACCACAGGATTTCATCTCCTGCTTTGTGAGCATCAAATACTTTTCCTCAAGATTTCCTCAAACTGATTTCTTATGGTTCAGGGATGACGCTTACTCAAGTGACAGCTAAAACCCTTGCTGAAATTTTTATACTGTCTTCAAGCTGAAAGATGACCCTCAGGCATTCCAAGTATTTTAAGGGGCAAGTGCATGGAAACTAGAGTGAGTGTGTAATGACCAAAACTAAGTGACAAAACCAACAGAAGATCAAAACATCAAGTTGTTTCAATGAGAAATGCTTGGACTAGGCCAAAATAAACATTTTCAAAAAGAACTGGCAATTAGAAAAAAACTTGATTGCTGATGAAGCCAACCTTGAGATATTGGCAGTAGGCGGAGCGTGTAAGTGTGGACCAGCAGGAGAGCTAGAAGACCAATGAGTGATGATGTAACATCAACTCAGCTTTACGTAGCAAAATGTAAATACAGAAAGAGTTTATCTTGCACAACAGCCACAAAAAAGGCATGACTTCTTACCCTCTTGTGAGTTGAAGGCTCACAGAGAACTATTTCAACGTGTGTGACAGTGATAAGGAATGAAATAATTCTCACCCCATCACCACTTGCCATCCAGAAGCTAAACCACCAATTGCTGAAGACTGTGGATCCTGCCAACAGGAACATATTCAGGAGGATAATGAAAGAAACTGTGTAGCCTGTAACAACAATGAGCAGTTTATGCATCACAAGTTTGGCTGTGCATTATTGCTCATAATAATGTATCCACAAGCATATGCAGCATTGGGAAACAGGAGTTAGAGGAAGAATTTACAGTGTACTCAGTGGTAGTTATATGGGGGGGAAAACAAATGAAAGCTACTGATCAATATGTTATGTTGACTTGAATTGTAATATCTGACAGATTCTCTTGTTTGCTCTAAACAACCAAAGTCTGGAGTAGTTCTTGGTCTTACAAATCTATTCTTGTGAAGCGTTGTAGTGGTTTATCTTCTTTGAGACTACAATTCTTGACTTTGCCAAGTTGTTAACAAGTGTCTTGGCAGTTGTGAGGGGATGTTTAGAACCCAGTATATATAGCCAAGCTTGTTTGACACCAGTAAAAAGGCTAATATCGAATCCTTTATTTTAAAGTTAAAAATAAATTAAAAACTGACATGCAATAACTTTCTGTGCATTGATAAAAAAATTTATAAACAAAAAAACATTTAAAATGAAAATATGCAATTTAATTTCATACATAACCCCAACATTCCATGTGTGAATAACAGACCTCCAAGTGCCTGGGAGTATGTGCACTATGTTCTCCAGGAGATGGCACCTTTGTAGAGGACTCCTGACTCACTAGCTGATTACCAGCTGGGACAGCGGCTTAAAAAACAAAAACAAAAACAAACAAACAAACAAACAAACAAACAAACAAACAAATCATTATAGAATGAAAAAGAAAAATACATTTTTATTAGCTGACATCTAATATCTGAATTCATTTTTTTTTCTTTTTTTTTTTTTAAACTTGCTCTTCAGGGAAAATATGTCAGTTTAAATCAAATGTTTTTCTTCCATGTTTTCACACCAGGATTCTCAGTGCCAGTGCTTGCACAATGTCTGAGGTCAATCTCTTCCAACTGGCCATCAATAAATGATGCTAGTGCCATGTCCCCAGCTTTCTTTTTCTTGGCCTGACAGAAGAAAAATAAAAATAAATAAATATATATCAAGGACAGTCTTACAGCTCAGTCTGGATAAGCTTAAAACATTGACACTTATGGAACGCACACTTTGTTTTACAGTCAATTTTGTTTCAATAATAAGGACAGTAATAGAACCATGATACATGACACCCTTACTTTGGACTCTTCCATCTGGTAGGTACTGATGAGCTGAGTATAGCGTCCATTGGCTCTCATCAGATCCCTGTGGTTTCCAGACTCCCATACTGTTCCATTGTCCAGAACCAGGATCTCATCACAGAACTCCAAATACTAAAAGCCACAAGGAAGAACAAATTATCAAAACCAGCTCAACTCTGGTTAGAGCTCTAAACAGTTGTGTGCGTTACTGGCATGTGACAAATCCTTATTCTTTGGAAAAATTGCACCTTACAACTCATGAGCAAAATATGTAGGTTTTCCATACGTACTCAGGTATGTTTCTTTAAACCAGAGCTTCCCAAAGTGTGGGGCCCGCCCAATATGAAAAGGGGGGGGAAGAAGAAGAAGAAAAGAACGTTTGGACGCTGCTAGCATAATGGACAGGTTTTTTGACGGGGCTCTCACACAAACGCAAAGCAGGAGATGAAGCATCGCTGAATATGTTTCCAAACCAACTTCATTCTAAGCCAAAGACTAGAAAATATGGTGAAGCATATCTGCCATTTGGTTTCACCTGCACAAGTGCCGAGGTAGCTCTCCCCTGCAGAATTGGTTTTCCCTGCGTCGGGAGGATGCGCTGGGCTCTCCAAATCAGTATCCCACATTCTTGATTTTTTAGTTCACAAATGCTTGCTGTAATGACTAACTACTCCTGACATTTTGGAGATGTTAGCTCTTTATACAGTAAAGTTACAGCGGGATACAAATAATATCAGGTCGTTCCTGCCACGATTTGTTCTCTCGGTTCAAATCACAGACAAACAGTATCCCACAGTTGTTTATGTTTTTGAACCCATTTTGCACAAAGAGGCATCTTTTGAAAAATGTATTGATAGCAATGTTGAATATTATTACACAGGAAACGGAAACAAGTAAAATAATTACACCGTGACGCCTCTGCCTTTCTAAATGGAGGGACATGTAACTGCAGTAACCTGCAGATAAAGACAAAATACTCTTAATCTGACTATCTTCCATTCTGCAATTCATCTCATGTAAACAATAACGTGGCGCACAGCGTGACGTGAAAAAAGGCACACACCTTTGACGTTGTGTGACAAACTCCGTATTCCTCGTTCACATGTAAACGCAAAAAAGGAGTTTAAAAAAAAAATCTCAGTTTTCAGTGATTCGAAACCCCGTTTACGTGTGGACAAAAGGCCCAAACGTCCAGAAACAGCTGTGTTTTCAAAAATACCCATGTAGGTGTGGACGTAGCGTACAAGAGTTCGTAGTTTATTTCATTGCTACCTGTAATTTATTGCAGATTACTTGCATTTGCTTAATCGTTTACTAAATGTTTGAGGTGTGAAATAAACCGCAATGAGTTTGGAAACAAAATATGAGTGTGTGTGTGGTTGGAGGATGTGTTTGTGCGGGGGGGAGCAACAGTTTTCTTGTAAAACAAAGGGGGGCCCAGTAAAAAAAGTTTGGGAACCACCACTTTAAACGATAGCCTGTTTTCCCATTAGTACCTACTCTGATTGACTTGCAGTTTTCAGTTAGGCCACAGTACCTGCTTGCCTGGGGTTAATCCGAGCAGGTACTAAAATGTGACGTTGTAACTGCATGGGACCGATTGGCTGGCAGCAGCAGGTATATTTCTTGCCTTGACATCCATCTTTTTTGTAGCATTCGTGTTGTATATTAATTACGTCACCGGACACTTAGACGCTTTGGTATAACGACAACCACGCATGTAGTACCAGATTACAATGGAAAACCAGTCGATCCGAGGCGAGTCAGAGTAGGTACTAAAGGAAAAGGTGCTTTTGAGCCCAGACAGCCCAGTCTCCACTACATAATAATTGAATACGTTTTCCTACCTGGAGCTCATGTGTAACCAGTATGATGCATTTTCCTCTCAGCTCTTTCTTTATACATTCTTCAAAAATGTGTTTCCCCACATAAGCATCAACAGCAGATAGTGGGTCATCAAGGAGGAAAATGTCCCTGTTGGAATAGACCGCTCTTGCCAGGCTGATTCTCTGCTTCTGTCCCCCTGATAGATTTAGACCCCGCTCTCCAATCTGCCCACAAAAAGGATATTTATAATATTGTGAACTTTTGATTAATACTAAATTACAATTTAATCCTTCCACTTTATTGTAGCATCAATTTGCAAGCTTGAGTTACATCTTAAGTGAGTGGGGTAAATAAATACACTTAAAAACCCCTGTGTCGGTGTGTGACACTCCCCTGTTGGTCTGGAAAGCACTCACTTCAGCTTGGTCACCATATTGCAGGATGCTTAGGTCAGCTCTGAGGCTACAGACATCCACAACTCTGTCATATCTGTTGGGGAGCAGTACAAGGCAACAAACTGGTTAATACTATAGCGAAGTATATTTTAATAGGATGGGAGCTAGTCATTTATTCAGCCAATTATAACTTGTGGGTGACTGCGGCTCAGTTAGCAGAACAAGAGGTCACTGAATTTAACCCGAGTTCCTCGACATACTGAACCCCTAGTTGCCCTTGATGCATCCATCAAAGGGTGAGTGAGTGTCTAAGAATGTTATAAATGAAGAATGTTAAACACTGTATAAATGTGTATGTGATTGGATGTGTGCAAGAACAAAATGCTTTGTGTGCTCACCTGAATAGAAAGGTGTTACAGAAGTTCCAGTCCAATTTACCAATTGCTGACAGTAAAGCATGACCAAAATCATTTAACAAGAAAAAGGATTTCATGCAAAATGTTGCATTAAATGTATCAATTCAGTTATGCTATTTTGACATATTTTAAAGGACTGCTATTAATTTATTCCTAAACCGTTTTCCCCTCAGCAGCAGTTTATGGAAATCTGATTTTGAAACAAAGTGAATTGATAAAGTTTACAGCAAACACTGGTTCCTAGCCAAGCTTTTTACCATCTCTGGCAGTAGAGGTGATACTGTCAGAAAACCAAGAGGACCTCATTTTGGTTGACTATGAACCTTCCACCAACATTTCAGAATGTCAAAATAAAAACCGTTAGAAGTTCCATGGAAGGTATCCAACTTGATTTTTTTGTGCCTCCCAGGGCAGATTGGGGACATGCAGTTCGAAAGGGCCTCGATTAACTATACAGACAAAGTGGTGGTTGACAAGGAGGAGATGGCAGCCATAAATGCAAGAAGATGGATTTAACTTACCTGGCCTGATCAAAAGGTTCCCCCATGAGAATATTTTCTCGAACAGTTCCATGAAAAATCCAGGCCTGCTGGCAAACGTACGCAAATGTCCCATC
Source organism: Diplotaxodon limnothrissa (assembly GCF_057381915.1). Taxonomy (NCBI): domain Eukaryota; kingdom Metazoa; phylum Chordata; class Actinopteri; order Cichliformes; family Cichlidae; genus Diplotaxodon; species Diplotaxodon limnothrissa. The sequence continues at coordinate 6,654,439 of NC_140596.1, read as the reverse complement.
AGCTGTGATGGAGCCCTGAAGAAGGTACATCTAAAAGGAAAGTGAGCAGGCCAAAAAACTAATGTCACTGTAATGTAAAGTTAGAAATAGTAAAAACATAATGTGAATAAATGCAGACAGATACAAAACAATAGAGCATACAAAAGAAACAAACCTGCTCCAAAATGCTGCAAATCAGTGACGTCTTTCCGCTACCCACATTCCCGCAAACACCAAGCAGTTTTCCCTTCAGGAAATATCACAGAGATAATCATTTCATATCCAGCAGAGTCTTGATAACTTCAGTTATTATTTGATCACACCTTGGGTAGTGTAAAAGAGATGTTTCTGAGGGTTGGTAAGGTCTCAACATTTTCATTCGGAGAAGGCACGTCCATATTGTGTTCCGTCACCTCATTAGCTGCTCTGGGCGGTGACTCTGACTGGCTGCGTTTGGTCCATGAAAGTGTAGCATTTCTCATCACTACAGCAGAATTACTGCCTGCTATCTGCGTCAGGTAAGGCTCAGGATTCTGGATGAGTAAGATTTTCTGAAACAGTCACAGTGCATTTACATCATTCAGGTTTTTACCAATTTTGCTTTTCAGATTTCTAAGATCCATGGCAGTAACAACTTTAACAAAACTAAAAAGATTATGAATTAAAATACTGTACTGCAAGTCCTAAAAGCATCATGATTAATACAAATCCAGCTTGTGATTAGCAGCATGGCCTTTTTCACTGGTTTGTAGAGGACAAGATTTGGAGAGGTTCACATGAGTGTGTGGTGAGTGTGAGACTACTCCTTTACATTTAGTCTGGCATCAATGCAAAAGGAATAATGAAATTCAAAAAGGACACATAATAACTATGACTCTACCTAAAGTCTGTGGCACAGGTATGGTAGGGAAACAAGTCAAAGTGTGGCCACAGGGTAGGTCTGCAGGGCAAACTTAGCTAGGTCAGCAGTTATCTTATCCTATAGACAGGCATTCTACTCTTTTTTACAATGGTAAGCAACATTTTGATGTTTAGTGGTATTGTACCATCCCCTGATCTGACTGGATGAGCTCCATCAGGTCATCTTGACTGTGTCTACATGTCTAAATGAGTTGCTGCCTTGCAAAACCAATTATTTTCCATAGAAATACTTCACAAGTAAGCAATGCTTAAATTGTACTTATATTACAATAGTGATAAAAGTGTGTCTGAAGGTTCTCAGTCATCGTAGTCTAAGGAGCTTGGAAAGAAAAGTGTCTGGACTTCTTTAAGTTGCTTGAACGCGTTTCACCTCTCATCCGAGAAGCTTCTGGGCCAGGATGTAAAGGACAAAGGTCACTCTTTCAAGGATGCCAATGTTCACATTTTGGAAATAGAGGACAGATGTTTGAAAGAGGAGTGAAAGAAGCCATCTATGTCCACTGTGCCCACTCACATCCTGGGCTATTTGACCTCAGGAAATCCCATGATAGGGTGGGGCTAGGTTTCACAATGAGCTCACCCGAAACCTTGGCTGATTGTGACCCACGCCCGCTTTCACACCTTGGTTCGTGTGATTAGGTAGAGGATCATTAGGGGGTCTCCAAAAGTTGATTTTGTTCATCTGGACGTAGCGTTTAGTGGTAGAAACATGTCTGTGAAGGTTCTCAGTCATCCAGGTCATCGTAGTCAAAGGAGCTTGCAAAGAAAAGCGTCTGGACTTCTTTAAGTTCTTTAAGTGGTAGAAACGTTTCGTCACTCATCCAAGTGACTTCTTCAGTCTCAGCTGACTGCAGGTTTCCCCAAGTTTATAAACAGTACATTTGCATAATGACTGAAACCAGCCCACTGAAGGAACAATGGGCTGGGAGGTCAGTTCCTTAATCTTAATTATGCAAATTCTCATGACCATTGATCATTTGGGGGTTTCGTTATCCCTCTTGGGGGGGACACTCCCACAGGGCTTAAATCTGGGACTCTCCACCATTTGACCCTAGAACTGAAGAAGCTTCTCAGATGAGAGGTGAAACGTGTTCAAGAAGTCCAGACACTTTTCTTTCCAAGCTCCTTAGACAGTGATAAAAGTGTATTAAAGAAAACTTAATAATGAACAGAAAGACCATAACAAGTGGAAACGCTACTACTACTACTACTACTACTAGAACCAAAAAGAAGAGCTTACCCTAAGTTGTTTTAGTGACACAAAAGCATCAGTGAGGGCCTTCACAGCAATCGGCATGAGAGCAAAGGTGAACCTCATGGAGGTGAAGATGGCAACAACAGTAAAAGCCTGGGAAGAAAATATTGCACTATAATCTCACAACACAACAATCCTCAATTTATATGTTAGACCTTTTCTGTCAGTAGACCAAGCCTTCTTACAAAATTCTCGCAGTTTTCTTCTCAGTTCATCTCTACTCACAACTTCTCCAAATCACCGAGTGGAAATGCTAACAGAGGCTGTGTTACTGCATAATATTGTTACAGAGCTGTGCTACTACTTACATCAGATGTTTTCAGTGGTAACCCCAACAAAGTGTGGATGAGAAAGGTGAAAACAGTGGCAATGGTGCTGATGGCCATGGTCAAGCTGCCATTAATAATCTGGATTTCAAGGATCTTCTGTACTAGTTTCTTTTCAAGTTTCCTCAACTCTGTAAGAAAGAAAGTTTGTTTGCCTAGTCTGTTACTTTCATCATTCTTTGTAGACGCACCCTAACACACATCCATAGCACTCAAACATTTCACATCATCTCTTTTGCATCTAGTAACAAGATTACATGCCTGATTTTGTATCTAAACAAATGGGAGTCTATAAATAATGCGTGTGATATGCGATATTACTAGATAAATGGAAAGTGCTGCCAAATGGGAAACAGCTGCTCGATTTACCTGCAATTTTCATCTCAAAAGATTCTTGCCAGGCGTACATCTTGATTAGCTTAATGCTGTTGAGAATCTCAGTCATTGTATGAACACGTTTGTCTTTTATTACCATTGCTTTTGTCTTGAATACATTTGTGAGATATGCCAAGATACTAGAAAAGAAGAAGAAAAAATGATTAGTCCCCTGATTGCCAAGATTCCAAAAGTAGAAGGTAAGGGTATTCCTCAATGATGACTTAGACCTCACAGCACAGGTTTCAGCATATTAAACTACATGCCCAATATTACGTTTGGGCAAATTCTTTCATAGTTTATCTACATTACAACATTGACTGTAATGCTTACCTCAATCAGAGCCCTTTTTGTATTTATCTATCTCACTTTATTAACTTCATGTACATACCTCAATGGGAATACAGATGACGTAGATGAGGACTCCAATAATTGCAGTGTAGCCCAGAATGTTCCAGGCATAACAAATGCCCGCAACAAAGAGTACAGGGGTGGACATCACAAAGCTCCCATTCACAACTGCCTCAAAAACATTGTGTCCAACATTTGTCAAAATATTAAGAATCTAGATGAAAGAAAAATGAGAAAACGAAACCTTATATTTCACCTGTTTTTCATAATACACCAAATGTGAGAAGATTTACTGAAAAAGTATCTTATTGTCTCATGCATTTCTTTAGGATGAAACAAATCTTAATATTAGACAAAAATTACCAAAATAAATACAAAGTGTTTAAATTGTGCTTTAATTTATGAAGGTGAAGTTCTCCAAATGTACCTGTCCATACATGAAAAAGTGATAGGTGGTTATGCCACCCTTGAGAGGAAGAACCGCAATCAAACATTTGTAATAATGGGAATGAGTCCCGAAGGAATTTTGGCCCACTCTTCTCAACAGAATTGTTGTAATTCAGCCACATTGGAGGATTTTCAAGCATGAAAGACTTACTGATGCCAACACATCTCAGTTAGATTCAAGTCTAGACTTTGACTAGGCCACTTTTCACAGCAGTGCAGGTAAAGTGAATTCTCTGTGTGTGTAAACCAGTCTTTACCTCTCCGTTTGACATGTCGCCAAGTACTCGCAGAGATGTGACTTTCTGGAAGCCCAAAGAGCATAAGGCACCTTTCAGTCTGATGGCCGTACGCAGTGTTAATGCCCACTGCAAGGATATCATGGAAGTTTTGAGAAACTCTGTGGTGAACAAAGCAAAGGCCAAACCAACACCACTGGTTTCTCCTGGGTCGCAAACGTAGTCTAAGATCTTATAAACGACGACCGCCTGAAGGGACAGACAAAATGCTTGATACACTTCAGAGAGTAGAAATTCTAAAAAAGCGATTAGAAACTGTTTACAGAGTATGAACCACTATTTCTTGAAGTCAAATTTGATTTATAATAAATAAAACATTTAGGCAAACATCAGAACGTCACAAAGTCTGAAAATACAGATGACGACAACTCACCGGCCCCAAAAAGGCCGCCACCATGGCAAGAATGGAAACGAGGGCGGACAGAATCAGTCTAGTTCTTTGAAAACGAAGAGTCACCCGAATCAGTGAGGCATTCTCCAAGCCTCTCCTTGCCACTTCTTCATTCCATAGCCTCTGGAGCCTGCAAAACACTCACAATCAAATCATGTACACTAAAAATTGTCTAGCATTTAATTTTGACAAGTCAGCCTCATTCCTTTGACTTATCTTCAAGGTGCAAATTTCAGCAGCTACATTAATGGTGCGTCATGTCCCAAGCAGACCTACTTTGGGTTTCTGTCTATTCCTCTTAATATTTCTAATAAAGCCCTTTCTTTGTTCCTCGTTGTGCATCATCTCTTTCGTCTGAGGTTTCTTTCCCACATGCTTGTTTACCCCCTTTGTAAACAAAATGCATCATCCATTGAAATGTTAGATTCTGCGAATGCCTTAAACAACAACCGAAAAATGTGAATCTGCAAAGAGAGACCTTTTTGCGCTAATGTCTGCTACATCAAAAGGAGACAGGTGTAGGTCGGATGTATCCAGCCCATTCTTGAACATGGCCCACATTTTGGGGATCATCCACAGAAAGACTGAAGATGATATTAAACCTGCATTATCTACAGCGTGGGACCTGGACAAGACAAAAAAAGCAAAAGCAAATGAGTACTGTACAAGGAAGACATTCTATATCAAAGAAAGTAACTTATTTGGCAGACAGGTTACATTTAGCAATTTCTCTTTCATCAATGAAACTGACTCTGGTGAGGAACAGCGGAAGGGTATAAGGGTCTCCAAGCTCCGTCGGTATTTTCCAAATGGGCAAGGATGGGGTATTTCCCTGTTGTCATTATCTGTATCTTCTGAGGCAAGAGACACAAGTCCCAATTCTTCTCCCTAAAGAGGCAGAAAAACAAAGACAGACAGAAAGGTGTATAAGCTCAGTCCAAGTAACAAATCTGGAAACAAAATGAAAAAAAAGACATCTAAACTAACTAACAATTAATTGTACTTCCTAATTACAATTTTAGTAGATATGGAAACATGATCAGAAAACATAAAACTAACTACCTCGTCATGTCCTAAACAACCAAAATTAATCAAACTGACACAAGTGAAATTATTTAAACATTTTCCAAGCAGAGAAAAAAGTGAACACCTATTTTTATTTATACTACATGCAAATCAAACAGCTCTTCATCGTGTTATTACGCCATGCTCTCCTTTTCTTTGATTTAATTTTTGTCCCTTTATTTATTTATTCATTTCTTTATTTATTTAAATGCAAGCAGCCCTTCCCCGGCGACGTAAGCAAAACCCAGAGAACTGGGCTGCTCAGGTCGATGACACGTATCCCATACGGAAGCAGCCACTTACTGACTAACACTGCACAACAGAATTGTTAAAGTATTAATTTTAATTTCAATTCAGGTTAGATTTTTTTTGTGCGCAACGCAGATTTTCTGTGCGCAGAGACCGTGCCAGCAGTGCGCAATTGCGCAGCTTAGAGGGAACATTACTGGTGTTTAGTTTTTGGTTTGTGTGAGTATGGCCCCATCTACATCGCTCAGCTCGGTGTTGTGCCAAAACACCGGGCCTGTTCTAAAAACAAAGCTGAGCGCTCCCAAAGCGTCTTGTCATTACGCGGCTTCACTAAAACCACCAACTTTCAGGAAGCTGGTTCACGACTAGGGATGGGTATCGTTTAGGTTTTATCCGATACCGGTGCCAAATCGGTACTTTTGAAACGGTGCCGGTGCTTAAACGGTGCTCGAACCGGTGCTTAAAGAATGGAGAACACAAACTTTGTCCAAAAACCTCTCATGTTCAGCTGGTTTTTTTTGTAAAAATATAACGATGTTAGCCTTTTCTGCAGCTATGTGGCATATATGTAGGGTTGCCAACTCCCTGAAAAATAAATAAGGGACACCTCGTGGCCAGGGCCGGGCAACCCAGTTGTCTTCACCCTTCCCAGTGTGGTAGCTCTTTTTTTTGTGTGTGAAATTATTTTTTTAACCATTTGACTTGAATTTGATTTAAGCAGATGCATATTCTTTGTGATATGACCATATGGGAAACAAATGATCATTTAGCCATTTATTTTTAGCTCACAATGACAACATTAACACAGTAAAACAGGTCTCTTTCTTAAACAGAAGCCTGTCATGCTTAACTTTTGAGAATATAAGTAAATCTTTCTTTAAAAGAACTCTGCCCTGCTTAACTTAAAATTATATAAATTAATAGAAAGCAATACAACAAAAATATTCTTGTAACAGTGCACATATAGTGCATTTAGTACAATTGGCTTCAGTTGAGGTATTATTTCAGCTTTTCTAATGCTAATCAGCTGCTCCTGTTTGTAAACCCACTTGTTCCCATGATTACGCATCATAACTCATCATCATTATTAATCTATGTATTACTTTTATGTATTAGTGATCTATTTGTTGTAATCATCTATCCTTGCAGTTGTTTATTACACAAAATAAATTATATTATCACACTTCTGGCCACATAGCGCTGATATTCACTGCACATGCCCATATTAACCTTAACCAGAGGGTTTAAAAAATAAACCAGTGTTTACATACCATATCTGCTTCTGCCGTGGCCTGGTGGACAAAAAAATGGTTAAGGGTTCCCCGAGCTTTCACGCCCCTCATGTTCTTCATGTGCCCACCACTAGAAGCATGCCTATGGAAAAAGTGCGCCGGCACACAGTGCAGTGCGCTTTATAGGTGTTATCGTGCATGTTCCCAGCCCAGTGGTTTCCTTTTCCCATTCCTCCCTGTATTTATTCTTATTGTATTCTAATTTTTGCGTCATAACTTTTGCACTGTCCACTTCCTGCTGTGACAAAACAAATTTCCCACGTGTGGGACTAATAAAGGTTATCTTATCTTACGCAGCCTTTTTTTCTTTCTCTGGGCGAACAAACATTGCTGCTCTAATGCTGGGCTTACACTGTGCGATTTTTGGCCCATTTTGAGACGATTTATGAGTCGTGCGACCGATTTGGTGATCGGCCTTCATCGTGCATCGTGTAGTATACGTGGGGTAACGAGAAGCGATTAACCCCTCGAGCAGCTCCCGATCATCAATCGCTCGTGAGCCGCTCACACTGCTCACGCGCAAACAGGTAAACGTCGGTGAAAAAGACGGTGCAGCTCGGCTGTGCAGCGTGTGATCTGGACACAAGCGATGGAGGCACAACTTGTAGAACTTTGGAAAGCTCATCCGAGCCTTTTCGATGTGGCCTCACAAAATGATCACGACCACAACAACCGTGAAAATAGTTGGATTTACACTGCTGCTTAATCACAGCTGCCTGATCAATGTTTTTCATTAGCAATTTAGCAAAGTTGATGGTGGTGGTGTGTCTGTGTGAGTGAAAGACAGAGAGGGAGAGGGAGCGACAGATTTTCTGTTATAACCTTCATTTTATGGAGGCACAGTGTGAGCACTCAGGTCGCATCAGAGCATCGGGTGGTATAGTGTGAGACCCTGCATCGTGACCTACCAACTTCTAACCCCTGCGAGTCAATCGTGCAGTTTGAGCAGGAGCTGAATAACATCACTGAAAAAATCGCACAGTGTCTGCCCAGCTTTAGGTGTACTGTCGTCCGAGACTTGCACCGCAGTGTCGGCGTTTGTTTCCCTGTTGGCCATGCTTCTTGTTGTGGTCATCTGTTGTCTTCCGGTATTTTCTCCGTAAGCGACCTTTCCTCGACCAATGAGATGAGCGGTAATCTGAATTGTCATACTCGAATTGTCATAAGTGTGCTGTCAGCTCATTGGTCACAAAGCAGGAGAGGGGCTGGGAATTATGTTTTCAAACAAAGTGTTAATTCCATAAACATTTATAGACTACTTTTGATTCTCACTGGATTACGGGACAAAGTGCGTCCCTTATTAGCTCAATACGGGACGTGTACTTTTGTTTCTAAATACGGGACGATTCCGTTTTTTAAGGGACGGTTGGCAACCCTAATTAAATGTAACTTTATTAATCCCTCGGGAGGGGTCCTCTGGGGTTTTCACAAAGCTGAATAAACGTCAAACAGAAAACTGATTAAACAAAGTGTGAGACGGTGGAGAATTGACGCCAGCGCCCGGTTATATTTTAGACAGCAAGGAGCAGACGCAGTTTCACTCCACCGAGGGAGCTCGTGACGTACTACGCGGCTTTCTTTAGACCGCGAAGGCGGGTCCTCAGGTGGAAGCAGCCTCTGAATTTGGACACCCCCGCTGTTTCCGGCCAGCCAATAATAACGGTGACATTTAACGTATTTTGTCGAATAAATAAACACTGTAAAATATATTTGCCCCCCCCAACAGCCCTTTGAATGTTGGCAAGTATGAGCCGTCTGCTCGGTGTTTCCTAAAACGTTAAAGCACGTTTGGCTTCACACTGACAAACAGACCCAGCTTCGGCACAAACCTAAACTAACTAACCGACCAAAGAGCCGCGTTAAGTGGCGATATCACTAACGTCACGTAACTTAGCCGAAGGCTAGCTAAATTTGACTTTGTAGGACTTTTTCATTATGCTAACATTTGTGATATGACTGCACTATGCTGTTGTTGTTGACTCCACCTAATTCTACAATTCTTTCATTATGCTAACATGTGTCCTGGTGTATATATGAAGTGGGATAAAAACCCAGAACTAACTTTTAAGAGTTTATTTCTTCTCCGCTTCGACAGTCGGCCATTTCCCCAAAACGTCCTCCAACCTATGATTCCAATGAATCCTGGTGGGTCAGGAACTGCTTATAAGCATCTTGTAATCGTCGTTCCAACACAGCGTGTTTGTTTTGATTCGTAGACCCCGAAAATGGTGCCGGGCTCCCACAATGCATTGCGGCGTGCCGTCAACTCCAAAGTAGTGATGGGTCGTTCGCGAACGAAATGGCTCTTAGAGCCGGTTCTTTGACGTGAACGACGCGAGCCGGCTCCTTATCGCGAGCCGTCACGTGGGGTTTTTTTTTTTTTTCTTTCTCTCAGCCTCTCTCTCGCACTTTTTTTCCGCTTCACTCTGCACGCGAGCCTTGTGCTTTACGCTGGGCAGAGGGGGAGGGGCGGTAGTTACACTCAGTAGCACAGGAACAGAGCCAGAGAGAGAGAAAGAGAGGCAGGGACAACAACATTAGAAAGGTATAGTAATCATCCACAACTATTTTCGGTTGCAGATGATAAAGGATTGAGAAAGTTTATTCATGCAGGTCCATATGACAGAGAATATGCATGTTCTTTTAGTTTTCATATTATAATTTATATTTAATTGTGTTGTGGTTTGCAGTGTTTTGTGTTCTTTTCACTTTAAATTTGTGAAAGGAAAAAGCTGAAAATTTAAATAGTTAAAACTTGAAATGTGAATAGTTGATTTTTGTATTATATGATTTATTTATTACATTTTATGTGGAGTGAATAAATAAAAGTATATTTACGGTGGCCCCTAGAGACAAAGCACATACAAACTTCAAATCACGTACGAACTCTGAAGCATGTACAAACTCCAAAACACGTAAAAACACGTACAAACTCCAAAACACGTAAAAACTCCAAAACACGTAAAAACACGTACAAACTCCAAAACACGTAAAAACTCCAAAACACGTAAAAACACGTACAAACTCCAAAACACGTAAAAACGCCAAAACACGTAAAAACACGTACAAACTCCGAAGCACGTAAAAACTCAGAAGCATATAAAAACTCAGAAGCACATAAAAACTCAAAACACGTACAAAAGACAACAGAAGTGCTCCAGGATGCTGGGCGCAGTGTTGAGCCTTTGTTATCTTGTGGCTACACAAGCCAGCAAGTACCAACGACCGGATTTGGTGTGTGGTAATAACAGGTAAATGAACTTTTTTTTAAATTATTTGAATATATATATGAGTGCCTGTGTATAAATACACAAACAATACACACATGCTTTCAATTGTGTAATTTAAGTGATCTAGTAGCTCTGCTTTGGAAGTTCAGTTCATGCTAGAAATGTGTTTTGGAGTTTGTACGTGTTTTGTCTCTAGGGGCCACCGCATATATTTATATATAAACATATATAAATAAAACCACTTTTTACGTTAGTAATTCCTTTTGTGCATAATTTTATATTATTGTTAATAATAAATTAATTAAAGCAACAAAACAACCTGAAGAGCCGGTTCGGAGCCGAAAGAGCCGGCTCTTTTTAGTGAGCCGAACCGAAAGAGCCGGATCTCTAAAAAGAGCCGGAAATCCCATCACTACTCCAAAGCGTCATTCAAATCTGTGAGAGCGCGCAAGGAACGCCGCCTCTCTGCGTGCGTTTCTTGTGACGTCACTGGCAGATCAAAGGCGTTCGCGCTGGTCTGTCAGTAACGTCACAGACAACCGAGCCTATAAATAACGGCTCTCAGACAGAAAAATCAGAACTCGATGCTCATCTGTTTGCAAAACGTTCAGCAGTCGGCGCTCTGTAATACAAGAAAATTCTCACACGCTCAAACGGAGAAAATCTAATTTGTGACACAACAATGGAAACCATCAACGAAAATTCAATCGTGGTCACACCAGACCAGATTATCCCGCCAATCAACAGGTGCTTTGAAAGGCTCTCTGAAGTTCAGTGGAGCATTATAGAAAATGGAAAATGCGACTCCAGCATCCATGCCGTGCTCGCTGATATGATTTCTGAAATCATTCAGATCGCCTCTGCCAGCATCCTGGAAATAGCCCTTCCTGTTATTCAGGAACCCATGATAAGGGAAGAGTTTATGGATGAGGGGAAAATAAGGGTGTCCCTCGGAGACTCGATCTCAGCTGCCATCGCCGGCGCTCTTAATGTCTCAAAACAGCAAGATAAGAGCGCTGACAAGCTGACGCTGATGGTTGAGGAAGAGATCTCAGAAAAGGTCAGCTCAACCATTGCACTGATTGAAAAAAGCCCCGATTTCCCAGTAGACCCTGCCGTTTATGTTAGCGGCAAATTTAGTAGTATTAAGAAACTACACCGCATGGTTTGTTGCGCTGCCTCATGCCTGAAAAGGTATGCAGCATGTAAGCTGCGCTGCCAGTGTGGGACAAATGGGTCTCATTCCAGTACAGAACGTACTGGTTCAAAAATATCAGTGCAATCAGCAATCGCAGAGATTTCTGTTATTCTGTCAACAAGGAGCTCAGATGGAGAGATGACAGGAAAAGATAAAGATGAGCTCCCAGAAGAATCAGCTCTAACAGCACAAAGCAAAATAAAACCCACTGCAGAAACACAAAGTATCCAGGCTCCAACCCCAGTAGAAATGGTTGCAGCTGACATCGTAGGTGAGATACTTGCTAACATGGATTCAAGCAGTGAAGAGCTCTGTGAGAAATGTAACTTACCCAAACCTGCCTTTAATGCAGGCTTAATTATCCACAAGGTGAGACACTTCTTCTCCAAATGTGTGCCATCCACCTCACACGCCAGGCTCAAAGCACGCAAACACAACTTTTCCATGTTTGCAAAAAAACAATTTGAAAAAATGAAAACAGAGCTGAAAAAAAGAATAAAGGCAAACAGGAAACATTTTGTTTGTCTACAAAACATTTGCAGCCACCCCAAGAAGGAAACTGCGCCCTCCAATGAAAGTATAGTTTTCATTCTCCCAGGGTCAGTACCTGAAACGGCTGCTCCCCAGAGTACAGAGGCTCATCGCTCCCCTTCTCGACATACGGCAAGCCTGGGAACCGCAATTAAACGTTCTTCTTCAGTCGACTTTAACGTCATTAGATCAGACGTTAATCAGTTATTTGACAAATTAACAAAGAAAGAAGAACTCTTCCTCATCGATAAGACCTTGGGGGACTTTAAAAATAGTGGGCATATCAGGAATTTTACGGAGGACTTAGTGGCAAACCTGTTTGATCTACTTACGGTGGATCGAGGCTATCAAATCCCCATACCTCTAATGGGTAGGTCCCTCTCAGACACGGTCATCTCCAGGACTCCGAAATCAGTACAGGGCTCAAAGCGTCGCATTTCTGCTGAAGTCCTCTATGTCCTCATAGATGACACAGTAGAAAGGTTTTTGCAGAAGCTTTTACTCTTCTGCAATGAAGAGAAAGATCAAATGATTCAAATGGACAAGATTTCTGGGGCCCTGGAAGACATCCACAACTTTATTAAAAGAACACAGACCACAACACAGGAAAAAAGCCCTGATTCAGATGGCAGAGGAAAAGAATCTGGTGCATCACTTCCAACACCAAAACCTGGGAGCATTTCTCCAGATAAATGCTCTGTGGCATCTGACAAGTCACCTCAAATGCCACAACCTGGGAGCATTTCTCCAGATAAATCATCTGGAGCCTTGAGCCTGAAACACTCTCTCAAAGATTCCTCCAAAATATCAGAGATGGATTCTGTGTCAGGTTCATCTTCTGATGTTGAGAAAATTTACAATGACCTTGCGTTGCTCCTTATCATGAGAGTCATCTATAAATCTAAACCTGAGACCCAAAAGTTTGCTGCTCGGATCGCAACTACTACAAAAGAAATAGACACGGTCATCAATCGTCTGAGCAATCTAATGCAGCCTGAACTCAGCAGCACAGCGTCTGCCACAAGTCTGACAAATGACAAGACAAAGTTCATCAAGAAAATAGCCAAACGCCTCATCAAGGAGTTTGGCTCCCCAGACAATGTCTTAAAGGCTTTGATGGCAAATGATTCATCTTTTGATGAGGCTCTGATTAGACATCTAAAAATCACTCTCGGAGTCATCCCGGGTCCCCCAAAGACGTCCAAAATATCCAGGTTTTTTTCTGCGGTGGGAAAAACATTGCTAAAACCCTTCAGGTGGTTCACTAAAGCCAGAGATCATTAAAATGACCATTTTGGCTTTTCCCACTGCCCTGCTTCTTTTAAAATCTTGAAGCAGACTTTTAGCACCAAATCCTTTTTTTAAAAGCATCACCATAAAATTTTGGGATCAGCCCTCAAATCCAAATTTTAGAACTGTAGTTCACGCCATCTCGTCTCCTTTTGATTTCCATCCCCCCAACCGGTCGCAGCGGATGGCCGTCCCTTCTGAGCCCGGTTCCGTTGGAAGTTTCTTCCTGTTAAAGGGAGTTTTTCTTCCCCACAGTCGCCTCGTGCTTGCTCAGAGGGGGATCATTTGATTGTTGGGGTTCTCTGTAGTACAGTAGGGCTTTGACCTTACAGTACAAACAGGGAGGAGACTTTGGCTTGATTTTTAAAATATCTAATTCGGCATGAAATAAAAAAAATCCAAATTAAAAATGCATTCCAAGTTTGTTTGTGTTTTTCTTCTGTTGTCAAATATGTAGAAAGTGTTACACGTGTGATTTTAGTCATTTTGCATCAGTTTGTAGCCGACGTGTCTGTTTGTGATCATCCTGCATCTGTTTTTGTCTGATTTGTGTCTTAGTTTGGTCAATTTACATCACTTTTGTGGCCCAATTTAGTTGTTTTGCATGTATTTGTGGCAAAATGTGTGGACGCTGTTTGACGTTACTATGTTTTGTCTTAATGCTTCACTTTGGTTGTTTATGTATGTGCTCATTTTGATTCTAGATGTAGACCTGACATCTGAAAATTAGCACCTAGTCCACTTCGAACATTTTTTTTAGTCCAAATAAAAAAATTTGGACTAATAAAAGTCCAAATAAAAAAATGTTAATACATTTTTTTTTATTTCGCCAACCTTGTAGAGCAGTGGTTCCCAAACCTTTTTTGCTAGGCCCCCCTTTGTTTTACAAGAAAAATGTTCGCTAAAAAATATTATTAGCCAAAGCTTTCACTGGAAGTCAGTTACTGGTGTCAGGCCAGCTCCCACTTCTTCTTTTGTGTTACTTCTGCATATAAGTATACACAAAGAGACATTGAGACCTGAATCACAAATAAAAGCCACCTTCAAGATTAACAAACACTGTTTAAAGAGCTCCGTATAAACTTCTGTGTGCAACAAGGCCTCTGTAGCATCCAGACCACACTGATCTAGGTCTTCTTGGTAGAAGAAGGTGTTTCCTTTTTCCAGATGTTTAAATGCCAGCCTCCCCAGATTCAGAAGAAATTTCCTTTCAGCCATCTCACTTGTTTCATGTCCCCCCACATGTTTGTTCCCCTTCTTCATCTGAACCAACAAGAAGTGTGAGTACATGTCAGTCAGGGTCTTGGGCAGCTCTCCTCTCTGCTCTGTAGTCAACATGTGCTCCAGAACTGTAGCAGTGATCCAGCAGAAGACTGGGATTCTACACATGATGTGGAGGCTCCTGGATGTCTTCATGTGGGAGATGATTCTGGACAGCTCTTCATCACTGAATCTCCTCCTGAAGTACTCCTCCTTCTGGGCATCAGTGAAGCCTCGTACTTCTGTTACCCTGTCAACACGTCTAGGAGGGATCTGATTGGCTGCTGCAGGTCGGGGAGTTATCCAGACGAGAGCCGAGGGAAGCAGATTCCCCTGGATGAGGTTTGTCAGCAGCTGGCTGACTGATGACTTCTCTGTGACATCAGACAGCAGCTTCCCGTTGGTGAAATCCAATGATCCAAGTCTGCTTTCATCCAGGCCGTCAAAGATGAACAAAAGTTTACAGACAGCGAGCTTCTCTGCTGTGACCTTCTGTAATGTTGGATGGAAAACATGGAGCAGCTCCAGAAGACTGTACTGCTCGTCTCTGATCAGCGACGCTGTTGGTCAGAACCACTCTGATGGGTCTCTGTTGGTCAGGTAAGGCTTTAAAGGTGTCGTGACACCTGACTGTAATGTCATCAAGAGCCTCCATCTTGGAAGCTGTCTCCAGCTGCATCACCTCATGTTGGTTATGAACGTCTTCATTCTGTCCCTCTGTGATGTAGAGCTCAGTGTAGATCCTGTTCGGGAGGGTTCCACTTCCTGTATTATCAGTTTCTTCAGTCACACTTTCAAACCTCCTCCTCAGACTGGTCTTATATTCTTCTAAAACCTCTTCCAGACTCGCATCTGCTGATTGACAACAAGAAACCAAAAAGAATGAAATGTCTTTAGTGTGTGAAACTGCATGAAAAACAGACTTTTATCTTTTGACGGGAGGGATGGGAATGGTGTTAAGCATTGTAAATTGTAAATAAGCTTCAGAAAATAGTAAATCGTGTAACATGACATTTTCGGCATTAAGTTATAACCAGTGTGTGACTTATTTAAAACATTTTGATTCATAATCAGAACCTTTTTTTTGTCACAGCAGAGACAAGAAGCAACTGTTAAAAATGTTCCTAATGAGACATTTTAAGAGGAGGGAAAATCCCCCTCATACTGGCTTCACATCATTGGCTCCCTGTTAAATCCAGAGCTGAATTCAAAATGCTTCTCACATAAAAAGGGCCATAATAAAACAGCCCCATCTTATCTGAGAGGCCTCACAGTATCATATCAGATAGATGGAGCACTTTGCTCTCAGCCTGCAGGTTTTATCCTGCCCTCCTCCCCTCATTCCAACCAGTCGTGGTGGATGGCGGCCCGTCACTGAACCTGGTTCCGTCTCAGTTTTCGACTGTACAAAGAGAGAGTTCTTCTTTCTTAATGTCTCCAAGTCGTTGCTCGTAGGGAGTTGTCTGAGGCTTTATTACTGAGGCTTTACCTAACACTATAAAGTGCCTTAAGGTGGCTGTTGTGACTTGGTGCTATATGAATAAAATTTAAGCGATAGCAGAAAAGCAACAAAAACTGTTAACCCAAGAAAATAATGGAAGGAAATAGTTCTGAATATGCTTAATACGCGAATCCTCATCTTATATAGTTCATGTAATCTGCTACATGTAATTTCATTCAGTGTGATGTTATATGTAATCTGTGTGGGAAAAACGAGTTATTGTCGTCTTAGTGAGCTCTGTGGGTCAGACGTTTCTGGCTCTGTACGAAGAGAGGGCTCGTGAGCGCGCTCCATTTGTTCTCCATGTGATCCTTTACTCTCTCTGTGCTACTGCGTCTCTTTGCCTGCTGTGCTACACCCTGGGATTACTGTTGCTGATGTTTGGCCATTTACATGATTCTGTTCTTGTTGTACAGTAGCTGCTTAATAAAGTGTGTACATGAACTCTGCTCTTCTTTAGATGATCTTTTGTTGAGTGTTTTTTTTGTTTTTTATTTCATCTAAAAATCTACAAATGACCAGCTAAACTTTTGGCCCAGCAGCACACGCAGCCATACAAACTATTTCATTTTGAGCTGCTGCTATGAAATCAGAGCCAAATGGAAAAGCCTGCTGCAGCGTTTTTTACTCTGATTTTCTGTTTGTATTTGGATTCAGCCAGTATCCAGTATTTTGATCATTTATTTCCAACAAACAATTGAATCCTTTCGTTTCTAACACATCACCCAGTTTGCATCAGTATTGATCTCCAGCATGTTTTTCTCCGCGCGAGAGCCATTATGTTTTCAGTGTGTTCCTCTGATTGTTTTGAGTAGTATATATTGAGGATTGCCTGATATTGTGAGCAGGTGGGGAACATGACAGCTGAACTTTAGCAAACCAGGTGAAAAATAATTAAGACAGGAAGTAAAACTAACGTGAGACATGAAAGGAAACAACATTCAAAGTAAAACAGGAAAAAAACCTATACCATAAAAAATCGAATGAAATCTTTTTCATGCACCTACAAAACAAGAAGTCAAGTTTTCAAAAATGTGTTCATCAGCACACGGATACCGACTCTTACTTTGGACAGAGATGCCACAACTGGTAGCGACTGAATCCTCTGAGACATCTTGACCCAAAGCACAGCAGGACAACTGCTCCTCCTCCTCCACACCAACATCACTGTTCTCTCTGAGGACACAAAGGGAAAATTATTATTACCAGTGCAACTGTCAAAGTGACCAAAGTGACTCACACGCAGGTGTTTACAGTGCATTCATCTGTAGTGAATAGTGAAGCACAGTTCAAAAAGACAACAGGATGAGTTGAT